>NW_005871136.1:3380913-3607849 GCF_000147115.1 Myotis lucifugus
GGATAATCACAATTTTTAACTTAAAGTTATGGCTTCTCTCCTTTTTTAGTTTGGGCTTGCCGCAAGCAGGAAACCTGCAGTTGGAGAATGAAAGCACAATCCCCTTTTTCTTTCTTTCCTATTGTCGGCTACTTGGGTTCATTGCCAGCCTCTACACCTGTGCCCCCAGTTGGGTGACTGTTTTCTGGCCCCTCTGGTGTTAGGCCATGAGGAGGGGAGAGAGGAAAAGACAGTAAGGAAGTGGTTACCTATCCGATACTGCTGTGATGTCACTGACACATCCCCTTGTGGGGCACTTTCCAGAGTCAGAAAATGTAACCTCATCACTGGGCATCTGTACCCCGAAGTTCTCTCGATGGGATCAAACGCATCTCTCTTTCATCTGGTTCTTTGCTTTGCCTTGGCCTCTAGGACCCTAACATCACCCCCAGCTTTTCTTTGCTGAGGTCTCTATGTCCCACTGAATTTCCTTCTTAGAAAGGACCCGAAATGACCTTACTCATTTCTCCTGAGTGGCCCACATCCGTTTCATAGAAAATATTCATGTATTTCTTACCTTGATAAATCCTGGAGGAAGGGGACAGGATATTCCCAACCAAGTAACGTCTCCTTTGCTCTGCTGTCTGCTGACTAGTCTGTCTATCTCTTGCCCCTTTGAATTTGTAGGTGGGTTCAGACACAGGCCCACTGACCCCCCTAAATGGCAGGAGCCAAATGTTAAACCCTTCTCTTTGGATGATCCTCTCAAAGCCCCTTTCTTTTGACTGGAGGTTAGGAGGTGGGTGGGGCTCACAGCTCAGCTTTCCCTGAAGAAACCCTCCCTAGTCACCTACTCCTGAGCCTTTATACACTCAGTGTGTAAGTCTTAAGACTTGTCTAACCTGTTTTCTCTGTAAATTCTTGGTCTAGTTCCCCAGGTTGAAATTTGCTACCCGTTGTGCCTCAGATGAAAAGTCTATTTTGACCTCTGTAATAAGATATCACTGGCTTCTTCACCTAGGATTAAGTTCCCACTAGACCAGTGTTGCCCAATAGAAATATAATGCAAGCCACATATGTAATTTTTCTAGCAATCAGATTTAAAAAAGGAACAAGTGAAATTAATTTTAATAATAGATCTTACTTAACCCAAACTGTATTCAAACTGTTATCCTTTCAATGTGCAACCAATACTAAAATTATTAATGAGATATTTTACATTCTTGTTTTGCACTAAGTCTCTGAAATCTGTAATTTACATTCACCCCCTCATCCCAATTCAGACCATCTACATACCAAGTACTCAGTGGTCACAAGTTGTCTAGTGGCTACTGTAGGACAGGCTGGCGGTAGACTATAAGCTCTACAGGCAGGATTGGTGTCCTTTAAAAAAAGTTATTAGATTCAATAGATATAAAGTTACATTTCAATAAATATGATTGGTGTTCTTCTTGGTCATTGCTATAAACCATAGTGCTTGGCATAGAGGAGGTATTTGATATTCGTGAAATTGAACTGAAATGTAATAGAATGAAGAAATTATCAAGGGAATTGTTCAACAGCTTCCCACAGCACTTACTGTCTAAATTACTCAGTTCTGCACACATTTAGTTTGCCCACATGGTTTGTAATTCTCTTATTCCAGAAGCATTTAAGCTCCAAGGAGGGGGAGGTGTCATTGTCTTGTCCCCATAATCTACCACAGTTCCTAGTCTTGTAATATGGAGACTCATACAGTCAACAAATATTGATTTAGTGGCCATGCTGGGGCCATTGTTTTAGTTGCTGGGGATACTGTGTTGAACAATGTAGACAGTCTCTGTCCTGTGGAGTTCAGAGACAATAAAAAATAAGGGCTATGAAGGAAAAAACTGGGGTGGCAGGACAGGGTATGATTGGGGGTGGAGGAGCAAGGAGTAGGGAGAAGTAGTCAGTCCTTTGAAGAGCGAGGGGAAGGGCAAACTGATTGTGTCTTACCACGTTCTGCGAGCTCTCTCCTTTCCAGTTACACTGGCTGTTTATTTTCTCTAACATCCCAAACTCACTTCTTTTAATTTTCTGTTCCCTTGCTCGTGCTGCTGTCTTTTTTTTCTTCTATAGCTGGTGTCTTCTCATGCCACAGCCCAGTGCTGCCTCCTCAAGGTGACCTTCCCTGACCACCCTGTCTACAGGGCTCATCCACCACATCACCCCATTTTGTTTATTATCACAATCTGAAATTATCTTGTTTAATCATTGGTTGTCTCCCACACCACAGGGAAAGCTCTAAGAAATTAGGGTCTCTGTCTTGACAATTGCTCTCTTCCTGGGCCTAGAAAAGTGTCTCCATAACAAATGCATGACCCATAATTATGATCAATACATATTTATTGAATGAATGAATGAATGAGTTAACGTTTTTGGGAGGCAGACTTTGAATACTTTGAATGAAGCCACAATCTAAATGAAGTCAGGGAAGAACTGTTCTATTTTTTTAAACTGTGTTCTCTGAGAAGGAAATGCATATATAAGTTGTTATCTTAGACTGTCTTGGGCTTCTGGTTCTGGCTCTTTTGAGAATCTACAGTAATGGCCCATCCTACTGGGTAAATGGACGAACTTTTGCATATAACAAAGGGGAGGGGGATCATGGACTTTCTGAAGGAGGTAAAAGGACCCCAAGTTAAAAATTCCTGTAGAAATGAGAAGCCTCACAGCAACACCTTATGCATGAAACACCTTTAAAGGCGTCTTTGGGGAGAGATGGTGTACAAAGAATTCCTGAAAACCAAATTCTTTCCCACTAGCAGCTCTGCCTGGCTGTTGCTATGGACGCTTGCCTTCTCCAATCATCGCGCGGCTTGCTGGGCTGTGCGGAGCCGTGGTTGCTGTGGCAACGGATGGCAACAGCTCCGGGACCTCCACGTTGTGGGAAGAGAGCTGACGGCTTGGAGCCGGGTGGGGAGCCCCTCGATTGCAGTATCTGTGAGTTGGACGCGGGATCTCAGAGGGGAACGGGCACGGAATCGACAGGGGTGGGGGTGCACCTCCGTCCCACGGAGGTTCTTGCAATGATTATGGGGTCACAGTGTGAGGAGCACGGGGACTGGCCCGGGATCCCCTCCTCGTGTTCCCGCCCTTCGCCCTTCGTCCCAGGGGCTCTCCAAGTTTTCCAGACCCCACTCCTTCCCAGTCTCCCCTGGGTCTCACCCCCGTTAAAATAGCAGAACCTCCAGTTTCTGTTTTTGGGATTCCCCAGCCAGACAGGTAGCTAGCGCCAGGGATTGGCCTGAAGGATAGTAGTCAGGGGTGTCCTCCTTGCGTCTAACTTCTGGCTATGAGGCCTTGGGCAGGGTCAATCATTTTCTGTATTTCCTCACCAGGAAAATGAGGTGCCACACCCCTTCTTCCCCTCCTCCCTCTCCTCTCACTTCTCAGGATGAGTGTGGGAATCAAGTGCAAAACCAGTACACCCTCAGATGTACTTTTTCTATATGGTCTCATTTCACAGCCACAAAGGTCCTATGAAGTGACTATAATGATTGATCCGCCTTTACAGTTGAGTAACCTGGGCACAGGAAGTGCCCCATGATCAGGGCTAGCGAGTGGCTGTCCTTATGATTCTTCACCACCACCAATGCTGGCTACTCATGTCCGGTCTCTGTGTGCGCACCTGTTTATCTGCCCCCTGCCTCTACTGGGTCTTATCCTTTTCATTTCAGAATGCCCCAACCCGTGTTTATCTCACCACATGATTCATTCCCACTCTCCTTTTCTTGACTCCTTCAAGTAATTGAGGCCCTACTTCATGTCTAGTACTAACCTAGGTGTTTTGCAGAAAAAACAATATTGTTAAGACAGGATCTGTGACCTTGATGAGCTTATACAGTGGAGTCACATTTTTCTGGGTGAGGTTCAGAAGTCAGTGGTAAGGTCAAAGTTGAACACAGTGTAAAATATCTCAGGGAATATCCCTTAAATAACCCAAGAACAACCCAATTCAGAAACTGAACCATTGAAAAGCTTTAATTCTGGGAATATTTAAACACATTTCATAAAATTATAATTTATAGACATTTCTTGTTTGTCATAAATTAATCCTATATAATAAAAGGCTAATATGCAAAGTGTCCCCTCAACCTGGAATTCAAATGGTAGTTCAACTGGAAGTTCGACCAGGGGGCGGGGCCAGCCAGCCAACCACCCATGGCCCCTCCCCCTGGCTGGCCCTGCCCCCGATCTCCCCCCCCCCCCATCAGGGGCGGGGCAGCCTGCCAACTGCCCGCAGCTCCTCCCCCTAGCTGGCTCAGCCGGATTGGCCCCGATTGGGGTGGGCCAGCCGGAACCCACCTGTGCATGAATTCATGCACCGGGCCTCTAGTAGAAGGATAAATTTATGAGTTCTGTTATGTCTTTATTCTTCTAAATTTTGCTGTGGCCCCCATTTCATAGTTCAGTTTCTTCTTTGAGAATGTTGAGGAGGCTATCACCATTTGAGTGGCTACTTGGACATCACTCTTTGCTTGGTGGGCTGGTAAATCCTTGAGGTTGTTCTGTGGTCTCTCCAGTCTGCACTGTACAGTCTGTTCTAGCATTGATGAAAATGACTAGCATTTTCAGGACTACCATCTCATCTCATTCTACAGCCCACTGATTGGAACAGCAAAGACAATCACCCCACTATTTTAAAGGTTATTTTTTTTGGTCTTTTGATTTAGCTGGGTATGAATATAGTTGAAATTCATAGTCCTAGTTGATGTAACTCTTTTGGGGTCTTATTATAGAGATTGTACTTGTCCTGTATACGCATCAACACTTGGTATTATCAGTCTTTTAAGACTTTGTCCTTCTGATGGGAAAGTAATGGTTATCACTTGTTATAGTTTTCATTCGCCAGCTTACTAGTGAGGTCCTTGGATCACTGATTATTATGATTCTTGACTATTGATAATTGATCTGTGGATTGTGTGTCTTTATCTTTGTCCAATTTAAATGTGACTGTTCTTTTTGTGTTGATTTGTAGGAGTACTGTACACACCCTGGATATTGATGGTTTCATGCTATGTTGAAATATAACTAAAATTAATATTTTCTCCCGTTATGTTCTTAGCTGTTTTTTTAAAGTCAGGTTTATATAATGTACCTGTGAATTATATATAATTTACATACTATAAAATTCACCTATTTTAAGTGTACTGTTCCAGGAGTTTTGAAAAATGTAGTTATGCTACCACATAAATGTATACAGAATGATTGCAGTAGCTCAAAAAGTTCCCTGGTGCCAGTTAGAGTCAATCCCCTTCCCCCACATCCAGTCCCTGGCAACCAGTGATCTGATTTCTCTGTGTTTCCACAATGTCATATAATTGGAATCATAAACCACATAGCACTTTTTGTCTGGCTTGGTTTAGTTAACACATTGCTTTGAGATGTATCCATGTTGTTGCATGTAACAGTATTTCATTCCTTATTACCGCTGAGTACTATTCAGTTGAATGGATGTAGCACCAGTTGATGAACATTTGGGCTGCTTCTCGTATTTGGTGATTATGGATAAATAAGTTTGCTATCACTATTCACATACAGGTTTTTGTACAACATAGTTTTTTTTTTTTTGATAAATACTTGGGCACTGTGGGATTGCTAGGTTCTATGGTAAGTGTATGTTTAATTTTATAAGAAACTGCCAAAGTTTTCTAAAGTGACTACTATTTTGGATTTCCACCAGCATAGAATGAGAGTTTCACTTGTTCCACAACTGTACCAGCAGGCAACAGTTTTCTTAATTTTAGTTATTTTTATATAGACTTATTCTTATTTCATTGTGCTTTTAACTTGCATTTCTCTGATGACTAATGATATTGAACAACATGTGCTTTTTGTGTTATTCTAGCTCTTCTTTGGTGAAGTTATATGTTCATATCTTTTACCTATGTCTTATTCAGGTTTTTTTTTTTTTATTGAGTTGTCTTTTAAAGTAAAAAAATTTTTAAATTTTGGTGGTCTAATTTGTCAATTTTTAATTTTATGGTTTGTGCTATCTAAAACTCTTTGCCTAGCTTAGATTTTCTTCTTGAAATGTTATAGATTTGGGTTTTACATTTCTTTTCACATTTTATGTATGAGAACTATTCTGAGGAAGACACAGCAATACCTCCGCCTGTGTATACGAACGATCTGTGAAATCACAAAGTAGAGGGGAATTACTCTCTGTTCTTAATTAGTGGCATAGTTTCACAAGCTTCAAAATAGTGTTGAGAATGTGTTTCTCCATGTTAGCAGCGAAAACGTTTAGAACATGAAAATTTCATCAAGTTTGAAAGAAGCCCACAAAACCTGTGACTGTTGAAACCATGTTTTAACTGGTACACTTGGGCATCTGTGCAAAGTAGAGATTCTTGACTTACGGTGTGCGGACCTTTAGATTTTGTGTTTATGTTCATCTTTTGGGGGACAGTTCAGAGCTTTTATCTGATTCCCAGTGGGACTTGGACCTCAAAAGTTAAAGACCATTTGGTTCAGGATGAGCACATTTCAGAACGCAGGGGACCGGAATATACTCGGTCATCAAAAGTGAAGAAGCAGCCTGGTGGTGTGGCTCAGTGGTTGAGGTCACAGTTTGATTCCAGTCAGAGCACATGCCTGGGTTGCGGGCTCGATCTCCAGAGTAGAGAGCTTGCAGGAGGCAGCCGATCAATGATCCACATTGATGTTTCTATCTCTCTCACCCTTTCTCAAATCAATAAAAAATAATATATATATATATTTTTTAAAAATAAAGAAGCAACTGTTTCCTGAGGGCAGTCTCTTCCTCTCAACTGATTTCTTCCAAGATCTACCTCTTCATTAATACCACAGAGGCACTTAGCAAGTGGCTGTTCTTCATATAAAATGTCTTGCAAGGGGGATAAGGACTTGAAATCAAGCAAAAAAACCCCAAAAAACACAACTGCAAGAAGGATTGAGGTTGAGCAGAGAATAAGTGAGGAATTGACATATCACAAAATACCTCTATTGAAACTTAATTTGAAAAACTGTGCAGTCAGTCTTTTCATTTCTTTGAGGATTTAAAGTGCTTTATTCTCTGATATTTTTAAGGGTCATATTTATCCCTTGTGGTGATAGGGAAGAAGAGTGGGCTTTTAAAAAGTGTTCTGTGCTTGATTGAAAGACTTGTTGGAGTATATGATATTGTTAAAGTGTTCTTCATCTTGAAATGAATACCAAAAAGTCAAACATGGTTGACTTTGAAGAAAAATTAGTATGAAATGATTTAAATTAAAAAAAAATCACACACACAAGAAATCTCTTGTAATTTCACTGGCAGTTCATAAATCTGTTGCATTAAAAAAAAAAATCTCCATGCTTGAAGAGGCTGTCTCAAATGTCCTGAATCTGACTGCATCTGTGTATGTTTTTATTTCTTTAAACGACTGCTGTAAGCCCAAGTGAGATTAACTTGGCCTAATTCTATGTTCTGTGCAACTATGTTGTTGATGCTTGTTTTTATTATAAACAATCCACCCAAGTTTGCAGCAGTGGCTTTGAAAAATCCCTAATTAAAATAAATTTCAAGGTTAAGCTATTTTTATTCATGCCTAAAAACAATTACCAGTACTTGCGGCTTTAAAAATAATAACAGTGTGGTAAGCATATTTCGGAACCAGGAAGGCAGAAATTTGTGTTTATGAGAGCCAAAAAATTAGTCTGGCAATACTTTGTGACGCCTTTGGTAATTAATTATAGGTGATGTACATTATATGAAATCTCAAAGATTTTAGCAGGAAGAGCGGGGAAAAAAGGGCCCTTACGTATTTCATTTCTGATATAATCCCTGTCACTCTCAGAGGGAATTAAAGTTTAATAAAAAGGAATAACAGAGGGATACAATCTAAAAAAAATAGTAATTAATAACTTTAGTCCTACCAGAGTGAGATTCTGTAATAAATGGTAGGCTGTCAGTTGCTAACTCATGAAATATTGCAGAGAAGGAAAAGGCAACATACTCTTTCACAAGACGGCTCTTTATATTAAAACTGTTTGTGGTAGGGAAGTTTTGTCCTTGTTAATCATCTGTGTTTTTACATCGATGTTTGTAATTACAATTAAGCAGATGGTTCCTAAAAAGATAGTGTGTTCTCAGCAATTAAAACCATGGCAAGCAGCTTTTCCTCTTCCCCAACATGCAATTAAACTGAATAGACTCACAGACCCTGTGGGTTCTTCAGAAGAAAGGTTCTGTGCAGATTCAAGTAGATTAGTATTCTGTTCCCCATCCCTGTCATCCTGACCGCTGCACGCTGAGAGCTGTGCAGCTGGCAGGGGACTTCCAAACAAGGTTTGTAGGAAGTAGCTACCCCTTTTCTCTCCCCTTTTTTTTTATTCTTAAGACAGCCAATGTTGACATGTTTGCTTGTGAAAAAAAGTTCTTTCATTTCAGAGTTTTGTTTAAAAAATATTTTTTTATTGATTTCAGAGAGGTAGGAAGAGAGAGAGAGAGAGAGACAGACAGACAGACAGACAGACATATCAATGAGAGAGAATCATTGATTGGCTGCTTCCTGCGTGTCCCCTCCTCGGGATTGAGCCCACAACCCAGGCATGTGCCCTGACCGTGACCTTCTGGTTCTTAGGTCGATGCTCAACCATTGAGCCAGACACTCAACCATTGATCCATGCCGGCTGGGCATTTTCAGAGTTTTTATCTGAAAAATAATAGAATTTACTTTGGGCTCTCAAATTCTCACCTTATTTACAATTCCTGTTACAACAAATTAAGTTCAGGGGATTTTCAACAAGGATTCAGCACCCCATGGGATATGTCAACAGCTGATATATGGCTCTGTGGCCAGTGGTGTCTCCCTTGAACCAGACCCCGGCAGTGTGAATGGGTCTCCTCCCCCAGAGCAGAGATGTGGAGTTGGAGCCTGTGGTGGTCTGTTCACAGATGAAACTTTGGAAAATAAGGGGTTTTGTTTGCATGAGCATAAATAGGCCCAAGTACACTTTCAATGATTTTTAGGTACAGGCTTTTATGCCCACAAGTAAGCAGTTATTTGCTGGTGTAATTAACCATCTGCACCTTATTATGAGGGTGCAGCTGGCTAATTATGCCCAGTGCCATAGGGCAGGTTAAACTCCTCATCTGCATAAGAAGTAGATTTGCAGCAAAGGACATTGACCTTTATAAATGAGTCCCTAAATATAATCAGTGTGAGGTCACTACTTAGAGATTCCTGTTTTGTTCAGAAGCGAAATTTATATATGGGTAATGGTATTTCTATTTGTAATTAATACAGAGCCATAGGGCAGACTTAAATTACTATGAGTCAGGGGCAGATGAGATCCCTGCTGAGTTCAAATTATTTGGGTTCCTCAATTTGGAAAAGTGGCACATCAATATGGATGTACATGGATTCATGAACTTGTATGAACAACAACTTGGAGCATCACGGAGAGTTCAAATGGAGTAAATTTGTGTATTAACCATTTCAAAACCATTCTAAGCATTATTAGTTGTACATTATTCTTGTGACGTACTGTTTGAGAGAATAGCAGAATACAGACAGCAGAATCTTAAATTTCAGTGTAGGTTAAATTCACAGTCAGTGCCGACTAAGTGTGAAGGAGGTCTGCTAGGGTGAGTTTTCCACTATTTGTCTAAAATTGTCTTTAATTTGCCTTTACTCTTGAAATATATTTTTGCTGGTTATAGAATTAAAAGATGGCAGTTGTTTTCTTCCAGCACATTTGAATGCATGATTCTGCCATCTCTGGCTTCCATTATATGAGAAACTAGAGGCCCAGTGCACAGATTTGTGCACCAGTGGGATCCCTTGGCCTGGCCTGTGGGGATCATGCTAAAACCAGCTCTCCGACATCCCCTGAGGTGTCCTGGATTGCGAGAGGGTGGTTCTCGGGTAATGCACCCTGGAATCGGGCTCCCTCCTCTCTGGTTCCGGCTGCATCACCTGAGAACTGCAGCTCCAGCATTGAGTGTTTGCCCCTTGGTGTTCAGTGCGCGTTATAGCTACCAGTCAGATGGTCGAACAGTCGGCTGGTCAGCCGGCCGCTTAGGCTTTTATATATATAGATCACCTCTCAATTTAACTATGGCTCCTTTTAAGGCAATCTGCCTTTTTATTGGCTCTTTTAATGATTTCCTCTCTTTATTTTTGGTTTTCTTCACCCTCTCTAGGATGAATCTAGGCATGGATTTCCCCCCCATCTAGCTAGCTTAGGATTTGTTGGGTTTGAATGTATATGTGGTCTTTTTCAACACTTTAGTCAATTTCTCAGCTATTATTTTTTTAGGTATTACCTCTGACTCATCTCTTTTTTCTCACTCAAAGCTCCAATGATGTCAGATCTCTGTCTCCATGTCTCTTACCTTCACTTGTGTGTTTTCTACATCTTTTGTCACTTTATGTACTGACCTGCATAATTCTTCTCATTTATTTTCTAGTTTAGTCATATTCTCTTTGGCTATTTAAAATATGCTTTCTACTTATCCAAGAAATTTCTGAATTTAGTTACTATGTCTTTCATTGCTTTATGTCCTATTTGGATCTTTTTAAAGTCCCCCTATATAGCATACCCCTACTATATTTTCTTTTTAAAATTTTTCAAACCTAAATAAAACTTAACAGTGTCTGAATACCCTTTACTTACAGTCATCTGTGCATTGCATTGTGGGCCCACCATCCAAAGTCAAAGCTCTGTCACTTAATATATAACTCCCTTTACCCTTTACTACTACCCCATCCCCCATCCCCCCCCCCCCCCCACTCTGGGAACCACTGTACTGTTGTCTATATCTATGAGGTTTTGTGTTTTTTTCCCTTTGATCCATCCATGTTGTTGCAAATGGCAGTATTTAATCTCTTCATATGGCTGATTAGTATTCTATTGTATATATGTGCCACATCTTCTTTATCCAGTCCTCTATAGAAAATTTTGATAATTTGTGTTTGTTTGTTTTTAGATTACTGTGCCCTCAAGATATCTTTAAGCTTGTCTGTTAGTACTGTAAACATGATAACATAGTTGTTTTATAATCTATACCGAATAAGTCGCTATATGCAGCCTTTGAAGGTCTTTCTGCTATCCTTAGCTTCTGCTAATTTTGTTTATGGTGTCTTCCTTTCTGGTGTGTCTGGTATGGAGATGCCTTCCTCTGTAGGATATTTATATTTGCTTCTGCCAGGCAACTCAGGATCTGTTAGTCTGGGACGACCAGAGCTCATGGTTTGAAGTTCTCTAGACAATTTAAGTGGTATGAACCCAGGCTGCAAATCTGAGTCAGAAATGACCTCAACTTTGCGGTATTTTCCCCTTCTTTTTCTTTATATGCTCTTTCTCTGCTTAGCCCCATAACAAGTGTTACTGTGGATGAATGGGCATGGTGATACAGAGGCCAGTTTTAATTTTGGGTCCCAGCCTAAAGTGAAGCAGATCTCTCACTGTATTTCCCATTTTGAGCAAACGCTAATCATTGACTTCTATCTCATTGCCCAGCAAGGCCACCAAAACCAAAGGCCAAAGGGTGTTTGGATTAGCAAATGCTTTAAGGGCAGAAGTGGCTGTGGATTCCTAGTGTCTTGCTTACTTCTCTGGTGTTTGATTTCCTCTAGTTATTGCTTATTATCTTGACAGCTCTTTAATACTTTTAAGGAGATTAAAATTTTTTTGTTGAAAAAATTTTTCACTAGAGCTTTTAGTTGTGTTTACATGAATGGTTGGTTCAACTGTTGCCTGCCATTACTAGAAGTGAAAATGCTCTTTAATTTTAGGAGAAAATTTTATTGTTGTCCTTAGTAGAGATGCAGGGTGGAGACATACTTTTCATACTTTTAATAGGAATTGATCTGGCCAAGCCCTGTGAGAGCAATGCACTAAGAATTTCATAGTCAATATTTACCAGTGTGATAACCAAAAGAAGAAAAATGGCTCTATTATATGCCAGTCAACTCAAGTGTAATGGTATAGTATGTAACCAATCTCTGTAATTGGTTTTCATTATGGAATTCTGTTATGACAGCCATCCAATATGAATAACAAGAATTGCATTTGGCATTGTAATAAAAGGTAGACATGCAGCATTTGACAAGTAGGTGCTAGTGAGAATGTCTGAGACAGTGATCAGTGTTGAGAGCACTCAAATGAGCTGGGTCAAGCTACCTTGCTATTCACTTGCTTCTGGGAATTGCCACATCCCTAATGGCTGGTGGAGATTGATGAAAGCACTAGCCCCTTTCTTCACTGATGTCAATTGGAGTCATGGAAGGATCAATGAGTAAATCCAAGTTTGTTCTTATGTGTATGGGTGGTTTTATTTAAAAGGATTCCAAACATTTTCTGTGAAAGGAAATTCGATTCCGGGCATTTTTTTTTTTTGGTCAAAAGGATTTGCTTAATAAACACGATCACTTTTAAATAATGTTTGCAGAGAACTCAAGTTGTTAATACTTAGAAAAAATTCATATGAAAGTCATCAGTTTTCTATAAAGGATTTTTTTTCCTCTAGAACCCTCTATAGACTTTCACCTTCAAAATCTGAAAATGAAATATTTCCAGGTATCTCTTCTGGACTTACAAATTCTGGAAGATCCAGAATTTTTGGATCCATGTGAACTTCTGCAAAGACCTGGCTATAGGCTAGCTATATTCAAATGTGGGCTTACTAAGAGCAGAATAATTTACATATAGAATTATGTATTCTGGGTTACCTAATCCAAATATCCAATAAGTTTTAATGGTTTCCAGATTTCTAGACATCCTTGATGTTATATTTGATGGTACAAATGAATTACTCTATATATTACATAAGCTTATTCTCTCCTATTCTAATAGAAATGAAGCATTTTCAGTTTGCTTTAGAAATAGCAACTCATGCCATTGCATAGTAGTTATTTGCAGATTTTCCTAGTAAACTCCAAGAGTAAATTTTAGGTAAATGTATGATTTCTAAAAATCTAATCATCAAAATATACCAATTATCATACAAAAATATAACAATGTAACAATTACCATAAGTTCTATATTTCAAGTGACAGAAACTTACTTCAAACTTCAATACAACTTAGTAAAATTAGGGAATTTAGTAGTCCATTTAGTTAGGATACTAGGATGACTCATAGGATCAAAAGATGAGCCGCAGATACCAAGGCCTCATAGTTTAGAACTACTTTCAATACCACTCTGATTCACTTATCTTCATTTTTCTTCCCTCCTGTCATCCATCCGTCCTGCTCACATTTTTTAAAATTCTTTATTGATTAAGGTATTACAAATGTGTCTTTATCCCCCCATTGTCCCCTCATCCCCTCAGTCTTGCCCTCACCCTCACCCTCACCCCCAGTTGTCTGCGTCCATCGCTTATGCTTATATGCATGCATACAAGTCCTTTGGTTGATCACTTCCCCTTACCCCCACCCTCCCCTACCTTCCCTCTGAGGTTTGAGCATCTGATTGATGCTTCTCTGTATCTAGATCTGTTTTTGTTCATCGGTTTATGTTGTTCATTATGGTCCACAAATGAGTGAGATCATGTGATATTTATCTTTCTCTGACTGACTTATTTCACTTAGCATAATGCTCTCCAGCTCCATCCATGCTGTTGCAAATGGTAGGAGTTCCTTCCTTTTTGCTGTGGCATAGTATTCCATTGCATAGATGTGCCAAAGTTTTTTAATCCACTCATCTGCTGATGGGCACTTAGGCTGATTCCAAATGTTAGCCATTGTAAATTGTACTGCTATGAACATAGGGGTGCACATATCCTTTCTGATTGGTGTTTCTGGTTTCTTGGGATATATTCCTAGAAGTGGAATCACTGGGTCATTGCTTTTATCTCCTTGCTTTCTTCTGCAGAAAGCCATCTCCATGTGAGGGGAAAAGATGCTGTCAATAGCTTTAAACTCATTTCAGCCCAGCAAACCCAAAGAAAAAAATCCAGCTATCATTCAAGGAAAGAACTCTGATTGGCATTATTAGGGTCACAAGACCAATCAGAACATAGGAGAATAGGATACTATGATTGGTCAGATCTGCCTACCCCTCCAGACAG
Organism: Myotis lucifugus; assembly: GCF_000147115.1. Lineage (NCBI taxonomy): Eukaryota > Metazoa > Chordata > Mammalia > Chiroptera > Vespertilionidae > Myotis > Myotis lucifugus. Next base: position 3,394,940 of record NW_005871136.1, read on the forward strand.
GGCAGTGGGTTCTTACAAGGAGAAGGAAAACTGGGAGGGGGGATTATACTGGGCAGACAAAAGAAGTCCTTTACAAGAGTAGCTTGTTAAAAAGGATTAAAAGCTGTTAAAGAGTATTCCTAATTGAGTATGCATTCTTGAATTCAAGTAAGATAGATAGATTTAAGAAAACTAAACCCCGCCCTAGCCAGTTTGGCTCAGTGGATAGAACGTCGGCCTGTGGATTGAAGGGTCATGGGTTTGATTCCGGTCAAAGGCATATGCCCGGGTTGCAGGCTCGATCCCCAGTAGGAGGTGTGCAGGAGGCAGCCGATCAATGATTCTCTTTCATCATTGATGTTTCTATCTCTCTCTCCCTCTCTGAAATCAATAAAATATATTTTTAAAAAGAAAACTAAACCCATTATAGATATACAAGAAGATACATTCTCATGTTAGAAAATTCCATAGATTAGAAGAATTGATACAGCATACTGGAGAAAAGTTCAATTGAATTTGGGATTGCTGTGTTAGGGAAATATATTAAAACACCCCAAATTTTTCTTTGCTTAGATTTCTTCCACAAAGAAGTCACTAAGAAATGGTAGGATGCAACTTATATATATATATATATATATATATATATATATATATATATATATATTATATATAATTTTTTTTTCATTGATTTCAGAGAGGAAGGGGAGGGAGAGAGAGATAGAAATGTCAACGATGAGAGAGAATCATTGATCGGCCGCCTTCTGCATGCCCCCTATCAGGGACTGAACCCACAACCCGGACATATGCCCTTCAGTCCTCAGGAATCAAACCCAGGACCCTTCAGTCCTCAGGCTGACGCTGTATCCACTGAGCCAAACCAGCTACGACTAAATTTTTTTTTTAATTTTAATTTTTGTTAAACCAGCAGGAAGGGGCCATTTCATCTGTTGTTGATATTAAAATATGAATAAGCCCTCACTGGATGGTTGGATCCAAAATAAGAAATTTTAGTTAGCAATAAATGGTAATTTTACTGTCTTTCATTGCAGCAAGTTTATAAATAAATATACATTTGCTTATTAATTTGCTGCAATGAAATAATATGAATTGCCTAACATTTATAAGGAGCTTATAAGATAGATTACCTTGAGTGGTGTGTGTGTGTTGAAGCAAATTCTCCAAATGAACATCCATCACGTGTAATAGCTGTAGAAGCCAAAGGCATTCTCGCTGTGTGTTACTGCAAGCCTCCTGGTCTTTAGACTTTGGCGGTGACAAAGTCAATGGTATATAAATGAGAAGTTATTATATTTTAGTAAGGCAAACACGGATTTAGAATAGCTCGCCTGCTACATTTAAATTAGCGTATTTGACAAAATGAACAAGACCATCAGAAACTGATTTTGCAAGTAATAGTCTGAATGGCTTTCAAGTTATTCATGCTATGGTAATACATTACAAATAATAGATGGACTGCAATTATTTATAAGGAATTGGCTTTGTCAAGAGACTGGCCACAGCATATAGCTCAGATGACACTTGTGTCATGGAACATTAATTGGCTCAGATAACTCAAAAGTTCTTGGCTTGATCTAAGGATTCAAATGATGTAACCAGAACACAGTGTCTTGGCACTGCTTTTCATTTTTGTGGCTTCATTCTTAGATAGCCTCTCCTCTCATGGGGCAAGAAGGCTGCCAGCAGCTTCAAGCTCATATCCTATTACTTAGCAACCTCAACAGGAAGAAAACATGCCTCTTTTTCAGCAATTCCAATAAAGTCATAATTAAGCCTCATCGGTTTGCCTTGGGTCATTTGCCCTGTCTTGAACCAATCACTGTTGCCAATGAGATGAGATATTGGGGCAAATCATTCCTGGTTTGGAGTAAGGAGTGGAGTGTTTTTCTAAGGAAAAATGATATTGATCCCAGAAGAAGGGTAAATGAATGCAGGGTAGTAAAAACCAATAAATATCTGACAAATCTTTGAGAAGGAATTCATAATAAATGGTTCAGCTGCCCGTCCAATTATTCAGCAAATATTTATTGACCCTAAGCCAGGCACTGTGTTAGGCATATATTCCAGTAATGAGCACAATGGTCAAGGTCTCTGACTTTATGGAGTTTGCTCTCTGGTGAACAAGGCAGACATAAATATCTAGTCACACAAACAATTTACTCAATATGTGTAAAGTACAATTGCTCTGAGAGCGTATAGCAAGGGGACTTTCGGGAGGTCAGGTTAGACCTTCTAGAAGAGGCAGTGATGTTTCAACTGAGAACTGTAAGACGAGTCTAAGGTAGCCTGGGAAACGTGGTGGGATGGACAGAGAGTTCCAGAGATTTTTACCTCGAAATAACCTTGTAGTTTGCTCAGGGGAAACAGGGCAGCCTGAGTACCGGAAAGAAGGGGACAGAATGTGCCAGTAGGGTTAATGGGCTTGGAAGGAGAAGATGGGCATTCCAGAGACGAGAACTATGCAGTTTGCCATGTTATCTGAGGGTGTCCGCGACAGTGAGTCTCACAGTCTAGAAGATTCCTACATGGATCAAGACTCTTTCTAAGAAGATTTAGCTAATCTCAGAGAGTCTCCGTTTCAATATACCTTTAAACATTTTTATTGCTTTTTTGGTTCTTTAAGTGAGAAGGGGCTGGAAAATATACCCTTGGTTGCTTGGTAGACAAATTTTAAATGTTTACTTTTGGCCATTAAAGTTTTACAGGTAGCTATTCAGTGTTAATACACTAAGTGTCCCTCTCACCTAACCGTATTGTAAGTAATTGGTAATTATAAGTAATTGTATCTCAACTTGGTACCTTGACAGTCAAGACATCAGCTTTATAAATCTTGGATTTGGGGGCATGAATAGATTATCCAGGTTAATTTCAGACATCTGAGCAGTGCTATAAGTAGACCTCTGCTAATTCTGAGTTCTATTGTATTGTGTTTCATTTTTGCATTTTATCTTCAACGTAAACGTTTCTATTGGAAAGTTATCTAGGCATGGATTAGGATTTCTCCCCTTACACCATCTACACTCAGTAAATGACGATTTCTGCTTCTGAGAATGGTGGACTAGGTAAGGCAGATTCATGCTCCTGCTGAGGGCAACTAGAAAAACCAGACAGATTATAGACAAAAGCCTGCTTCAAGGCTGTAAAAGGTTAACAAGATGGCGGAGAATAATCAGGCCGAGTCTAGAGCAAAGAGGGACCCAGGCAAGTGAGCCTCAAACTTTGAACCCCTGAGAACACACGCAAATTCCAAGGAAGAAGCTGGGAGACCGAGAGGCTGAGCCATCTTCGTGGGTTAAGGCGGCAGGATTGGTGACGAGGGCCTGCCTGGTGGTGAACCCCTTCTCTTTGGGTTTGGACCTCAAAGGGCTGCCTGGAAAGAGTAGGAATGAACTGGAAGTCAGCCCAGGAAGCCACTTGAAATGAAAAACCAAGCTTTAGAATGGGCAAGACATTGGCAAGAACTGACAGAAATCTTGTATCCAAAATATTAGAAGGACTTCCACAAATCAATAAGAAAAAAGATATCCCAATAGAAAAAAGTCAAGAGACTTGACCATTTCACTAGGCATTTCACACAAGAGGGCCTCCAAATGGCCAATAAACATATGAAAAGATATTCGATCTCACTTGTAATCAGGGAAATGCAAATTAATACCACAATAAACTATCATGACACACTCACTAGATAGCTAAAATGTAGATTGCTAATAGCAAGTGTTAACAAAGTTGGGGGCAACCAGATCTCTCATAAACTGCTACTGAGAGTATAAATAGGTACAATGGCTTTGGAAAACTGTTTAACATTATCTTCCATTGTTTAAGATAAGTCTACCCTATGATCCAGCAATTTAATTTTCAGATATATATTATGCTTGTCCTTGGGCACAGAAACATTTACAAGAATGTTCACAGCTGCATTATGCATGACTAGAGGCCCGGTGCATGACATTTGTGCACTGGGTGGGGGGGTGGCCCTTAGCCCGGCCTACGCCCTCTCGCAGCCCGGGATCCCTCGGGGGATGTCTGCCAAGGGGTCCTTAGCACTGCCACAAAGGCGGGAGAGGCTCCCGCCACTGCCACTGCATTCGCCATCCATGAGCCGGCTTCTGGCTGAGTGGCACACTCCCCCCATGGGAGCGCACTGATCACCAGGGGTCATCTCCTGAGTTGAGTGTCTGCCCCTTGGTGGTCAGTGCATGTCATAGCCACCAGTTGTTCTGCCGTTTGGTCAATTTGCATATTAGCCTTTTATTATATAGGATAGCCTCAAATGGGAAACAACCCAAATACTAACCAATAGTGGAATGGATTAATAAATATTAGTATATTCAAAGAGTCAACTATTATACTTAAAATGAAAATGAACAGATTACATGCAACAAAATAGATACACAGAGTAGAGCAAAAGAAGCCAGATGCAAATGATTACATACTGTCTGATTTAATTGATTTAAAAAAACAGGCAAAACTATAGTGTTTAGGGATGCATGTTTAGGTTATAAAAGAAAATCAAGGAAATGTTTTCTATAAAACATTTTGTTGTGGTTACCTTTAGTGGGATGAGGGGCTTAGTGATTGAGAGGGGGGTGTGAGGATCCTTCTGGGTTCTTGGCAATGTTGCTTCTTTCCCCTGGAGATCATTGCACAGATGTTCACTTTGTAATAATTCATTGAGCTGTACCTATTGGAGACACTTTTTTTGTATGCATATAATATTTCACAATAAAATATTTTAAAAGACAATATCACTTTATTTTTTATTCATCTCATTGAACTAAAAACAAAATGTATCACTTTCTCAGTCAAATTGCAGCAACACTTTTCACTTAGCGATGTGACCAAACCTGAATGTGGTCAGATATGCAGTCAAAATCCAGTTAGATGTCTGGGTGCTGATTCCCATAAGCTAATAGCCGTATCACTAAGTTTCATCTTCACTCCTCAAAAACAATATGATTTTATTTATAGTTAACTAATACAGTGCTTTGCATATAGTATATACAGTTCTTCCTTATCCATGGTTTCACTTTTCACAGTTTCAGTGTCTGAAAATTAAATGGAAAATTCCAGAATTAAACAATTTATAATTAAAAAAAATAAGTTTTAAATGTGTACCGTTCTGAGATAAAATCTCCATGTCTCATCAGGACATGAATCATCCCTTTGTCCAGTGTCTCCACACTGTTTATGCTCCCTGCCCATTAGTCACTTGTGGCTGTCTGGGTTACCATATTGACTGTAGCAGTATCGTCGTACTTGTGTTCAGGTAACCCTCATTTTACTTTAATAATGGCTCCAAAGTGCAAGAGTAATGATGCTGGTAATTTGGCTATGCCAAAGGGAAGCTGTAAAATGCTTCCTTTAAGTGAAAAAGGTATGTGTGTATGTATAAAACACACACAGTATGTGGAGGGTTTGGTACTATTTGCAGTTTCAGACTGGAGGTCTTAGAATGCATCTCCCTCTGATGAGGGGGGACTACTGTACTCTATTATTTATTAAATTGAAAGATAACACCCTGAATTCCCTTGTGAGAAAGTAATCTATTGTAGAATTATAACACTTGTAGATTCTTGGTATAAGGCATGACAGGGATATGAATTGGGGCTCACAAATAACAATACGTCCTTTCTGTGCCTATGGCTCCATCTGTTCCTGTCATTGCCGTCTTCCCGTATGGCCCTGGAGTGGCCTGTCTTGACTTTTCTCCTGCCTGTGTCTTGTCTGGAAGCTTCTACAGTTTGAACAAGCCTCCAGCATCTGACATTTCCCTGTGGAGAAGCAGTTCTTTTTGTAATTTGAGGCCCAGGAAAAATCAGTTTTCACTGTACATCTTGTGATATTGTGATTTATAATAAGAAATATGAATCTGGTCTTCATAAGCCTTCTGGCACAGAGCTCATAAAACCCTTGCAATTTCCTCATTATTGAGAGTGATAAAGGTGTGTGTTTTTTTTTTAAATTTTTTATTGTTTAAAGTATTATATATGAATCCTTTTCCCCCCCATTGACCATTCCCTACTAGTTCTTCCCCCCCCCCTCCCCGCCCTGCACATGCCCTCATCCCCCTCCCATTGACTGTGTCCATGGGTTATGGTTATGCTTATATGCATGCATACAAGTCCTTTGGTTGATATCTCCCCCCTGTTTTCTCCCCCCTACTTCTTCCCTTTCCCCTGAGGTTGGATGGTCTGTTCGATACTTCTGTGTCTCTGGGTCTATTTTAGTTCATCAGTTTATGTTGTTCATTATATTCCATAAATGAGTGAGATCATGTGATATTTATCTTTCTCCGACTGGCTTATTTCGCTTAGCATAATGCTCTCCAGTTCCATCCATGTTGTTGCAAATGGTAAGAGTTCCTTCTTTTTTACAGCAGCGTAGTATTCCATTGTGTAGATGTACGACAGTTTTCTAATAAAAAAAAAAAAAGACCGTACCCTTTTATGTAATGATGTTTACTTTGAATTTATATTAGTTCACACAAACACTCCATCCATGCTTTTGTTCCGGCCCTCCGGTCCAGTTTAAAAACCCATTGTGGCCCTCGAGTCAAAAAGTTTGCCCACCCCTGCCCTATACTCTCTTGTGGAATAAAGGTGTTTTTGTTACGTTAATGAGGTGACTTTTGAAACTCACCTAAGGGTGGGGTCTGGTTGCAGGAGAATCAACCCTGTGATTAGAGGGTTGGAACTTTCAGTCCAGGGATTGTAGAGGGGCTGGAGGTTGAATCAGTTGCTAATGGCCTGTGACTTAATCATCCATGCCTATGAAACAAAGCCTCCATAAAAACCTCAAAGGACAGAGTTGACCAGCAGGATGAGATCTGGGGAGAGAGTGGAGCCCCTGGAGAGGGCATGGAAACTCCCAGCCCCTTCCTACATACACTACCCTATGCGTCTCTTCTGTCTGTCTGTTCCCGAGTTATATCCTTTTATAATAAACGGTAATCCAGCAAGTAGAATGTTTCTCTGAGTTCTGGGAGCCACTCTACTAATTGAACCTGAGGCGGTGGTCTTGGGAACCTCTGCTTTATAGCCATTGGCTAGAAGTACAGGTGACATCCTGGGCTTTCAGCTGGCATTTGAAGGGGAGGGGGCGCGGTTTGGGGGCAATCTTGTAGGACTGGATTCTTAACTTGTGGCATCTGAGTTGAATTGTAGGACAGCAGCTCATGTCCCGAGAATTGCTTGTTGGTGTGGGGATGCCCCCCCTGCCACCTCCCCACCTTGGACTTGGTGGCCAGAACAAAATTCATCTTCATTTTTCTTTTCTTCAACATGAGTCAAATAAGAGGATCCTTTCTGAAATTTGTCTCTTTTATGTGCCTCAGATGTAATAAGTCACACGTCCTGCAGAGACAAATTGTTTTCAGGAAGCATTTCAAGGGGAAGAGACAGAGGCCGCTGTGAAACCTGGGAAATCTGAAGTAATCCAATTGAAAAGAGATCAAATTAATAGGAAACGAAGGAGCATGGCAGCTTTAGAAACAGGAGAAAATCAGAAGATGAAGCAGGATGAAGAAGTAAAAATTAATCTTTTCGTGCCGAGTGCCCAGAGAACCCCTCACTGACAACAAAAGTCTTGTTGCATTTACTTGAGCATCTTCCCTATTATTTTCTGTGATATTTACCTGCTAACGTGGTATTTTGGGGGAAAGAAATATCAACATCCCAGAGTATAACTGCCCCTGCCCTCACTTGTGCCTCAACTTGGCACAAGTTGACGACACATCAAGTTTCATACCCTTTACTTCCAGAGAGCAGGCTGTCATTGAATAGAATTTTTGTCTTTTCAGTTTTTTTTAAAACCAAATTTTATGCTAATAATAACACTAAGAACAGGTACTATGAAGTACTTTACAAATGTTATTTCACTTAATCTTCATAATAAATGAATTCGGTGAATGTGGTAGCTGGCTTTCACGCTCCCTGACTCCCAATTGTCCTCACTTCCTGGTAGTCACATCCTTCTGTGGCCTCTCCCACATGGACTAGGGCTGATCTATGTGACCAACAGATGTTGCCTAAGTGATGGCGTGTGACTTCTGTGGTTACAAAGGACACTGTGGCTTCTCTCACGGTTTCTTGGACTGCTTGCTCTGGAGGTGTAGCTAGTCATTATGCCACGAGGGAACTCGAGCAGCGCCGAGGAGAGGAACCAAGGTCTCCTACCAACAGCCAGGACTAACCTGCAGGTCGAGTGAGCCCTATCAGAGGTGGATTTTCCTGCCCTAATCAAGCCTTAAGGTGGCTTTAACCCTTGCTGCCATCTTTGACTGCAACCTCATAAGAGACCCCAACCCAAATCACCTAGCCCAGACTCTTTCAATGTCTTGAATCATAGAAACTGTAAGAAATGAGAAAATTTATTTATTTATTAAAAAAATTATATTTTTTTAACTACAAAGTTTTGGGGCAATTTGTTACTCCATTATAGGAGGAGGAAACTTAAGCTTGGGAAGAGTAAACCTCATGTTACAACTTTGGAATAGATTGAAAATATAATATTTAAATTCTAATCTTCTCCTTGTGTCCTCAACTTCATTTTAATCTTAGCTCTATAACCAAACACAGGAAATGTTGATTGTCAGTCCTTTTGCTGAAGTTCTCCAATCACCTTTTGGTTGGATGAAGCCTACTTTCTAGTAGATTCCTCAAGAAGGGAACAACTTCACATGAGTTTTTGCATGTTCAAAATTCCTTTTCTGTCGTCTTAATAATTGAAGAAGAGCTCTGATGCATATAAAATTCTTGGCTTACATATGTTAAAGTTTTGGGAAAATGTTGCTCCTCTGTTTTGCCATGTCGCAGGTTGCTTTCTCAAAGTTCAATGACATCTCATTCTCTTGTCCTTGTAAGTTATTTTACTTTTTTTTTTTTTTTTGCATGGAGTCTATCAGAAGTTTAAAAAATTCTTTAAAGTCTGATAGTTTTGCTAAGATATGACTCCGAGTTTATCATTCTGGGTCATTTTTCTTGGTTACCTAATGGTCCCTTATGATCTTGGATTATAGTTTTAAATATTAGTTCCATTTCAGTACTTTATTTTTCTTCTTCATGGGCTCCAGCATGTTAGACCTTCTTTGACTGCCTTCTATTTCAATCATTTGTTCTTTATAATCTTTTTTCCTTTTTTAAAATTTTATATTTATTTTCTTGGGTGTTTTACTGCTTTACTTCAATGTACCTTATTACTTTTCATTCAAATCTGTTTTCCTGTATGCACCTTTTCCCCTTCCATTTTGGTCTGGTAATGCCTTACTGTCTTGTGAACTCTTTAATGATTTTAAGGTTTTTTATTTGATGTTGTATCAAGCATTTTTAGTTAGGATTTTTGTTTGTTTATGTTTTGGTTAAGGGATGAATAACTTAGATTGCTATTACTGAAAACAGAAATCCCTACTTAGTCATAAATGGCCCCCAAACTTGCAAGTGTCCTGCCAGAAGTATAAAGAAGGATATGCGAAGGAGAGATGTCATATTTCTTTGATTTGTAGGTATTGGGTGGCTGTTTAATGCCTTATTTATGACTAAGCATTGCAACTTTTCTGGAAACTTCCCATTTCCCATCTCATCTCATGCTGCCTTTTTTGAGTCTCTGCCCAGCTGTGAAGACCTACACCCTTATGTTTTTTCTGTTTGAAAGATATCATGAGAGACAATTGTCAAATTGATAAAATAGCAGTTGATGAAGTATATTTATTGACTAGTGTTTACTTATCTAGGAAAGATAGAAGTGCCAAAATGTAAGAACTGTTTGTATTTTCATGTCTTCTGTTTTGTCCAGAATCCCTTGGTTTTTCTAAAAGGGATTGTAAGCTTTGAGATAAGGCTAAGTTTAGACTGGTTACATGGAATAGACTCCTTTGGTTAAGGTATTTGTTCCAAGAATTTGATATAATTTTGAAGATCAGTATTTTTAAACCTTCCTGTATTTGAAAAAGTTTAAAAATAAAAAAATAATGACCTGTATTCAGGAATTAACTGTATTTGTTCTCAAATTTTTTTTTTTCACTCTTAGGTGAGCAAAGGAAATAACAAAAAATGACAAGTAGAAGACTTGAGGAGTCCATGGGGGCTGTTCAGATGGGATTAGTCAGAATGCTCAAAGGATTCCAAAGCAAGGTTTTGCCACCCCTGAGTCCAAGGGTGGTTAAAGAAGAAGATGTCAACCAAATGGTAATGTATCAGAGAATCTCAGTGTAAAATTCCTAATGTAGTCACCGCAGGAGGATGACAGCTGCTAATTGGCATTATGAGAATACGAGAGAGAATCGTTGCAGAGCAGAGGCACCTTTTAGAGGCTCAGAAGTGTTTGAAATTGCATGCATTGAAAGAGAGGCTTGAAATGCTTAAGTCAAGCAGTTGAAATAAGACTATGAAAGCAAATTATTAGGTTTTCCAAATATTTAGTTGAGCCCTATGAAGCTGTCATTTGTGTAGTTAAAAAGCAAGCAAATATCAGAATTTTACAGGTTTTAACCTGAACACTCTATTAACCTGTTAATTCGGCAAGAGTTATTTTCGCTTGTATATTTGTAGAACATAGAATATTAAAATAATGACTGTATTTTAGGAAAAATGTATGATTTTTCTTTCCTTTAAAATGAAAATATTTATATATTTTATTTTGAAACTAGAGGCCTGGTGCATGAAATTCATGCACTCAAGGGGTGGAGGGTCCCCCCTCAGCCTGGCCTGCGCCCTCTCGTAGTCCGGGAGCTCATGGGGAGTGGGCCTAAGCAGTCAGTCAGACATCCTTAGCGCTGCCACGGAGGCAGGAGAAGCTCTCACCACTGCCACTGCACTCGCCAGCCATGAGCCCGGCTTCTGGCTGAACAGTGCTCCCCCTGTGGGAGTGCACTGACCACTAGGGGGCAGCTCCTGTGTTGAGCGTCTGCCCCCTGGTGGTCAGTGCACATCATAGTGACCGGTTGTTCCGCTGTTCGGTTGATTTGCATATTAGCCTTTTATTATTTAGGATAACAGTTGACATTCAATATTAAAAATATTTATATTGTTAATGAATTATAATGATTTGGTGAGAATTGAATTATAAATTACATGCTATAGGAAATTTCAATAACAACTTACAATGTTAGATATAGTATGCATGACATTTTAAAAACGAGTCTCAAGTTACATTTTAATTAGAAAAATATATTATTCTCTTTTGTGGTGCTTATGGTTTCATATTTAAGGTAACTCCTGACTTTTTTGCTTATAAGACTATATTATTATTATTATTTAATCCTCATCTGAGAAGGATATTTTTCCATTGATTTCCAGAGAGAGTGAAAAAGAGAGAGGAGGGGGGAGAGAGAGAAACATTGATGTGAGAGAGACACATTAATTGATTGGTTGCCTCCCGCCTGTGCCAGTACGAGGAACCTGCAACCAAGGTACATGCCCTTGATTGGAAATCGAACCCACAACCCTGCAGTCCACTGGCCAACAATCTAACCACTGAACAACCCGGCCAGGGCTCAACTTTGTTATTTTTATTTAAATCACAGCACAGCTGATACCTCTTAACATTTTAGTATTCTAATATGGGTTCCAATAAAAAAAAAACCCTTAAAAAACCAAGTTAGAAGCTATATTAGAAATAATACCTTCATTTAAATGGATTAAATCACAGAAAATAATTTCATAGGGAATTTGAAAAGCATTGATTTTTAACCCAAGGCAAAACAAATCAGCTAAATTATATTACTGTGATTGTATTTCAAAGTCTTGGCATATACTGAAGCATTACGTGGCTGCCAATGACTGTGATCTCCTTGCAGCTAATGTGGGCCCTGGGTGATGGAAATGCTCTGCATCTTGGCCGTATCAGGGTCAATATCCTGGTTGAGATACTGTACTGTAGTTTTGCAAGACACTAACTTTGGGGGAAACTGGGCAAATGGTACCTGGTTCCTCTTGGTATTATTTCTTACAACTAAACTGCATGCAAATCTTAAAATTACAAATTTAATTTAAAAAACACTTTCCTATAATTCAATCAATCAACCAATCAATCAGTAAAATAAAGTAGGTTCTGGAAATAACGTAAACATCCCAGCACAACAACAGCTGCGTAATAGTGACTGTTCCTGGATAACTAAGCCCTTGTTCTGTTATTTAAATGACAAACGGTAGGTTACGTTTTCTTCCCCTCCTAACTTTAGAAAGTGTCCAAAGCATTTTGTGTTCTCATTTGGGTATGTGAATAGGACTGGCTGCCAGAGCTGATGATTGGCTTAGATCTCTTTTAAACCAAGGTCTAAATGCACTTGTGTGATTTCTAAAAAGTTCAAACTTGTTTCTAAGCAGTGTAACCGCACTTCCCGAATCCTGTCCATTTTGTATGGTTACTCTTTAACCTTAATTAACCTGATAGTTGACGTTGTAATTTCAGTTGAGAAATAGATGTGTTTCAAACTTACCTCTGAAGCCTGAAAGTGATTTTAGAAAGTTAGGGCTTTATGTTCAGATGCCTCTTCCCAGCATAAATGTTAAGCTCTTTGGACATGTTCCTGTGCAATATCTTGACTCCCTCTCCCTCCCCCCACTCCCCAAGTTCCTTTGTATGACTCCTTCAAGCTCATAAGGAAACAGTAACTACCTGTCATTTCAAATTACTTGCAAAGAGCTCAAAAGGACATGGCTACTTCTCTTGTATTATTTAGTTACTTTAAATATTTTATAAGGGAACTTAGTGGCATTCCAGAATTATCCTGAAAGCTGAAAACACAAATTATTCATTACTGGAACTTATGAAAACACTTTTTCAGGTTAGCCATTTATGAATCTTTGGCTCCTGTTGTTTTAAATTCTAGCTAACACCGTCGGAGTTCCTGAAGGAAATGTCCCTGACCACAGAACAGAGACTGGCAAATACACGGTTGATGTGCCGACCACAGATCATCGAACTTTTAGATATGGGGGAAGCAACACATCAAAAGGTAGCTACTTTCTGTTTTACTAGCATTTGTCTTACTAGCATGGAAAGTAGGCACTGGTATAATGTGAACATCCCCCCCCCCCCCCATTGCTTTTTTAAAGAGAGGGGAAGGGAGGGAGAGAGGAGGGGAGGGAGGGAAGGAAGGAGGAACAGAGAGAGAAAGAGAGATGTGAAATAGATACATTGATTGGTTGCCTCCCCCACATGCCCTGACCAGAGCTGGGGATCAAACCTGTAACCCAGGTATGTGCCCTTGACCGAGAATTGAACCTCTGACCCTCCAGTGCACAGGAGATGCTCTAACCATAGAGCAACACTGGCCAGGGCATAATGTGAACATTCTTGAACATAATGTGAACAGTCACTAAGTAATAGTTATTTTTTTCTGGGCCAATCTGTTATTAGTTTGCTTAACACATTCTTTTTCTTCCTCTGTTGATCTTGATACGGAGATTTGATATGGAGAGAATTATAGTCAATTAGTACAAATAACTTTTGACTACTCACATTTCTTTCTTAGCTACTTCTGGACACTGTTGTTCGCAGATTAGGAGTAATTCCAAGAATTATATTAGCCAAGCCTAATTAAGTTATGTTCTTAGCACAAGAAATCCCTCCTTACCTGAGCTGTCATCACTAGAAGAAATGAAAGTGAAATTATTAAAGTAGGCATTTGTTGTATATTCTGGCTCATCCTATATAATAAAAGGGTAATATGCAAATTGACCCTAAAGGTGGAATGACTGGGAATGACCCGTCTCTGTGATGCCACTGACCACCAGAGGGCAGAAGCTCAACGCAGGAGCTGTCCCCTGGTGGTCAGTTTGCTCCCATAGTGGGAGCTCTGCTCAGCCACAAGCCAGGCTGACAGCTGCAAGCACATCCTAGGCAGCGCTAAAGATCCCGCCTCCTAGGCAGCGCTAAAGATGTCCAACTGCCACTTAAGCCTGCTCTCTGGCCTAAGCCAGCAGGTGGACATCCCCCTAGGGTTCCTGGATTGTGAGAGGGTGTGGGCCCGGCTGAGGGACCCTCCCCACCCCAGTGCATGAATTTTCATGCACCGAGAATAGTTATTCTAACATGTTTTTATATTTTAATATAAACCATATATTCTAGGTTTTAGGAGCATATCATTATAAAATGAAGTCTTTGTTTCTTACTTTTTAATTAACTTCTTGAATTATATGCTTCACTTTTTATGTAGAAATGATGGTACGAACTTCCATCAGTTGAACTGCTGGAGATCAACCTCCTCTCAGAGGGTTCCTCACTCTCCCAGAGAGTTTTTCAGGCTTATTTTCTGCATGATGAATGAGTCCCTGAGGCTCTTTTGCTCTGCTCTTGCTAAAATACCACTGCCTCCCCTGTCAGTGGTATTTTTATGTAGATCCCGGTCAAGGATCTACATAAAAATTTCCTCTTCCTCTGAGCCCTGCTAGCTTTAATTATTATTTATTCTCTTCCCCATAACCACACTCTAACTTTGAGGGCAGGGAACATGGCTTTTCCCAAAGCTAATTTATCCTAATTAAGGGCTATTTGCTCCTTTCCCATAGCATAACTAGGACCAGACTGTGTGTGTTTTTCTATATATACTTCTTTTGTGTGTGTTTTCATGTATTTTGACTCCTGCTATGAAGAATGAGGAAAGAAGTATAGTACATCTCATCTTCTCTTTCTTTTCTTAACCCTGCTGGTTATTTTTACTTTATTTTCAGGAGTTTCATTTTTCTCTTAGTTGGATGACAGTCATCCTCTACTAACTTCTTCAAGAAGAGCTTATGGAAGTGATTTCCCTGGTTTTATATGTTTGATAATATTTGCCTGTGGCCTTTCTACTGAATTGCAGTTTTGTTAGGTATAAAATTCTTGGGTCACATATTTTTTCCATAAGAGCTTTGCAGGCATTTTCCTCACAACATTTTGGCTTTAAATAATGACATATAAAGGTATGAAGCCAGCTTGATTTTCCCCAAGATAAAAGAAGGATATTTTAATCTTTTAGGTTGTATGCCCAAAGATTGTTTATTTTTATTTAATGTCCAATAATTTTATTAGTTGTACCTTTGTATTATTTCTAGAAAGTTTTCTTGTTCATGCCATTTTGGGTTCCTTTCCTTAGGAATATCAATTATGAACATGTTGGACCTTCTTTGTCTGCCCTTCTACATCTTCTATGTCTCCTCTAATCCATTTTTAACTTTCTGTTCATTTTCATTTCATTGTAGTTACATATACCAGGTTATCTTCTGTGTCCCTTACTTTGAGTTTTATGTATGTGTATTTCTAATAAAACTCATTCTTTCTATTTTATTTATTTATTTTTAATTCTTTATTCTTAAAAGTATTATATATGTCCCCCCTCCCTTTCCCCCTTTGACCCTCTCTAGCCCACCCCTCCCCCCTCCCCAGGTCTTCAGCACCTATTGTTTGTGTCCATGGACTATGCATATATGCATACAACTTCTTTGGTCACCTCCTGCACTGGCCTCTACCAGGGCTGGGGAACCTGCAACTGAGGTATCCTTTGCTTTTCCAGATAAATTTTATAATCACCTTTTTAATTTCAAAAAAAATTTACTGGGAATTTTTTATTGGATTGCATGGATTTTTATATCAATCTGGGGAGTAGTTGACATTCTTAAAGTATTGAGTCTTTCAATTCATAAACATGATATATATTCTTGTATTCTTGTAGGTCTTTAAAAAGTCTTCTTAGTGATATTTTAGTTTGTTTGGATAAAGGTCTTGTATATATTTCATTGGACTTATTCCTATGTATTTTATGTTTTGGGATGCTACTTTAAATGGTATTGTTTATAAATTTAATTTCTTAAATGTTCCTAGATAGTACATAGAAGTATAATTATTTTTTGTATGTTGATCTTATACTTAGTGACCTTGATAAATCATGGATTAATTCCAGTATTTTATCTAGTTGGTTATTTTGAATTTTCTAAATAAACAATTTTTTCTTCTGGGGAAAATGACAATTTTGTTTCTTTTTGATTAGTTTTGAATGTTGAATTTCTGAGATAAACCCAACGTAGTCATGATGTATTATTCCTTTTAGATATTGTGGGTTTTAGTTTGCTAATGTTTTGTTTCTTTTTTTGAATCTATGGTTCATGAGTAACATTGACCTATCATTTTTCCCTTTTCCTACTGTCTTTCTTAGGTTTATGACAGTTGTGTTAACATCATCAATTGAGTTGGAAGATAGTTAATTTTTGTTTTTCTTTCCTTTGGTAGAAATTTTATAATATTTGAGTCACATCTTCTTTAAATGTTTGCTAGAATTTGCTTGTAAAGTTATTAGGGCCAGAATATTCTTTATGAAAGGTTTTACTTACAAATTCACTATCTCTAATAGGCATAGAACTATTTTAACTTTCTATTTCGTCTTGTGCTAATTTTGATAAATTGTATTTTTCTAGGAATTTTTACTTTTTATCTAACTTTTCACATTTATTGACATAATATCCATTTATTATCTTCCTTCGTTTAGGTTCTGTAGTAACGTCCCTATTTTCATTATTTAATGAGCTCTTTGTACCTTCTGTCTTATTTTTTAAATCAGATTCACTAAGTATTTTATTAATTTTATTAGTCTTTTTAAAGACAACTTTTGGCTTTGTTGTTATATAGTATAGTTACTTTCCATTTCATTAATTTCTGCTATTGTTTTTGTTATCTCGTTTTTTATTTGTTTGGGTTTTTATTTTTTAACTAGAGGCCCGATGCATGAAATTTGTGCAAGGGGCTTGGCCCTCCTAGCCCCGGCTGCCTCGGCCCTCGCAGCCCTGGCTTTGTCTGGAAGGTCCTCTGGACAGTCGTTCCGCTGTTCAGCCTTTTGGTCAATTTGCATATTTTGCTTTTATTATTGTAGATGTTTGCTATTGATTTTCTAAATTACTGAGGTGGATGCTTACATTTTTGGTTTTCAAAATGTGTTTCAAGATGCCTCAGGGTACAGCCATAAAATTTCAGGGCATCATGGAATATTCTGGATTTTTAAGGAAATATGGCAGTACTCAAAACTTGTTGGATAGTATACAGGCTATTAGTTTGAGGTAATTCATAGTTCAAATATTAGATTATACCATCTTTTTAGCTCTTTAGTGCCTCCAAGGAGGTATTTGCTGACATAACATTTTTTTGTTATTCTCATAGTAGAATTGGTACAAATTACCTTATTCATCATTACCAGAAATGGAAGTTTTGGATTAGTGTTCTAATTAGTCTCTATTATCTATAATAATAAAAGCATAATATGCTAATTAGACTGGATGTCCTTCCTGATGAAGCCAGGGCTGCGAGGGAAGCCCGAGTCCCGGGTGCCGGAGGGAAGCTGGTGCCGGCAGCTGGGGGAAGGAAGGCCTACTCTTGCATGAATTTCATGCATTGGGCCTCTAGTTTATTTATAAATGATCTTTAATTGAAGTATTTTCCTCTGTAGTTCTTAACTATCCAGACAGCGTTGTACTGCCTCACTGTTGATGTCATCTATGATGTCATGTGAGTGGCAGCCATCAACATTGCAGCCCACAGTCTGGGCAGTCCTCAGGATCTCTTGAATGGTTCCAGAGAATTCTCTGGCTAAAGATCAGTGCTGCATCTGTCTTGCAATGTTGACAATCTCATCAATGTCCACTGTACATAATGTTTTTTGCTTCTTTCTACCTCTTGGAGGTTCTTTGAGGCCTTTGATGATCAGGGCAGAGGCAGAAGGTACCACCTCCACCTGGGCCTCTCTGTTCTGAATGGTCCGTTTCATTGTAATCCTCAGACCCTTCCAATCACCTTCTGCTTTGGCGATTTCATTAGCAAATATTTTCTGGAGGCAGGCCCAGGGGGCCTCTCTTGGGAACCAGGGCAGACATGGCACTGACCTCCCCACTGGTGCAACTCAAGTATATGACTTTGACCTCGTTGGGGTTGCATTTTGGCAGCATGTTGGAGGCGACTGGTGTCCGATGAACCTGGATTTTGGACCAAAGAAAGTTGTACCTAAGCCTCCTCTGAGCTGAAAGCAGAAAGCTAGCCCCTATTTTTTTAAATGAGGACCAAAACTTCTTTTTTTGTATTAAAGAAGTTGATGAAATAACCTTAACAATTATACCAATTATTGTTCATAGTAATCACCCCTTTTTGAGTGTTCCTTTTGTTGTTAGTATTAATATTCATAGACCTATATAGTCTTTTCTTATTTTCCCTAATCATTTTTGCATTGTGTGATTCTATGATTAATTTACTTTTTCAACTAAAGTTTTCAGATATTGACCTGGACCAGGCATTATTCCAGCCCTTTCCATCAGAAATTATATTTCAGAACTACACTCCCTGCGAAGTCTATGAAGTTCCATTGGTTTTGAGGAACAATGATAAAGTGAGTATGTTTGATGCGATGGCTATATCTTTCATGGATACATAAGAAGGAGCAAATTACATTGGGATCATGTAGGATCTTAGATAAATTCTTAAAGACCTAGGAAAATAGATGAAAACATACCCATTGACTGTAGGCTTAATGAAGACAAGACTCTTTTGGTTGGTTTGTTGCTATATGTATGTTCAATCCCTGGGCAGTGCCCAACAAATAGAAAGCTCCCGACGTGCACTAACGTTTTCTTGAATAAAGGATTGGCTAGATGAATGTCATGAAGTTCTCGTGTGACCAGTGGGCTAGGCTTTCATTTAAGACAGGGTGATTACTATTCATGCTTACATACCTTGCTTTAGAGCCTCCCTAATTGAAGGTGTAAACTCATCTGAATTGCGGTTATTCAGCCAATGCTTTTATATTCTACAAATTGTATTTTTTTAAATTAAAAAAATGGATATCTCTTTCCCCCTTTTCTTTCTCCCTCTTTTTACCTCAGAAGACTTTAGATTTTTTGTTTACAGATAGCTTTGGGCAGCTTCTCTCACTGTTTATACCTTGTCACTTTGTGGTTGCAACTGAGGATTTCTTCTCCATCCTATGCCTTTTTCTTCAGAGATAATTAGGGTTTATTTTTTAAAAAGATACTAAATGCCTGAAGATTTCCTTGACATATAATGATTATGGAAAAAAAAAAGAATTAGGCTGGAGGTCAGCATAAGGCACAGGTAGGTATGAAAAGTAATCAGATAGGGAGGAAAGGTCTCTGAGAGATGCTAAAGTTTAGGTGTAAAGACAATTAAAAAATACGTATAGAATCTAAGAATGTGGAGGCAAATTCTCACTAACCAAGGGAATTCTCCTGACCGAGGGAAGATAAGTAAAGACTATGCAAGAATCCAAGGCAATGGGAAGACTTGCAGGTATATTTGGCACAGTAGCTCATTAAATGAATCAGTGATGCTTCAAAGATCAGTGGGATGATTTAGTGACAGCAAAGCCAGGCCCTGGAAAAAAAGGGCATATTTTGTTTTTTGCTGCAGGAGTGTTAGCAAGAGAAGCTCAAGGGATAGAAGCTGAAGTGTAGGCACAGAGAAGAAAAAGAACCCAGGTGTTCAGGATTATGTTCCTAGACCTTAAGAAGAGATATATTGCATAGACTTTAGGACTCTCTCTTTTCAGATAGGGCTGCCAAATAATTTAGTTTCTCACTTCCAGTTCTCTTTTTCCCTTTCTACATTACTTTTTCTTTACTTTTGCCTGAGTTTTCTTAGGCTTTGAAAGCCAGAGAGGAGATAGTCTAAGTCTTCATTAGGTTGAGGGGTAGTTGGGGCCACTCTTCCCTGGCCCTAAACAAGAAAGGCATGCCAGTTGGTTTATATGGACAAGTCAATGATAAGGGGCATGTGTAAGTTTTACTGCCAAAGGTCACTCGATTCTCATGGATAACCCGAGAGCTCTTGGTAAGATGCTGCTAGAGGGTTGGACCCCATGAAAGGATGGTTCTCATCTAGGGAAATTCAGCCAGCAACAAGCAGGCAGATTTCTCTGTGCCAGGCAGGCTTGTTTCTGGGCAAGTTACTCCCAGGGCCCTTTCTTACACTAGATGCCTGATATAAGCCTACTTCTCTACTTCCTAGGTTCATGGACACTTAAGGAACCACGGAGATCTATTTGGGCACCGTGCCACTCACCTTTTATTGGCTTCCTCACTGGCACGGAATGCAAAGACATAGCCTGTTTGGTCATTATTTGTCTCTCTCTCTCTCAAACACACAAGTTGAAAGTAAGCCATGAACACTCCACAAGCCACAACATGATTCTACTTTGGATACAATAATAATCAGCCAGACTCCAGAGGCAGACAGATCTGGGTTCAGATTCCAGTTGTCTCCCAGCTGCAGACCTTGGGCAAGTCATGGGCCATGGGGATAATTATAATACCCATCTCAAAAGGTTGTTCGGAATAGTGAATGAGATACCGAGTGTATGCAGTTCAGTGCTTGTCACGTCGTAAGCACTATGCCATTATTACTTTTATTATTATTATATTAGTGTTACTGTTGTTTTCCTTCCTAATTTTTAGTTCACAGTTATGCTGTTATTGAAGTATTCCCAGCAAGCTTACACAGTATCACTTAACACATCATAAATGTCAGGGCACATTTCCCTTATCTCTGTGAGTTTGCACACATCTCTTCCTTATCTCTTCACCCTCTGAATTCTCTTTGCATTTCTTCTCCCCTTTCCCATCTGGTGACAGCTTTGAGAGGTGGTGGGAGGTCTTTTTCCCTCCCGTTTCACCTGAGGCATCTGAGTCAGACTTGACTATAGTTAACTTTCCTTCTGCCCACTTCAGTCTTTAAAAAAAACAATCCTGTCTCCCTTTCCTAGTGTCCCTAGAACCTCCACCCCTGACCACCCTCATTCTCCTCATGACTGCATTTCCTTTATTGCTTGGGCTAACTGAGATAGAGCTACTACTCTAGGCAAGGCAAGCAAGGCAGAGAAATAAGACTTTAAAAGAATAAAACTGTTTGAAGCTGTTGGGAGACTGGCCTTGGGAACATTATACTGTTTTCTTTGTTCTTGCTTCCCCATGGTGTTTACTTAGGACAATCTCATAGAGAGGAAGGCGGAGTTAGGCTGGGACTTGACTTGAACACCCTTGCTCGGTGAAGCTGTGGCAATAGGGCAAGTGCCTGGTTCTTCATCTGTAGAAAGGGGGTCATAGTGTAGCTCAAAGTTGATTGGGAGGGTTAAGCGACACCTCATGTGCAGTGATGGTCCATAGCAGGAGTGCAGCAAGTGTGGTTTCTTCTCCCAGAGCAATTCTCAGATGTTGGGAAATCCAGCTCAACTCGGCTGTGTGAGTGCGGTCTTGGCAGTTGGTCTCTGAAGATAGTCACATTTAAATAATAAAATGAACAAAGACTTAAAATAACAATAAAATGAGTAATAATAATGTTCATGAAATTTAAAGTTAAAATGCATTGAGTGCTTACTTTGTGTAAGACACTGGGATAGAGGTAGGGCCTGTCATCTCCTATTACAGTTGATGAAACTGAAGTTTAGACCTGACCAAGGTCGCCTGGCTAGCGGGTGGTAGATGGAGATTTCATGTTTACCTACGAGGCCTGCACTTTCCCTTCTGCACTTTCACACGCACAGTCATCGCTCTATGTTTTTCTTGCAGATCCCAAGGATGGTAAAAGTTATTGAGGAAAGCTCACCGTACTTCAAAGTAATCAGCCCCAAAGACATTGGCCACAAAGTAGCTCCAGGAGTGCCATCCATATTCCGAATCCTCTTCACTCCAGAGGAGAACAAGGTAACGGCAGTGCTGGCAAGAAATTGGTTGCATGCTTTCACTAGCAGTTTGCAATTGAGGCATTAAGGAAGTGGTGGTTGGTTTTGGTGTTGGTGTTGGTATTGGTATTGTTAGTAGGGGTATTAGCTGTATTGGTTGTGGTGTTGGTGGTAGTGATATTGGTTTGATGATGGTAGTTGTGTTGTTGATGGTTTTGGTGGTGGTGGTAGTAGCTGGTGGCAGGTGGTGGTGGTGGTGGTGGTGGTGGTGGTAGTGATATTGCTGTTTGTGGTATTGGTGGTGGTGGTGTTGATGGTGTTACTGTTGTTGGTGGTGGTGTTGAGAGGAGTGATAAGACTGGGTGAGAGGAGGGGATGGCATTCCACTGGGAATGAGGATACAATTGTCAAGGAGTGTTGAGGGCTTATATGAGCTGTAAGTAGCCAGGATGTAAAGAAGGGTAAACCTTCTAACCCTCCTCTCCTTCTCCCCCAGCACCTACCTCAGCATATTTATATTTGACTGTACAGTTAGAGGGATACCAAAAAGGAAAAGGTGTGGTCCAGATGCGGTGAGCTAAGGCAAATGGCTTCTTGGAAGTTTGGGATCCTAGCTATTACATTCCTCTGCCCCAGATTCTAACTAGTTTAGGAAAGAGACCTAAGATCCAAATATTGATCACAGTATCAGTCTAATTAATGGTAAAAAATGTGGCCAGACCTGAGGCCTAGAAGGGGCTTCCTCCTGTTTGCCTGGAAAGGGATTGGTAGATAATTGGGCCCTGGTGAAGGGCTGACCTCACTGATAGCTCCGTCCAAGGAGGAGTGGAGAAGCTATAGCTTAGAGCATGTGTACACAGGCAGGATGGAAAGAGCCTGAATTCAAAAAGAGGCCATTTCCCCTGAGCACCACGGAGCGGTGGGGAATAGAACCCATCCTTAGGCTCTCGCTTGAAGGAATTCCAGTTCCTCCCAGAAGGAAGGACCAGCTAAGGGGGAATGAGAGAGGAGGCTTTCTCCCTAACCCTTCTCCAAGAGCACAAAACTGTGGGTTGAATTTTCCTCTATATGGACCAAAGTGGGGACTTACGGGTTTTACCTGCATGATCAAAGGAGTTAGGACAAAAAATAAGGTTTAAATAGGCATAACAAAATATCAGGTTATATATAACTAGAGGCCCGGTGCACGAAATTCATGCACTTGGGGAGGGGGCGTCCCTCAGCCTGGCCTGTACCCTCTCGCAGTCTGGGAGCTTTCGGGGATGTCCGACTGATGGCCTAAGCCAGTGATGGTGAATGATGGCGAACCTATGACACGCGTGTCAGAGGTGACACGCGAACTCATTTTTTTGGTTGATTTTTCTTTGTTAAATGGCATTTAAATATATAAAATGAATATCAAAAATATAAGTCTTTGTTTTACTATGGTTGCAAATATCAAAAAATTTCTATATGTGACACGGCACCAGAGTTAAGTTAGGGTTTTTCAAAATGCTGACACGCTGAGCTCTAAAGGTTCGCCATCACTGGCCTAAGCTGTCAGTCAGACATCCTTAGTGCTGCCGTGGATGCAGGAGAGGCTCCCGCCACCACTGCTGCACTTGCAGAGCCGTGAACCTGGCTCAGGGCTTCTGGCTGAGTGGTGCTCTCCTTATGGGAGTGCACTGACCACCAGGGGGGCAGCTCCTGCATTGAGCATCTGTCCCCTGGTGGTCAGAGCGCGTCATAGTGACCGGTTGTTTCCGCCGTTCAGTCGATTTGCATATTAGCCTTTTATTAAATAGGATGTTAATAGTGTTCGTGACATGTCATTATGGTTGGAATCAAAAGAGCACAACGGGGTCCGAGAGAACTAGATTTAAATCCTTGCTTCTCCATCACTAATACTTATTAGCTGCTGTCAATGTCATTCCCCATATTCTTGTTTATTGCTATTGTTTCTACTTTTCTGGAGAGCAGGGATGGAGAATTTAAAATGTGATCTGCCAAGTATGTATCACTGTAGCGAGTGGTTCGAAATTCCATTATAATAAATAACACTGCAATTCTTACTTTGCCAATTTGTAATGTCACTATTTCTCGGGCTGTGCTTGTGGACCTGGCATTTTGTTTGGGGTCCTGTTGAAATATATGAAAAGATAAATAGCTCCAGAAGTAATGTCCTTTGTTAAGTGCGATTGAAGTTCTTGTTTTTCCTTGAGGCTCTATATCTGAATAGTAACTGATAAGAGAACAGCACCTGGATTTAGTTTGAGTGTCAAATTCCCACACTGACATTTCTGTAGGAAGCCGAGCATAAGCCGATTATAAGCCTTTGTGCATCTTGCAATAGAAAGCTTGCTGGACCTGAGGAGTTGGCTTTCCTTAATTTTTTTCTGTGCTGGAGAAAATATGTCTTCTGTTGGATAAGCATTGTTCTCCCTGCAGGTAGTCTGCCTGAGAAAAGGACACAAGGAACTTTCTGAGGAGGTGGAATGTTCTAGATCGTGATAGGTGTGTGGGTTGTGTGGATAAACTCATTTGTCAAAATTGCACATTTAATACTTATGCTTTCCAATATATCTAAACTTTACCTTGAAACTATAGACATATAATAATAGTAGAGGGGGAGTTGGATTGAGGTACAGAGAAAGCCAGAGTGGCAGGATATGAGTAATTGTTGAATCTGGTGATGGGTACGTGGGATGTGTTATACTATTCTTTGTATATGTGTTCTTTGTATATGATTTAAGTTTTCCCCAATCAAAGGCTGAAAGAAAAGAGAGTTTTTATTACTGCTTATCTACACAGCAAATACATAATTGAAATGTATGTTAGGCACGTGTGTATTTACCTTATAAATATGGAATGCTAACATTCCGTTGAGGATTACTACTTGGCTGTATTTTGTGGCTGCTTATTTTACTCCCAGGTTTTTTACTCCCTATTACCATTCCATTTCACCAACATTGCGTGTTTGCTGGGAAACCCCTGGATAAATTCTAACTGCTGTTTTACTGTTTCTTCTTCTAAGTATCTGAAAGTTATCAAAGGCTACAAGCGTGTACGCAGAGGCATAAAATGAGAATAATGGCTCCCTAGAGAAATGCAATGATCTCATTTTGCGTACATTAAGATTTTGTTTTGGATATGGGCTCGAAGCTATAATATGATTTACAGAATTTGTTTTTCTAAGGGCATAGTGATTCCTCCTTTTGCTGACTAAGACTGATGGCGTGTGTGTGGAGAAGCTCTTGCTGCTACTTTTGCTTTATTTTTTTTTTGCAAAGATCCTCTTACACTTGCACCATCAGCAGTGTTTCCAGTCCCTGGGCATCCACATTTCCACTCTGACGGTTGGAAAGCCGACAGGGCCATGCACAGGATGGCCAGCTGGGGTTAGTCATGCTGTCTTTAGTGCTGCTCCAGAATGTAGCAGAGGACTAACTGGAGCCAGATTTATTTTAGGAAAAATAAAAGTTCATCTTTTCACTGTGTCATTTTTTCTTCAGTTGGCCAAATTGATAGCCAACGTACATATGTATTTTCCCTCCTTATCCCCTGCTGATCTGAGCACGCTCCATTCTCATTTACCCTCCTCACATCTGGAGGGTGAGATATGTAAATTGCAGCGTGCCATCGCTTAATAGGCCAGTCCCCTTTCAATCAGATTTTCAGCACCCATGTATATTAGCATGTCAGAGATGATAATGCAATTCACATTTTCCCCCTGTCATCTATTTAATCTGGCCTCCTAGGGATTGAACTTGTTAAGAATGCCAAATACCCAGATAACAGGTGCAGCAAATTTACTTCAGCTTTCCTTATCTCTTCTCACACAGACTTTAAAATAATGATTGGATATGTTATTAATCGAATAATCCTAGTGTACATGTCATCCTATCTAATAAAGAGGGAATATGCTAATTGACCCTTATGCCATCGCAAAGATGGCGGCACCCACAGCCAATAAGGAGGGAATATGCTAATTGACTGCCACGCCCTCAAAGATGGCAGCACCCACAACCACAAGATGGCAGTGCCCAGTCTCCTCAGCCCCACTGGGGCGCCTGCCTCTGGAGTCCCCCAGTCCCCTCAGCCCCCCAGCTGCCCAGGGCGGGCCCAAGGTGCAGGCAAACCTTGAATGGCAGCTGCCCAGCCGCCCAGGGCCGGCTGAGGCTTGTGCTGCCGGCAGTGGCAGCAGCAGAGGTGTGATGAGGGCGTTGCCTTCCCCTGATCACCGGGTTGCCTCCTGCACCTGAGAGCTCCTGGACTGTGAGAGGGGGCAGACTGGGCTGAATTTTCATGCACTGGGCCTCTAGTTGAAATATAATAGTCAATGCTGTCATAATACCACAAAATTCTGGAGCCTGGCATTTTTCTTGACTTCTTAAATTTGTATATTTACTATGAAAAGGTGTTTGAAAAATAATAGGCTTTTGCAGTAAAGCAAAAATGGGTACTTTCTTGGGCTTAAGGAAGCATCTGTTTAACCACAGTGTTATCATAGGGAAATGGCTACAGCAAATAAAATGTGAAGTGATGCAATTTTATTGTTGTTATGTTTTAAGAAAACATCTAATTTATTGTCAAAACTGTTTTACTGATTTGTTACTGTGAAACTTAAAAAATGATGGCCCAAGAAAAATAGGAAAATGTTAACATGTTTAGTGTTATCTAAAATGGCAATAATGAAATATATTGCCAGCATTTTGAATTAAAGTTTAGATATCATAAAATTTTCCACAATCAACAATGTTTGTTGGCAAAAAAACGTTAAGGATTTTGTGTTCTTTCTGCCTGGAATTGGCCCTCTCTAGTTCTGTCTGGGTCACCCCTGTAACCCCAGTGCCTAGCACAGTGCCTGACACACAGGATGTGTGCAGTAAATATTCGTCAAGTGAGATAGGTAAGTAAAAGTTCATGTCAAGAAAATATAAATATGTGTTCTCAACTTGAGAATGGCCTACAGATGATAAAAGCAAAAAGCTTATAAAAAAGGGCTCAAATATCTTTTTGTGCCACAAGCATATTAGATGTTAACTTTCTTGTCATTTCAGCCAAGAGAAAGATGTCTGAGAGTCTTATATAAGAGGAGTGCTTCTCTCCATTTTTGTTTCATGTCATCCTTGAGTCATATCACTACTTTTTTAGCTTTCTGGACTTGATCAGTATCATTTTATAATAAGGCTAATATGATGAAGTTGGGAAATCTCTTAATGAAGAACTCTTGATACTTTAATACCCAAATAAAGATATTAAAAATAAGTAATATTGTCCTAGCTGGTTTGGCTCAGTGGATGGAGCATCGGGCTGGGGACTGAAGGGTCCCAGGTTCGATTCCAGTCAAGGGCACATGCCTGGGTTTCAGGTTCAATCCCCAATAGGGGAGTTCAGGAGGCAGCTGATCAATGATTCCCTCTCATCATTGATATTTCTCTCTCTCTCTCTTCCCCCTTCCTCTCTGAAATCAAGAAAAATATATTAAAAAATGAGTAATATTCTTTCACTCACTCTGCACCAGGCCCAGTTCTGTGAGCTGGGATCCTTAGGAGAACAGAACAAACTTGGGCCTTTCTGGAGCTTGTGCTCCACAATGAATAAACAAACATGCATATAATTTAATGTCAGGTATTGACCTGATAGAGAAGAGAGAGTGATGAGAGGGTCCTGTTTCCTTTCAATAGGAGAGTCAGGGAAGACTTGTCTGATGAGGTAACATTTGAGCAGAAAACTAAATCAAGCCATGCACATATCTGAGGGAAGATGTGTGGCTGGGAGAGGGCAGGTACAAAGGCCCTGCCACTGAAACATGCTGGGCAACAGAAGGCATGCGGCTGGAGCAGAGGACGCTGCTGTAAGAGCGTAGGAGACAAACTGCAGAGAGTGAGCGTCTTAGGAATCACGCAATGTAGGACAGGGAGCCATCTGAAAGTGTCCTATATAATAAAAGGCTCATATGCAAATTGTCCCCTCGACCAGGAGTTCAACCAGCAGTTTGACCAGGGCTCGGGGCCAGCTGGCCAACCGCCTGCGGCCCTTCCCCTCAGCCAGCCCAGCCCACGATCGTGCCCCTCCACCCCAATCCAGACCCCCACCCATGCACGAATTCATGCACTGGGCCTCTAGTTAAAATTATTTTTTGTTATGGAAGCTTTCACTCATTTGTACAAGTAGAGAGAACAGTAGGTAGGGTGAACTGTCTTCCCTCAGATTTTCAGGTTATCAGTGCGTGACCAATCTTACTTCATCGATCTGTTCCCTGCCCCAGAAGATTTGAAGCCAGCCCCATACATCATATTATTTCATCTGTAAATACTTCATTGTCTGTTTCTAAAAGATCAGAACCTTTAAAAAGTTAACATGGCCACAATACCATAACCACACCTAAAAACAATAGTTTAGGAGTGGGGAAAAGGCAGAAAGAGGATTGCCAGGGCTTAACCTCACTGGCTGTGCCCAACCTTGAATTCAGCCTTGAGAGGCCATTGCCTGAGCATTTAAAGGACAGAATTATTGCCATGTTTGCTCTCTCTCACGGAGCTAATATAAACTCAAGATTCATTCTTTTCACTTCTCAGAAAGCCACATCTGCCAATTTCATATCCTACTGCTGGTGTTTCAAAGTTAAGAGGAAAGGCATGTTGGAAGGAAGGCTAACAGACAAAAAGTGGATTGGACGTTTCATCTGGAGAGCACACGGGATAAAATTTTAGGATATAAAGTAAATTACGGCTGAGTCTCCTGTAGTAGAGGGGCCAGAGCTCCCTGCTCTGCCGCTAAGCACAGCGGAAGGGAGTTCATCAGCTGAAGTAATTGCTTAGCTCGCAGGCTAACGAAGCCTCCCCTGTCGTAACACCGGAATTAATTTTAGGCCAGCACAGTAATATAAATTGTATATTACATAATCTAATGTAGTCATATTAAATGTAGAACTCTAGAGACTGGAATACATTATCGAGGAGCTGTTGAAAGAATCTCTTCATAATCTTTTATGAGTGCATGAATTGATTATGAAAAAAAATACACAGTGGTGGGCAAAAGTAGGTTTACAGTTTGTATGGCAAAAAGACATGCAGGTTATGATTATTACAATGGCTTTAAACGCAAAAGGATATCACAATGGCACAGTGCACTTAGGTACAATCTATTAAGTGCTCCAGTTGCCGGCCTTCATTATTTACACATTCTTGTAGTCTTTGAATATCAGTGAACTGCCCGGCCAGTGTTGCTCAATGGTTGGGCGTTGACCCATAAACCAAGAGGTCATGGTTAGATTCCTGGTCAGACCACAGGCCTTGTTTGGGGCTTAATTCCAGTAGGGGGCGTGCAGGAGGCAGCTGATTGATGTTTCTCTCTCATTGATGTTTCTATCTCTCTATCCCTCTCCCATCCTCTCTTTCTAAAATCAATAAAAACATATTTTTTTAAAAAAGGAAAATCAGTAAAGAAACCTGAATGTCAGTGACCTGCAGGGTTAGCCCCACTGCCTCCTGAGGTCATTGAATTCAAACATACTTTTTTGCCCACCCCTGTATAATTCCAACCAAACTTCAAGTCTTCCTCATTTGGACATATGAAAAGGGTTGAAAACATCCTTGTGAATATTTCAGTTAGCTTCCTAAACTGTTCCCAGTTTCTTACAGAGCAAGGCAGAGAATATGTAAATATAGAATAAGATAGGACAAATTACTTTGGATTCAGCAGCAGCTTTTGTTCTTTCTCTCAAAGTCTCAGTTAACGTTAAGTCTCCACACCTGCCAGGAGCTTTCCAGTTTCTGATTCCCAACAAAACCTTTGCCTGCTAGGTTTGATCTCCTAAGAAACAATGAAAAACAACACTCACCTCTTTAGGATTCTGATGTAATCAGACAAGGCTGTTTCATTGTTGACTTCAGTGGGGTTTTCTAGGGTCAAATATGCTTAATGTAATTTGTGCTTCCCTATGTCTGGGTAACATAATTTTCAAGCCTGGCATTACCATCTAGAAACCAACTGGGGCCATCAATCTAACACATGTTAGAAGGCTGACTAGGCATGGTTAGAAGGAGGATGTGAGGGAACTGGTGTGAACCTCCTCTGATCTAAACACAAGTGTGCCACCCCCCACCCTCCCTCCCTAACATCTGGGAAACAAGAAACATAAGCTTTCTGTTAGCTTGTAGGCTTTAACACTTGAACTGCTCTCTCTGTTTGAAAAGAGTATCTCAATGAAAGTACAACTATAATTGTCTTGAGACAGTTTCATAGAATATATTAAATTTTTTTGCTAGATGCCTGGCATATGGCCATATTTCTTGCCCAGTTATCTTGATCATGTTGGTGTGTCCACAGATAATGATTGTACCTTCTCCTGTAGGATTACGCCCATATGTTGACCTGTGTGACCGAAAGAGAAAAATTCATCGTACCCATCAAAGCCAGAGGCGCTCGAGCCATCCTGGATTTTCCTGACAAGCTGAATTTTTCCACTTGCCCTGTCAAATACAGGACTCAGAAGATGCTGCTGGTCCGGAACATTGGCAACCGAGACGCTGTGTTCCACATCACAACTTACCGGTATGCATTCCTGCGGCTCTTGATTTTGATCCATGATAGCCACATCCAGTCAGCGTAGGTCATCTGCTAGAATAGCAGTTGGGGTTGGAACTGCTTGTTACAGTCTTGAGTTGCCAGGCTGGGAGGTCTCACGGATGTGGGGCAGACTTCCTCTTCATCCCCAAAGGAATCCAAATTTCAAGGTTACTGTTTGGGTATGGAGGGTTTTCTGAAATGCTGGATGAGAGTCTCTCTACGTAGCATGGAGAATGGTCCGTGGGAATCTATTAATAAACATTTGTTTTATCTAAGAATTTTATAACTGGCTGTACTATTTTTCTACTGCTATTATAACAAATTACCACCAACTTAGAGGCTTAAAACCACACACATTTATTCTCTGACATTTTAGACGGTCAGAAGCCTCACAGGGCTAAATCAAAGGGGCCAGCAGGGCTGTGTTCTTATCTGAAGGCCTGAGGGGAGAATCCATTTCTTTGCCTTTTCCAGTTCCTAGGGGCCACCCCTATTCCTTGGATCATGGTGCTCCGTTTTCTCCTCTGAAAAATGGGAAAAAGTATAGTAGCCACCTAATAGGGTTGTTGTGAGGAATAAATGAATTAATAAATGTTAATTGCTGGTACACAGCAAGTGGAATATAATAAGTGTTTGTTTCTTCTGATTGTTTCTTCAAATGAGCTACGGCTAGTGTAGTGGGCAGAATAATGGTTCCTCAAATATGCCCATATTCTAATCCCAGAACCTGTGAGTGTATAATGTTATATGTCAAAGGGGGTTTAGGGTTGCAGATGTCATTAAGGTTGCTAATCAGCTGACCTTAAAATGGGGAAGTTATCCTGGATTATCTGGACGGGCCAGTGTAATCACAAGGGTCTTTAAAATAGAAGAGGGAGGCAGAAGGAGAGTTCAGAGTGATGAGATGTGTGAGAGAAACTCAACGTGCTCTGCAGGCTTTGAAGATGAGAAAACAGAGCAGTAGAGGTTGTATAACTTGCTCAAGAGCACATAGCTAGTAAGTGGAAGGAGTTAGCGTTTCATCTGATAATTTGAGAAGTAGCTACAGGGTAGTAGACACCATGGGACAATATAAAGGACAATGAGACAATCCTTGCCTGCAAGGAGCTCTCTTATAAGATGGGAAAGAACAATTGTTATGAAACTTCAAAACGGCATCTGATCAGCAAGGCCATGACAAGAGTGACCAGCTTGGGAGGATAGGAAACAGAGGGTCAAGTTCTTTTCTATGACTTAAAAAAGTGTGTATATTGATCTGGACTGTGAGCCCATTTTCTGAAGGGCTTTATCTGTGGAATCCTTTGCTGGTTTAAGGATACAACTCTTCAGAAAGGATTAGCATTTGCTTCTGCCCGGTTCATAAAGGTTAGATTGCATAGACTATTGGTGATTATTTGCTGATTATTTGACTTGGGGGTTCGTGGACTGATAGTGTAAATTCAAACCCCAAACCTGCATAGGACACATGTCCAAAGTTATGAATCCCTAGATACATTTTGTTTCTTTCTCTCAAAACCAAGACAGACATTTTTCCTTGTGCTAATGGAGAATGGTTTGGCAGCCCTTCAAGTTTCCCGGTTCTATTTTTTAAAAAAAATATCTTATTGGTTTTTTACAGAGAGGAAGGGAGAGGGATAGAGAGTTAGAAACATTGATCAGCTGCCTCCTGCACACCCCCTACTGGGGATGTGCCTGCAACCAAGGTACATACCCTTGACCAGAATCGAACCTGGGATCCTTCAGTCCGCAGGCAGGCACTCTATCCACTGAGCCAAACCGGTTAGGGCAAGTTTCCCAGTTCTATACAGGGGTTTTGTTATACGTTCCCTGACTTGACCATCTCAAGGCGGGCTGTTAAAGCCCAGGCTTCCAGCTTGCTGGGAACCCAGGGCAGACCCAGCATGAGCTCAGTGGCCGACGGCTCTAGTTCTCAGTTTCTTCTTCGTTTTTGAACCTTGTGGATTTGCCTGAATTGTTTGCATGCTCAGCCACACATTTATGTAAGTTATATTTTATCCAGTCTTTCTAGGTGTTCCTTGTAGAAGAGTTTTCAACTTGCTCAGTCTGCTGTATTGTAGGTAGCAGGGCTGCCGTAATGCAGGTTGAAGGTGCATCCCCTGGGAAGGGATTTGTGTTTATTCTTCCACGTGTCCCAGGAGCATCGCTGTCTCTGAACCATTTCACGTAGATCTGAGTTTCTGTCTGGTATTGTATGTCTCCTGGCGGATACACTATTTTTTGTAATTCTTTGCAGCATAGATCTACTGGAAATTCTCTCAGTTTTTATCTATTTAATGAAAAGTATTTTGCCTTCATTTTTGATAGGCATTTTCTCTACATTATAGAACTCTGAGTTGACAGTAATAGATACACATATTTTATTTAGTACTTTAGAGATGTCACTTTATGGTCTATTGGCTTATATTTTTCTCATGAGAAGTCCGCTTATAACCCTTATCTTTTTCCTCGATGTCTTTTTCTTGGGCTGCCTTCAAGATTTTTTTCTTATACAGGTGGGCAAAAGTAGGTTTACAGGTGTGATCCAAATACATAGTCCAATGATTTATAAATAACTAATAATGTGAGAATAAACTGTGTTTTGTGTACACACAACTGTAAACCTACTTTTGCCTACCCCTATGTTTGTTTTTTTAGCACTTTGAATATGATGTGTCTAGGTGTGGGTTTTGTGTTTCATTTTTAAGGAATTATTTATTTTGCTTTTGTTTAGTTTTAGTTTCAATCTTGCACGAGGTTCTCTGAGCTTCCTGGATCTTTTTATATTTTTGGAGGATCTCAGCCACCATCTCTTCAAATGTTTCTTCTGCTCCGTCCTCTCTCACTGTTTCTTCTGCTTCTCACAGGCGAAACAGTCTGCAGGCACCCATCTCCCTTGGGGGCTGAAGACTGTCCATTTTTAGATTTCCTGCCACTTGTTTGTCCTGCAACCCCAGTGCTCTGAATGGTTCAAGAAAACTTGGGATTTTGCTGTTTATTGTGGGGTTTTTTTGTTTTTTGTTTTTTTTCATCGTTAGAGTAGGAAAGACCCTCTTTCTAACTTTCTGCATCCTAGGTGGAAGCAGGACCCCGATCTACTTCAGATAGATGCACCGTCAAAGGCAAAGGAAGAGTTCTTGTGACACTCGGTGTCTCCTGACATTGTCCGTAGCACTTATACGGCCTGAGCCTGTCATCTCCGGGCGGGACTCGCCTATTTTGATTGAAGGAGAAGGAAGCAGGTTGTTCAGCTGGCTCATGGTGACTTAGAAAGAACGAGTTTTTAAAAATTTAATAAAAGGCCTCCCACAACCACCACCTGTGGTACACGTTACCACTTCCGTTACATTGGTATTCTTCCATTAGAAAAGAGAAGCCAGCTCAGGTGGGCAAACAAGTGCAGGCAGCACATCCTCCTGGGCTGTTCGGCGGAATCTTCACACCTACGCATACATGACAGTTTCTTTACATATTGCATTTCCATAAAGTGAAACAAAATCACTCCGCAGATCGAATAGTGTGAAGTGCAGGAAAATATCTCAAGCATGTGTATCCGTCACTATGAATGTGAATCATCTTCCCCTAATATAGAAACGCCTCTATGGTAAAATGGTTAGCCACCTTAAGGACTAGCTGGGAATCATAAACACATTAGAAACAATAGTCCAACATTCCCATTTTACAGATGAAGGAAGTAAGGTCTGAGAAGGGAAATAAATGATTTATCTAAACTCCCCCAGTAAGTTAATAGCAAAGCCTGGATTATAACACAACATGGCCCAGTTCTGGGCTTCTGTACCCGCAGATCCATTCCTCACCCTTTCCCTCCTATGCACACTGCACATATCTTATTTTGAAGTAAAAAAACAAAACGGGAACAAATACAACATTTGTATTTGCATGTGGCCCGCGGGCCGTAGTTTGAGGACCCCTGATCTAAACTCCCCCAGTAAGTTAATAGCAAAGCCTGGATTAAAATAGACATGACGCAGTTCTGGGCTTCTGTACCCGCAGATCCATTCCTCACCCTTTCCCTACCATACTCAGTGTCACCTTCAGGCTGTGTTAGTCCCTCTAGCCTCCTGAGTCAGCTGGGTACCCGCTGGGTTTGACCAGCTGGGGGCACTAGAAGGAGATTAGAGGGTAGGAAGAAGCCAGGGTATATCTCCTCCTCCCTCTCTAACTTCAGCAGGGTCCCCAGCAAGCAAATGCATTTTCTCTGTGATTCTAGCTCTTCAGACAAGCCCACCGTGGGTTCCACCTTCTGCCAGGCCCCCAGGGCCTGGTCATACTTCCTCCTCATCTTTTGTCTCCAGCCCGGATGGAAGTGGCTGTTGTTACTAATCCCTGAGCTATCTCGCTGTCTTAAATTGGGCTTCCCATCATTCCCATCTTCGGTGTAACCGAGACTCTCAATTAAATTCCCTGCCTGCAAATATTTTTGTTTTCCTGCTTAGACTTCGCATAAAATAATAGTTTTATGTTCATTCCACAAAATGCACATTTTCCAACCAGGCTGTCAATTCTGTGAGCAACTTCAAATCCTTCCAATAAATCTCTTTTCTGCTTGTTAGTCAGAGTTGGTTTCTGTTGTTTACAGCTGAGAACCCTGAGGGTTACAATGAAAAGGGTTGCGGCTGGATTTGTGGTCACATCGTGTTGAATCAGAATCTCTGGGAGATCCCCTGGCAAGTGTCCATTCTGAAAAGCACACAGGTGACTGCTGCCCGACTGGGTTAGGGGCCACAATTTCAGTTAATATGGTTGTCAATAGACATGGCAGAGCAGTCGATATGGTTTGAGAATTTGGAGTCAGTCAAAAACCCAGCATCTCTTGTTGGTCTTTACTACTTTTAGAGCCAATATACAGTTAGAAATAATATCTCACAGGAAGTAGTTTTAAAAAACATCATATTCTTTTCATTGAAATAATGATTCAATGAATGTTTACGTTCACAAATGGTTAAATTCATATAAATTATAAAAAAGAAAAGTAACTTTGTAGGTCTGTTGCTGCCGTTAGAATATGAGCTTCTCAAATGCAAGGGTTGTATTTAACTTCATTTGTGTCCCCAGCATTTAACAAAGTATCTAAAGTAAACAAGTGCGCAATACATGTTTATAGGCTAGCACAAAGGCAGAGCTACAATATGCTCCAAGTATTATACAATAAGCACAAGGTTCTTTATACTAATATAAGGAGCCGCACTTGCTATAAAATATATAAAGAACATAAACAATTACTCTTCAACTTTATTACAGATTTGACCTAACACTCTAGTAGGTGCCAGAATGACTTGGATGATTCAAGTAGGATTAATCTTGGAAGGTGAAATAGAAAAGATTAAGCAATTTCAAAATCTGAAACCTCAAGTTAGGAATCAGTTAATAAAAAGCTTATCTGAAGAAAAAGTACTAATATTTTATTCAATATTTAATAAAACAGAGCCAATATTTAGTCTTCTGCTAAAGCACTGAGTCATTTGGATGGAATAGTCTTAGTTCTTAAGAGCCGTTTGCCGTAGATTGAACAAAAATCTTTCAAAGTCCCTTACAATCTTTCCTGTGGTTCATGATTTTTTCACAAACCCAAGTTCCCTCCCTCATCAAGTATTTGGGATTAATGAGGATGTGATATCAAAACCAAACACTTTAGTAGAGAAAGCGAGTCTTATACCCCGAGGAGCAGTGCTTTTAGCTCTTTGTAAGAGCGTTTTCCGATATGCTCTTGATAGATTCTAGCCTGTTCAGCCTGTCTGCTTTTAGTAAAATGAAGTAAAAAAATTAAACTAGAGACGGGGCTTAAGCACCGGAACTTAACACACTCTACCCAGTTACTGTCTGATTTACTGAGAGCGCTTAGGCAGCTCTAAGTAGCAATGGCGATCCCAGGTGATTGCCTAGGTCCTGAAGACATTTAGTGTAATACAAGCCCAACCATTAGCACAACTGCAGAGTATCTGTTACCTCTCTATGGAACTTGGATTGCTGGAGTTCTAGAGAAGGGTCACTTTTGTTTTTCACAGAAAATTAGCTTAGGCTCTGCAATGTAACACTACCCGAGTCATTTCAAAACTGTTCTTTTGCTACCAAGAAATATTTGAAAAGAAAATGAAAGCCATTTCATTTCAGGGCAGGAAGAAAAATATTAGGAACTAGGGAGACAAAGACAGGGGAAAATATTACAGTAGATTACGTTGTTCCCTAACCAGGAAACTGGGGCCAGTTCTCAACATTTTAGATTCTTACTGGGGCCATAAGGAAGGAAGGAACTTTTGAGACTGTGAGACTCAACTTCGTCTCACATGAAGCCGAAGTTCGTGAGATACTGAAAGTCTGCTCCGCTTCCGTTCCACTAGGATGTGATAATCACTAATGTATGATTACAGATATTTTTATTTCCCTTGAAGAGTGGGTTGTTATTGCGTCTGACAGCCTCTTCGGGAGGCTCCTGTGAATAAAGAACTGTGCCTGGAGTGGTGAGAGACACCAAGAGTCTAACAAGGTGGCTCGGGTAAACAGGAAGAACCTGAACTTGAAGGCAGGCTTCCATTCAACCTCCACCACTACCTCGCTGGGTAACTCTGGGACAGTTGCCTGCCTTTTTGGAGCATCTGTTTTCTCATGTCTAAAATGCAAATAACAATATCTACTTTCTCAAGGTGTTTCTGAGGATGGGGGAATTAACATATGTAAAGTGCCAGTGTAGTACCCAGCATAGAGTATGTGCTCATGAAACATTGTGTGCTTTTTCTTTCCTTTCATCTCGAGTGTCTCTAGCTTTTGAGAGAAGCAGGTATGAAAAGTCAGTATAGTACAAGGTGAACTGAAGTAAGAAGTAAAAAAAAAAAAGTAAGTTATAGCCTCTGAGAGGAAGGAGACATTATTAGCAAGAGGGAGACTTGGGGAAGATTCTATGTAAGAAGCGATGTTGAGTCCGGGCTGTGATGAGTGGCTTTGGAAGGCGTGGGGAATATCTGTGTAGGGGGCACAGTCTGGCTGGAAGGGAGAGGAGGTGGCAGTGCCAGGGGAGGTTATGGGTGAAGAGACTAAAGTCCTCCCTGCCATCCCACCCAACCTGACTTGGAATGTGACAGGTGCAGGGGACATTTGGACAGATGTCTGTGTTTAATGAGAATGCAAAAACTGCTTGGGAACAGATTGTGTGGGACCTCAACTGCCTAGGACTTTGAACTTTATGGCATAGGTTGGGAGGCCCACTGAGGTGTTTGAACAAGCGGTTGATGTGCTATGACCTGTGTGTGTTCTTTATGAAATCTCTAGAGCCGTGTAAAGCATTGAGAGGAGAATTATAAAAATTTGAACTCATCTGAATACCAGGATCATCCCCAGACTCGTCTTCCATTGAGGGGCTGCCAGTGAGGGGGATAGAAATAACAACAGCAACAACAAAAATAATGACAAACACTTTTTTTTAGCACTCCCCATGTGCCAGGCATTATTCTAAGCACGTTTCTCATATCAACTCCTTTATTCCTCAATAGGGTCCTATGAAGTAGGTGCTGTCATTACCTTCATTTTATAGATGAGGAAACTGAAGGTTCAATGACTTGCCCAAGGTCATGGCAGAGCTGGGTTTTGAACTTACTCCATTGACTCCAGGCCAATAAGCACTGCACCATCGTGCCTGTGCAGCAATGTCTGGGGTTTATTGAGGATTGGTGCTGCAGGAATGGGAAAAGGGCTAATATCAAAGAGGAAGAGTAAAGAAAGGAGAACATCAGAGAAAATAAACAGTTGCCTATGGGAGGAAGCACCACAGGTCCCGCAGTAATAATCTCAGGTACCACCCAGTGCTGACTTGGCCGTAAGCTCTGCACCCTCATAGAGAAAGCTTAGGTGTTCTGAAATTAAGCTCATTATCTAAGGGAGGATTTCAGGGTCGGTTGTGATATAAGTAACTAATCAGAAATAGCTTAGCCTGCCAGACGTTGCACAATGCATTACTTTGAAAAGCGAGCAATTGGAAGAAGTGAAATGGAGCGTGAAAATAATGAAGTGGGCTGGGTTTCCGATTTGGGAGGAAGAACTCTGTAAATTATTTAAGGCACTTCATGATCAGATCCAGCTTCTCGCTTACGACTCCCTTCCAGGACAATTAGACGAAACGGCTTCCAAATCCTCCCTACCTCCCATAGTGTCTACGTGCCCAAATTCTATTTTGAAGACACCAAACTTGTCCCCGTCTGCCTTTTCCAATGCTTTCCACCCTTCCTTCCCCAGCTTGCCCTCGCCCAGGAGGCTGGCCGGTATGGCACAGGTCAGCGGGCTCCCGGCCGCTGGCCTCTGGTTGGTTCAGGCACTGGGAGCCGGGGCAGGCAATCAGACAGGAGGATGTGAGGACAGGACACTTCTCCCCCTGGTGTCTCCCCTCTGAAGGGGGGCTGGCTGTCTCTCTTGACTAAAGCTCTTTGCTCCTCATAAGGTAGCGTTCTCTTAGGACTCTTGTGGGTTTTCAAAACCAATCTTTCTCCTTGGCTCTTTGGGCCTAGAGGGGGTAACAGCTCTACTGTTAATAACCTTGGGTGATGGAGTGGTCTCTTGTAGTTTCCCTCTAGCCCTCCTCCTGGGCCCCTTAAGTAGATTCCTTGTTAAACTGCCCTCAGATGAACCTTCTGTGATTGAGTCATCACTTTCCGTTGGGGACTCTGGTATTTTTTTCCATAACGAAGCCCTTTTTTTCTCTGAACTTTCACAAAAATTGATCTTTATCCCTTCGAAGGTACTGTTCTTTTGCAGATTACGTGATTTGCATACATGTTGTAAATCTGTCCCTTACCGAATCACTCGATGAATGTTAAAGGAATTGCCGAATGGCAAGGACACAAACAAGAATATGATCTCATCATTTAATTTTCTCTTAAACTTGCTGATCTATTGCCGTTATTTTATTTATTTTATTTTTTATTTTTATTTTTTTTAAAATATATTTTATTGATTTTTTACAGAGAGGAAGGGAGAGAGATAGAGAGTCAGAAACATCGATGAGAGAGAAACATCGATCAGCTGCCTCCTGCACATCTCCCACTGGGGATGTGCCCTCAACCAAGGTACATGCCCTTGACCGGAATCGAACCTGGGACCTCTCAGTCCGCAGGCAGACACTCTATCCACTGAGCCAAACCGGTTTCGGCTATTGCCGTTATTTTAACATTAAAACTAAAGTTCTTTCACATTCGGGGGGGAAAGTCTACTTCACCAGCACTGAGTTACAGTGTCGGGACTGGACCACCTACAGATCTAGAGCTCTTATACCTTCTCCCCTCACACAGTCAGGAACGTGTGCTGATGGTGTGTCTTGTGTGTTGCAGGCCGTTCTCCGTGGAGCCCTCTGTTGGAACTCTTACCGTGGGAGAGTCCATGCAACTGGAAGTGGATTTTGAGCCACAGACTGTGGGCAATCACAGCCAACGGCTGGTTGTGTATTATGACACAGGTATGCGTTCTCCTTATTTAAAAGTTCCGCCCTTTAAGAAAGGTCAGATGGAAAACATGAGGATGCAAAGCAGGGAATGGTTATTTTGGCTACATGAGAGTAAGCAAAGATCCGCCAGGCAAAGAACAAAAGAATAAATGCCTCCAACAGAAATAATGTTGAGGCAGATATAAATCCCACCTGGCTGGTTTCTCCAATGTTTACAAGCCTGAGAAATACAGGGCTCAGGAAGGACCCTACACCCAGATGGCACGTTAGTAGATTGAGGTTATTTATATGTAAATGGAACTGGAAGATAACTGAATACCCCCATGTGTTTTCCATTTGATTTGTTGCTGCGTTTGTCTGACATTTTGAAAATATAAATCCCAGTTCAGAATGGTCTTTTGTGTGTTCACTAGTCTATGTCAGATGCAGTTACTTTAATCCTGAGAATGTGCAAATATCTTACTTCTTTCTTAAATACAGTATGAGACGGTGACTATTGCCACAGCAGTTTCTTGAAGGCCATACCCTGCATAATGATGGAAATTATTCATTTAATTGATGGTCATGTAGACTGCATGTACAATATGCAAGTATCCAAAGTTGGTTTTCAAATTAATATTTTACCATTCCCATTTATTACTTCCTATCCTCATTTCCTCCACATTTCTTTTTGAACCGTTCACGTGGAGTGACCCAGATTGTCTGCGTCAGAAGGGCGTTCGTTGTGGGAGAAAACAGAAGCGTACAGCCAGTAAAGAGCAACAGGAGACACTGAGGCCGCAGCTCAGAGTTGCTGGCTGTGTGGATGGGTAGCTGAGCAGGACAATTCAAGCCGTTGCATGACATGCGGTGAAGTGGTTCTGGCTCTACGTTGCCCAGCATGAAAGCTGCACATAACCAGGGGCACAGTCTGTATTTCTTATCGTTTAGTGTTGGCCATAGTTCACTGGCCGCTGGCAAGAGAAACCTGACCTGAACCAGCTTAAGCAAAGAAGTTTGGGCCCATGTCACCCAACAGAGGAAGGTTAAACGCACAGCTTATACCACATCAGGGACATGGATTTTTTCCAAAGTAGTCCAGCCATTTTACACTCCCACCAGCAAAGAGTGAGTTCCAGTTGCTTCACAGCCTTGCCAACACCTGGTGTCGTCGTGTTCATTTTAGATAGACTAGTGGCATAAAGTGATGTCTTCTAGGGTTTTAATTTTCATTTCTCTGATGATGAATGACATTGAGCCCATTTTCATGTGCTTACTAACCATTCATATGTTTTTATTATTAACTTTAAGAGCACTTTATAACTTTATAGTCTGAATACTAGTCATTTGCCAGATATATGTATTGTTAATGTTTTCTTTCAGACTGTAGCTTGCCTTTTCATTTCCTTAATGATATTTCTTAATGAGCAGACATTTTTCATTTTGATGAAATCCACATTATCAGTGTTTTTCTTTTAGGATTAATGCTTTTTGCCTTCTTGCTAAGAAATCTTTGCCTTCTCCAAGATCATGAACGTATTCTCCTATGTTTACTTTTAGGAGGGTATTAGTTTTAGCTTCTAGGTTTAAGTAGTGATTGATCTTTGATTTCATTTTTGTGTATGTGTGAGGTGGGGACCATGTTTATCCCCTCTCCCGCCCTCCCCCCATATGGATTACTAGCTCTTCTCCACTCTATTATCTTGTTCTGAAATTTTAATTAGTTACGCTTTGTTCTATTACTTAATCTATTATTACTCTGTTATTTATTCCTTTTAACCTCTTTTATGTTTTCTATTTCTTTGTCTCTGTAGATGTCTCTGGATACTTCTTACCTATTCAACAATTTACTCTTCAGGGAAGTCTACTGAGTTTCAATTTTTCAATTATAATTATTTTCATTTCTGAAATTTTATTTGATTCTTCTTTAAATCAAAGTGCTCTCTACTCTTATTTTTCAAGTTTTCCTTTTATTTTTAAAATGCATTGAACTTATTTATACATACTTATATTTTATATCTGATAATTCAAATATATTGTGTGTATTTATTTATTTATTTCATTTGCTGCTTATTGTTTCTGATGATTTTCAACCATGTTATTTGTAGGGAGGGGAATTATCTTTCCCCTATACCCTTCCAGGTTTTTAGCTGGGCCCCTGTAACCAAAAAAAACCAAAACAGATTATCAGGAGAAAAGCATACAAATTAATGTAATTCTTAAGTGACACGGGAGCCTTCAGAAGGAAATGAAGACTGGAAGAAGTGGATAAACCGAGTGTTTTACGCTAGGAGTGGTCAGTTGTGGGAAAATGTGATAGGACCAAAAAGGGTATGAGCTGCGTGTAGTAAACTTGGGGAAATAGTAAGGCCTGTTTGCTCAGCTTCCTCTCAGTGTCCCTCTGTCTTTGCAGATAAGGATGCTCCTGTCATCCAAGTCTAGGAGGGCACCTCTCCAATGAAAGTCTTATGACCTGCTTCAGGGGAAAGTAAAAAAATAAAAATCCTTCCTGCACCTGCCAAGTTGCCATAGTTTGGGGTAGTGTGTTCTCAATTGGCCTATCTTATGCCGCTGTGTTTTGTAAATTTTGAATTTAGCATTTCCACTTTGGCTAGACTTTATGGCCTGTCCTAGGAATACAAAACAATAGTTAAAGCAGGAGTTCAAGGGTTAACAACAGGCTTTAGGGCAAAAGACAGCTTTGGCACATCACTTCCTGCGATTCTTCACTTCACTTTGATGTTCTTATTTTTAAAGTCATTTAAAAAATATTGAGTATTTTAGTTATTTCAATCTCCAGTTTAATTTAATACCTAAAACTGAGTCTAATTTGTCTTTTTCACATTGTTCAGTGTTATTTATAGAGTAGTTCATTCTTTCCCACTACTTTATAATCCTCTCTATATATCATCATATTATATAAACATGTTTTATCCCTCTATGTGGTTAGGCTTTCTTTAATTTCAGCAGTAGTTTTCTGAGTAGAAGTTTTGAACCTTATGGTTAGATTTAGTCATATATTCATTGGTTTTTCATATTGATGTAAGTGATTTTAATTACATTTTAATTATAGTACATATAATTTAGATGCACAGATTTTAATTGTACAGTTCGATGAGTTTTGACAAGTGTAAATACCTGTGTAACTACCACCCCGGGCATTCAATATATATAACATCTATTATCTCAGAAAGTTCCTTCATGCCTTTTCTAGTTAATTCCTTCATCCCCATCTTAGATTTCTATTACCCTACATTAGTTTTGCTTGTTCTTGGAATTCAAATCAGTGTATTGATACAATATATACTCTTTTTTTATGTCTTTCACTCAACATAATGTTTTTGCGATTCTTTTCATGTTGTGTATATCAGTAATTCCCTTTTTACTCCTGAGCAGTATTCCACTGTATGCTCATACATAGCTTATTCATTCTCCTGTTAATGTAACTTTGGAGTGTTTGAAGTTTGGGGCTATTATGAATAAAGCTTTAATAACCACTTTTCTACAAGATGTGTGTATGTGTGCATGTATACTTCTTTTTTCAGGTAAATATTTAGGAGTAGAATTGCTGGATTGTAAGGTAGTTTATATGCTTAAATTTATTTTAAAAAACTTCAAGTTTTCTGAAACGGTTGAAGCATTTTATATTTCCATCAGCAGTGTATGAGGATTCCAGTTATTCCACATCCTCATCAACTCTGGGTCATTGGCAGTATTTTAATTTTAGTCATCCTAGTGGATCTATTTTGTTTTAAATTGCCACTTCCTCAATGACTAATAATGTTGAGTATCTTCTTGTGCATTTTTGACTATTTTTGACTATTTTTATGACTTCTATTTGAAAGTGTTTGTTTAAGATTTTTACCTATTCTTTTATGGATGGTTTGTCCTTTTGTCATTGCATGTATTCATTTTTTTCTTTTATGGCTAGTGTGGTATTTTTTTCTAATTCTATTTTCTAAACTTTTGTGGGTATATCAAAATAGAGTTAAATTTTGTGTGTTGATCTTTTCTCTATAGACCTTGATAAATTAACTTATTAGCTCATGATTTATCTGTAGATGACCTTGAATTTTGCATATATATAATCAAGTCATCTGAAGATGATCATTTAATTCTTCTTCAATGGT
Organism: Myotis lucifugus; assembly: GCF_000147115.1. Classification (NCBI taxonomy): domain Eukaryota; kingdom Metazoa; phylum Chordata; class Mammalia; order Chiroptera; family Vespertilionidae; genus Myotis; species Myotis lucifugus. The sequence continues at coordinate 3,438,684 of NW_005871136.1, forward strand.
TACACCTTATATTTCTTATTGTGTCTTGCACAGGCTAGGCTTTTAGTACCATGTTCAATGGAAATGATGATAATTAATGTCCTCTGGTTCTTAATCTCAGAGGGGAAGTGTCAGAGTTTCATCATTTGATATGATATCTTTAGTGTACACTCTCTATTAGTTAAAGAAAATTTTCTATTTCTAGGTTTCTTTTCATCTTGAATGGGTGTTGAATTCCATCAATTACTTCTGTATACTTTGAGATTATTACATATTATTTCACCTTTATTCTTCAAATGCAGTGATTGGTTTTCAAATGCTAAATCCGTGCAATATTCTGGGATAAACCTAAATTTTAAATGTTATTGTCTTAGTTAACCACTGGGTTAGATCTGCTGATAATTTGTTTGAGAGCTTAGCATCCAAATTCATAAGAAAGATTAGCCCGTCCTTTTCTATTAATATAATGCCCTTGTCTTTGGTCTTAAAAAGCCAACTGGTCTCATAAAATGAGTTGGGAATTATTCTCCTTTTTTATTCCTAAAAAGAATCTTTAAGATTCTTGTTCTTTCTTCCTTAAATGATTGAAAATTTCATTATTCAAGCTATTTGACTTAAAGCTTTTAAGAAAGTATTCAATTTCTCAGTAGACATAGATCTAAGATTTTCTATTTTGTTCTTGTATAATTTTTGGTAAACTTTTTTTCAAGCCTTTTTTCTAAGAAAATAAGCGGCCTTCCCAAGGTCACATAACTAGTCAGAAGAACAGTTAGAACCCAGACTCTCACTGCCGTGCAGTGAGCTTCCCCCCATAGTGATCATCTCCCCAGCCTCTCATATTACTACATTTGCATTTTTACTCCCATAATCCATTGACTTTGAAATGCAGCTGCATTCTCCCAGTGGCCCTCGGTCTAGATTTTATGTAAGTATTTGGATTGGTACCATATTTACATTTATCATCCTGCGCTAAAGAAAATGAGTATTTGTGTATTAAAAGTTAGTCATCCGTGGAGAAGTTGATTTCCATACCCTGAGGTTCTGGTGTCAACTTGGTTTCCTGAATAAAGTCATTTTCTAAAGATTGCAGACAGAGGTGAACTATCTTGTAGCAATTTTCCTTACATGAAATAAACAGCTGATAAGAATATGCTTTCATCTTTATTACGGGTTATTAATGACCAGAACCTAAAACCAAGCTTTCATTAGTGAAAAACATAATGACTGCTTAAACACAATTAATCAGGCAGCTCCTCCAAGCTGCCATGATCATTGGCTTCTCATCTCCCTAAATAAGCATCCGATGGAACACTCTGCAGCTGTTTGAAATAGGGATTAATCTGAGGGGGGAAGTTTAGCCTGGGCTTTTCTTCATACCTTCTCCAACAATGTTCCAGAAGGAGGAGCTTTGGTACTCCTTGAGGGGGAAGTACTCAATCACATTGTAAAAAATATATATATTTTTATTGATTTCAGAGAGAAAGGGAGAGGGAGAGAGAAGAGAGAAACATCAATGAGAGAATCATTGATTGGCTGTCTTCTGCATGCTCCCTACTGGGGATGGAGCCTGCAACCTGTGCATGTGCCCTGACTGGGAATCGAACCCTGACCTCTCAGTTCATACATAGGTCAGTACTCAACCACTAAGCCAAACCGGACGGGCCACATTTCTAAAACAGTTGTGTTTCTGCCCTTCAGTTGTTGGTCCCCCACTGGATATGTTCTTGGTTAAATGCAGCCAGGAGAGTTTGCTTTTTCAACAACCAGAGTTTGACCAGTGTTCTAGCAATTAAGGAGATTGAGTATTAAATTTCACCAGTGACTAATATGATATTCCTTAACGTTTTCCCGAACCAGAACTCTCCTTCCTTTCTTGTGTTTGCCCTTCTGTAGTGGAATCAAGTTTGTTTAGGCAATTGATTTTACCCTAGAAATGATTTAGTTACCTTTTCATTATAGTCTAAAACTGAGAAAGAACTGAAGCAACTTTCTGCCTTTGACAAAGAAATCCTCCAGAAAAGGTTAAGACTACAAACACTGAAGACTACAATGGTAACAACAAAATAAAACAAAACAAAACAATAATGAATGAACTAGTTCTATCATTTCAATAAAACTGAGATGTGAAAAGATTATTTGACCATTACGAGATGGCTTAAGTTGATTGCTTAAGTTTTGCATTTTTTCAACTGGGCATTGAGAGGCATTGAACCCAAGGGTTCAAGGTGATACTAGTATTCAGGACAGGCTTTAGAAAGGGACATTCTTATTGAACCTTTGGTTGCTTGGATGAGCCCTAGAAGTAGGAGCACAGCCGTGTGCTTTCCTCAGTGCCCAGTGAGGTTGCTGTCACCGTAGAGGTGACATTAAGCGCTAGCGTCATCAGGATATAGAGCTAATGCACTTATTCAGCATTTTAAAAGGTACTGTGTCTCTTACTGAAGAGGAGATATTTCAATTCAGGAGTTGGCAAGTAGGCTTTTACCCTAGAGGTGTGATGATGTATTATTAAATGTATGCGCAGTAATAATATTAGTACTTCACAGGACAGCTTTATGGTCATTTACATATTTTACTCTAGTGAACCATAAAGAAATTCTTTTTTTCTCCTTCTAAAAGCCAATAAAGGAATACCAAAATATAAAATAGTAAGGGAGAGTGATTTGATATCTTGCAGTTGAAGCTGCTAAAAAGTACATATCTGAATATACTTATACAGACTTACCTGCATGAACTTTGTTTCGATTATGTGATTATTATAAACGTGCGCTTTGTACTTTGGAAATCTAACAAAACATAGCTATTGCAAAAGAAGCAAATGTTTTAACATGGCTTGGAGGCAATGAAAATATCACTCGATCTAGTTTTATTTTTCTTTGGTTCTTATTCTATAGCTTAGGATAGGGAATAGCAGAAGTTAGGACACACAGACAGGAATTGTTTAGGGAAGTGGAATGAACATTCTATAAATTACACAGGACATAAAAACTCTCAAGTCATTCAGTGCTAGTATTTAAAGGGACATTAGAGGACATCTCTTTAACTCCCTTCATTGTAGAGATCAGTAAACTGAGGCCCAGAGACATTCAATGATCATATAGTATCTAAGTAAAGCTGGAACTTGAACCCAGGCCTTTGACACCATCTCAGACCAGCGCCCTTTCTATAACCCCACACTGCCTTCCATGCAGATTGCAAATGCTGATTTTGGCATTGCCACTGGTGTGCTGGGTGAGCTCAGTCCAGTTCCCTGATTTGTTTCTTAAATCCTTCAAAGCACTTCCAAAGAAGTTTGATTCAGCAATTCCCTTGATTTGGTGAATTTGACCCTGCTGTGACCAAGAGATGAGAAATACTCCATCCACCAACTTGTTAGTTTTCTAGAGCAGCGATTTTCAACACTGATGTGCCACAAGAATTTTTAAAACGTGCAGTACCTGACTACTCAGTCATGGGCACTGACCTCTTTTCCCTTAGATTGTCACATTTTAAAAAATGACAGCAGCCAACACAACAATAACCATTTGGTGTGAATGAATCAAAATTCTATTTTTTTTGTCAGATCGGCAAAAAAAATATATATTTTTTGTAATGCCACAGAATTTTGGTAATTAGTTTATGTGTGCCGTGAGATGAAAGAGGTTGAAAATCGCTGCCCTCGAGAATCTAGGGCTCCACTCATATATTTTTAAAACTATCCTCGGCTGTCTGAAAGTACTGAGACCGCAGTATGAAATGTATTGTGTGTATCGCTGGCTTCACCTTTTTTGGTAAAATTAGTTTTGTTCATATTTGTTTCTACTAGATTGATAGCGGCAGAACTGGCAAGAGGTAATGAGACCTTCCACAAAATATACCTTTACAAGGACAGAGTAAATGATGGTGGCTAATCTCATCTACAATAATTGCACTATTCAACCCCAGAAACCCAAAAAGAAACACTGTGGGAACAGGCACTCAAGGACACAGAAGCACTGAGGCACAGCCACCTTATCCATTCTTGTAGGCCTCACACCGCCATCCTGTCATTCTTCTCCGTAGCTGGGGGCTGGGGGCCCCTTCTAAGGTTGTCTTCAGGAAAGTGGGTATAAAAACGAAGTATTCCAATACCTTGTGGATCTGATGACTTTTGGAAGATAGTGGTGAAAAAAATGATGATCAGTTCATTCTTGAAAAGGATATAGTTGCTCTTGCTGTATTTCTGGGCAGGAACAGTTTTGCAGTGAGCAACTCCAATGGATGACATTGGTCTCTCTGACCCCCTAGATCTGTGTGAAATAAGTAAACCCTTGAATATTTTCTTGGATTTTAAAAAATATTTGTCTTTATTGTTGAAAGTATTATAGATGTTCTCCTTTTCTCCCGCATTGACTCCTTCTACCCCACTCCTGCCCCCTCCCAGGCCTTTTAACCAATGAAATACAGGGTGGGCAAAAGTAGGTTTACAGTTTTGAGTACATGAAACATAGAATTTATTCTTGTATTATTATTTATTCTTGTATTAGATATGTTTCCATATGAATAACTGTAAGCCTACTTTCCCCCTCCTCTTTATTTCAAATAACCACAAAAGCACAGACATGATATAATCAACAACCATTATGTTTAACATATCTCAACATTTTGCTATGCGCATTTCTTTCGGATGGTTATGAGATGGTATTTTATACTTCTCTAGTTACTAGTGCTATCTAGAAGCTTCACAATTTTCCTGAGGCTCTATAATCCATTTTTACATTAAAATATTGGATAAGTAATGTATTCATATATTCAGAAATTAAAGAAATATATTTAAAAGTGTATGTTGAAAGGTGTTACTTCCCACCCTATCTCATTCATCCCACCTTGCTCTTATTTTATTGGTTTCTTGCATATCTTCCCAGTGTTTTTTACAAATAGATGCAAACGTGAATGCACACTTATCTTCCCCACTTATACAAAACAACATACTGTATCAATTGTTCTGAACCTTGTTTTTTCTACTTAATAATATGTCCTGGGGATCTTCCCATAGCACGGTGCACTTTTCCATACCTGCACAGCATTCCACCTTCAGGTGTAGCACAGATTATTTCACTGGCCTTCTACTGATGGCTGTACTTGGGCTATTTCCACTCTGTTGTTATTAAGAACAATGCTGTATTGAATACCATCGATCTTGTTCTGACTTGTCCATAGGATAAATTCCTAAAAGTGGGCCAGAGGATGCATAGTTTGTTTGTTTGTTTTTTTCAATATATTCCATTGATCTCCTACAGAGAGGAAGGGAGGAGAATGATGGAGAGTTAGAAACATCGATGAGAGAGAAACATCGATTCAGCTGCCTCCTGCACACTCCCTACTGGGGATGTGCCCGCAACCAAGGCACATGCCCCTGACCGGAATTGAACCTGGGACCCCTCAGTCCGCAGGCGGACGCTCCATCCACTGAGCCAAACAGGTCAGGGTGGATTCATAGTTTTATAATTTTGATAGATATTTAGATCTGTGTCACCAAATAGACTCCATGAAGAATGGTACCATCATGCATTCCTCCAACAGTGTGTGAGGGTGCCATTTCCCCTTAGCCTTGACAACAAATTATGTTCTCAAATTTTTGTTTTGTTTTGCCAGTCTGATGGGGGAAATGGTATAGAAATACAGCTCTTCTGTATTTCTCTTATTGTGAGCGAAGTTGCGCATCTGTTAGTACATATAGGGGACCTTTGTATTTCATTTTTCACAATTCCATTCTTCTATTGGATTTTCTTGTTGATTTCCAAGAGCTATTTATATATTTAGAGATCTAATACCTTTGTCTCAGACACAGTTGCAAATATTTTACCCAGTTCTTCTTTTACTTTTGCGAATGAACATTTGTGCCATACAAAATTTCTTTTGTCATTTGTATGTAGTCACTTTTCTAATCTTTTTTAAGAGGAACGTTGATTTTGAGTCAAAGTTAGAAAACTTTCCCTCTACAGTTATCAAAAAGTTTCCTATACTTTTATGGTTTCATACTAAACATTGAAATATTTTATTAATTTGGCTTTCATTCTGATGTTGTTTTCATATGGTTGCTAAGTTGTCCCAATAGCACTTTTTTAAAAACAAAATTCATCATTAAGCCAATGATTGGAGATGCTGTCTTTATAATATAATACATTCCAATATACATCTGGCTCTGTTTTGACTTTTTATTCCATTCCACCCATTGGTCTGTCTCTTCATGCTGTGTTACTGAGGCTTTATACTATATTTTAATTCTGTCAGTTCTTATTTTATTGAGTTATTAAAATAAAAATGTGTTTTGAATTTTATTAGATTCTTCAGCATCAGTGGAGATTATATAATTTTTCTCCTTAGATCTATTGCATGTTAATAGACATTTTAATAGTGAGCCATCTTTGCATTCCTGAAACAAACTCCATTTGGTTGCACAATATCATTCTTAATAATTTTTTAATTGATGATTTTACATTGATATTCAGAAGTGTAACCAGTTTATATATTGGCCCCATTGTTTTATCTTTGTCAAGTTATAAGAACAATGTTATGCTGAAAATTTAATGTTGGAAATGAAGAATTAATTGTGTTAGTTTAATAACAGAATTGATACAACAGAAGACAGCATTAGTGAGCCTGAATACAGGTCAATATAAACTACCCATACTGAATTACAGAGAGAAGCAAAGAAGAATGAGGGGGAAAAGAACAGAAAGCAAAGGCTATGTAGATATGAGACACAGGCAAAAAGTCACCATATATGTGATCAGAGAGGAAGAAATTGAGAAAAAGATGAAATGAAAAATATTTTAAGAGATAGTGGCTGTGAATTTTCCAAAAATGATGAATGACATTAATCCAAGGTTCACAAAGCTCAGAAAACTCTTGGTAGTACAAATACTGCTGAACACTGAAGCAAAGAGAGTATAAAAATAGTTAGAGAAAAAATACACCCATCTTAAAAGGCACACTAATAATACTGATTGATGGCAAACTTTACACCTGAAATTATGGAAGTCAGAAGACAGTAAAATGTCATTACTCAAGAGCTGGAAGGAAAAAAATTAACTTAGAATTCTTTATACATTGAAAATATCCTTAAAAAGTGAAGACAAAACAGACATTTTTAGACAAAAATATGCTGAAAATTATAGCATTTTTGTTGGCATTGTTTCTCCTTATCATATTGAAGAAACTATTTCATTGTTTTTTAGTTTCCATTGAAAAGTTAGCTGTAATTCTAACCATGGGTCCTTTGAAGGTAACATCTTTTTCCCCCTCTGCCTACTTTTAGGATTTCTTCTTTGTCTTTGATTTTCTTTAGTTTCACTGCAATTTACTTATGTATGAATTTCTTTTAATTTATTCTACTTGTCATTCATTGAGCTTTTTGAATTGTGAACTGATGTGTTTAATCAATCCTAGAAAACTCTTAACCATCATTTCTTGAAATATTTTCTTTGCTTCATTATCTTTTTCCTCTCCCAAGTTTCCAGTTAAACACTTTACACCATCTCACTTCATCTGCCTAGGCTTTTACCCATTCATTGTGTATTTTCCGTATAGTTTTATTTCTTCTTATTGCCTTTTGTATTTTCTGAACCATCTTTTATTTCACTAATTTTTTAATAAAATTAACAAAATTCTCTTAGGTATATTCTTAGAGTTTTTAAATTTTAGGTTATTTTTTTTCTATGAGAGAGCCAAAAATGTGGCTCTTTTTCAAATTCTCTAGATTTTAAAAATTTCCTACTCCTTACATATAGTTAAGCTCATCCTTTTTTTCTTTAAATCACTAAGCATAGTTGGTCTATAGTCTACATATTATGATTCTACTGTCTGATTCTTTGTGGATCTGTTTCTGTTTTTCTTGTATCTTCAGGTTCTAACTTATGTTTTTTTTGTTTTGTTTTGTTTTTAACATGTCCTGTTATGTTTGGCTATGCTTTTGTGTATTGTTGTTGTTTTTGTAATGTTGAAAATTTTGAAACTTTGGGTGCAAGTACCTTTCTCTAAAAAGAAACGAGTTTTTTTTTTTTTGTTTGTTTGTTTGTTTTTTGAGGGCAAAGCTATTCCATGACCACGAAATTTAATGCTTGAAGTTTTCTGCAAAACATAAATTCCAGTATAATATTTAACTCTGAACGAGGGCTACCCTCATCTTGAGTGTACAGTTCTTTGAGGATTGAGGTTCAGCTTATTGTGGGAAGGATGGTTTTTTTTTTTCATCTTAAGTTTCCCCTTTCATAGACTTTGATTTCTATCTGTCCTGCCCTCACAAGGATGGTAGCTCAAAATTGCCAAGAGTAGCATGTCCTCATGTCAAAACTTTTTTCCATGCTCATTTATCTCTTTGGGTCCTGTTTTTCTTTAATTTTGACCCAGTGGTTCCCTCCCATCATGATTGCTCTGAAGTGCCTGTAAAAAGATGTTTATTCATATTTTGTTCAGATATTTAAGTTATTTTATCAGGAAATATACATTTAAAATTGTTGTCAATTTACTAACTAACTGCTTGGTTCATACAATTGTGAATGGAACAAAAATGTTTGCTAAAAAATGAAGTGCAAATGATTATGCTTTCTGGATGCTCATTAAAGCTTTAGCAGTACAGATCAACAGGACATTCATAGTACCTACGTATTTTCCTTTCTCTGCACTCCCCGTGATATTACAGAGGGCAGCTAGAGTACAGTGTGTAGGTTTGTGTCTTCTGGGAAGTGGGGCCCTCATGTATACACCTGGAATTAAGGCAATGGGTGCTTCTTAAATGAAGTCTGGGATAAATTACTATGTTGAATGAAGGTGTTCTTAACATTAAAAGAATTTTAAATTATAAACATAGCTTTTGTCTCTCTATGTAGTGTGTGCATGTGTGTTTCATTTTTGTTTTAGTTTAATTGCTGTTGTTTAGGGATGTGGCTTCTCTTAAATAGTCTGTTTTCTATTAATGAAGTTATTGAATCTCCTTCCTGATCCCCTTTGATTTGGACTTAGATCCTCTCATGCTGAGCAGCTCTTCCCAGATATACTTGGTACAATTACTTTAAGAATCAGAAATCCAGCTCATGTTTGAGATGGAGATGAGGCCTTGATTATAAGTCTAGAACTCAGTTGACCTCATGGTTGGGCTGTAGGATTTAAAACTGTCACAAAGAAGAAAAAGTCTTGTAGCAACTACCACAGCAATTCATATTAAGCAAGATTTGATTCTTTATAATTGCACCAAATATAATTGAAGTTTACTAATCATATCTGACCTCTGGATTGATAGGGGGAAAAAATGAAATGTGTAATGCTTGTGCAATATTCCCTAACTTCACCGTGGTGGGGAGGGGGGGAGGTTAGCCTAGTAAAATCATTCTAGAACAAATCTCAAAATGTGTTTACTTTGTTAATTTCTAGGTGAAAAAATGTTTGTATCTCTGTATGGAGCTGCCGTAGACATGAATATAAGACTGGACAAGAATTCTTTGATCATTGAGAAAACCTACATATCTCTGGCCAATCAGAGAACTATAACTATTTACAATCGCAGTAACATCATTGCCCATTTCCAATGGAAGATATTTGCTACCCAGGAAGAGGAAGATAAAGAAAAGTATAGGTTTGTAAGAAAAATCACCTAGGTGCTGTAATTTGGGGAAACACAAAGCTCAGTTATTATGAAAAATCAGTGACTTTCATGGTAACTTTTTAACCAATTCAACAATGTCAAATTTTTATAACTTGTTTCTAGTATACAATGCTCATTTTTTCATTGAAAGAACTTGAGTTGAACTATGTGGAACACAATGTTGTCCATTATCAGTTAATCTTAACCTGGTTATAATTTATCAGTAGCCAAACTACTGGATTTTGAAGACCAAATATATAATTCTTCACTGTTTCCTCAAATCTAATCTATACATCTGTATTTCATTTCATAGCCCTAATCAGATTGAGTAAGTATCATAGGGTTTCTAAAAATAATCTCTTTTGGGTTGGGATCAATGTGGAATTTTTTTTTCAGTGAAAAGGTATTTCCAGAAAATAGGAAGAATGAGGAAGAAGAAGGGCTTAGATATAACAGCTTTTATAGTCCCAGTTTTAGTAGCATTGCTGAATCCCTGCTAACCATATAATTTAATAATGTTTCTTGTTGGTATCTTTAATTTCTGCTTTTTAAAGTGATACTTTAGGCAGTAGAGAAAGTTAATAAAATAGAAAACCTAACTATTTTAACTAATCTCTTCACTATTAAATTTTGAATATTTCTTTTTCCTGAATCTACCCTTGCCTCTTTTAAACTCCTTTCATCCTCCCCAAATTAGCACCTTTGCTGCTTTCATTTGGATTTATTCAGCCTTTTTTATTTGCTTCTCCAATTTCATTAAAGATTAGCCCTGGGAAGCTTCAAAGCTTTGTTTAAAACCAAGTTAGTATGTGATAAAAATAAAAGTCTTAGGTCCATGGAAACCAGACAGAAATCCCCCACTGTGCTGCCCCTAATTGAATCAGAAGGAGCTGTGACAATGACAGGACACAGAGGAACCAGCAGCTTCACTATTCAGGCAGGGAGCTTTAATCACTGGATTGCCACTGTGTCATCTTGAAAAAGTGAGAAAAGAAAAGCCTTTCCTGCCTAAAAACTTTCATTGCTTCATGGTATAGAAACACCAGAAGTTGAGAAAGGCAAGAGGAAACTGGTCATCCACTGCTTCATTGGTCCTGATTCCCCAGCTGATGTGTGTACCATCAATCAGAATGGTCCAAGCAGGTTTAAAGATAAGATGCGAGAGCAAGTACAATCAAAGGAATAGTAGTCAATGTAGTGTTTACATAACCTGCTTGTCCTGTAGGCATAATCACTTGGGGAGAATGAATATACACTATCAGAGGGGAAGCCAGCTTTCAATTCAACTATGCCTATGTGTTTGATTATATGTATGGGATATAGTTGATGCCAAGTCTATGTCCAAAAAATATTTAAGGATGTTGATTTCAACGGGGAAACTCAAGAAGAATTCAAACCAATTGCTATCAGAGATGCTAAGATACAGAGTATATAATTTCAACCATGTGTGGATGGATATTTCTTTTCTCTCCCCACCCTGCCTCCCCATTCTACCTTCCCTGACACTCACACCCTTATCTCTTTAATATTATCCTTGAGTCTTATTCCTTTTCTCTTATATTATCTTTCTTTCACTACCTCTCTTGCTCTTTCTATTAGTGCATCTAGCAATTTTTCTGTAGCGAGGGCATCATATGGGATAACATTTTCATAACCATGGTTAGAAACCTAATTTTATTATCTAGGATCATGCCCTTCCCTTAAACAATGAACTTGAAAAGTGGCATCAGATGGCTAATAAGAATACTTCCATTTTCACTTTGGATGACACATAGCAACATAACTCATGTTTCTCCAAACTGAGTTGGTTGATTTAAGTGAAGGGTTTATTGAATATGCCATTCCTTACCCTCTTCCCCTCTCTCCTAGGGCCAGATGCCTGGGACATGAAGGAAAATTGATTTAAAGGGGGAAATGGGCCATTTATGCCTAATACCTTATTTGACCAGGTTGTCTCTCCTCTCTCATCCCTCTCTTGTTCCTTAATACATCCCTGAGCATGCCACAACTTATATTATTAGTCATGGATTCTTATTTGGGACATAAGTAGCTATGAGATGCCCATCCTCCAGGAAAAAAAAAGGCAATTACAGAGAGGTTTTTTGTTTACTGAACATTTAGTTCCCATCTCTGGATAGTTTCCCCTCTGTAGGTGGCAGTGCTCTTGCCGTGAGTAAGAGCCCTTCTCCTCTAAGTCACAAATCCTCAAGTTGTATCTCAAGCCACACAGCAGTGTGAGATAAAGCAGAATGTTCTCTGGTAGCTTGCTTTGGTCAGAGGTTTGCTCATCCCTGAGAAGCAGCAGTCAGATCTTTAGCTAATGGTATAAACCTCCGCATGACCTCCCCAACGAGGCCAGTGTAGGTATCCCCAGAATAATCCTCCTCGTGTTTGACTCTCCTGCTCCTGGTGATGAGCAATCTGCCCCTGTTCTTCCTTCAGCAGCCTCTGTAGTTAGAAATGTAGAGAGGAAGGTCGACTTTGGTCCTGAACTTGGGACAGAGGATCTATTCTAAACGGTCTCATCTATACTGTGAGCTTAGACTAAAGTTTCCCTTTGCAGCATCCCAAGGACCTACGATTTAAAATGTCAGTGTAGATTTTTAAGTGAGACTCAGGAGTCTGCCCACTGCTTTCCAACTCTAACATGGCTTAAACCTTGTCCTAAGGCATTCATCTCATAGGAGCTGGAAGTTGCTCAGTGGTCACATCGAGATTGCCAATTGCTTTAACCAGTACCCTCAAGACCCCATTCCAGCCATCGTGGTTTCTTGGCCACTACATCTTGCTGATCTCCCAGTGGAGGAATTTCAGCCCTCCTCAAGAGTAGGATGCCCTATTCCTTTCTGGAAGTTACCATTTTCATTCTAGGAAGGATGACTTCCTTCCTCTCCACATACCTCAGCATGTTGGTACCAACCATAGGACATGTGTCCAGATTTGGGATCATGGACTAATCCTAGGCTCCAGATTCTAACGAAGATGTCACTCCCCCTAGGAAGAAATTCTGGACTTTGAGTTTTTTCTCCCCACTTTTATTTAAACCTTCAGAATGAGACACAGAGGGCATAAAAATTGCCTTTTGGGTCTTTGTCTTTTTGATGTTTTTCTGGGACTTGTAGAGAAATTAATCTCTTCAGAAAGGGAAGCAGCATTCATCCCACCTTACCTCCTCCCCTTTGTCCTGAGGAATTATAAAACATTACCATAAGATTCTTTCATACTCATTCTCATCAGACTCGGCATGGGCTTTTGAGGATTTCTGCTCCCCACTTCTCCATGAAGGTCATGACCAATGTCTCAAGAGCAGCTGGCTCAAATTCTAGATCTACTCTGTGCAGGAACTCCTGCAGTCTTCAGAGGACTCCCACGAGTAGTCAGCATGGATTTATTCCACAACATTCAGAAATAGGAAAATACATGTTTCTCTAGATAGATCAGTTTTTTTTTGTGTGTGTGTTTTTTTTTAAATATATTCCACTGATTTTTTTACAGAGAGGAAGGGAGAGGGATAGAGAGTTAGAAACATCGATGAGAGAGAAACATCGATCAGCTGCCTCCTGCACACTCCCCACCGGGGATGTACCCGCAACCAAGGCACATGCCCTTGACCAGAATCGAATCTGGGACCCTTGAGTCCGCAGGCCGACGCTCTATCCACTGAGCCAAACCGGTTAGGGCTAGATAGATCAGTTTTAATGGGGCGTTGGGCCTGCCACCCAGGTAGTAATAAATTTAATCTTGAGCGGTATTTGATAAACAGGGAGAGGACATCTAGTCCTCAGTTTAAAACAGTCATCACAGAGTGCTCAGTGACCAGGGTCGCATGGTCCATTTGAAGGTGGATGGCTGTGACCTTTCCACGCCAGGTGCGGACATGGGAGTATTTCTCCCAGCTGTGAAGGCCATGGCTTTTAGTTTCCAACCTCCTCGGCATCTAGTTATCATCTCTTCAGGGTGCTGCAGGGGAGCAGGGTGTCTAGCGCCTGAAGACGAGGAAGCATTACTGGTTCGATGCTAATATACCTGAGACACAAGTCTTTCCCATTGACTATAATCCATCGGCTGAACTCTACTTGAGGCCTGAAGGTGATGGGTGTTGGTGGCCACCAGACCATTTGGAAAATAGGTTAAATCCATGGTTTAACTGAAAGAGAAGGCTGGTGTGTTGTTGAGCTCTCTGATGAGAGGCGTCCTCAGCTGTAGCACAGAACCACCTCTGAGACAGGAGACCATGGAGACCAGCAGGAAAAATGGCCTCACAGTAGCCAGGGGTATCTAGAAGCCCTTGTTGGAGTCAACCCAGCTCAAGGTGTTGTTGCATGTTGCCTTTTAGTACCTCAGCTGTGGCTCCATTTCCGCATCAGAGGGCAAAGATGAGACGTGTGGGACCAGCCTCCACCCTCCACCCACCCCCTTTGCATTATGCAGCTGTTACTGATTTAAGAGTCCCAGCAGCAGGGGAGAAGAGCAGTGCTTGGCAATTTATGTTCTGTTTCCTTTTTTTTTTTTTTTCTGGTTCAAGGGTTGAGCTAATCATACTCTTCAGTTCATGGAGCATTATTATCCATCCTTAGTCCATACGAGGCATTTTATCCCCACACACCACTCCCATTAAACCCCTAAATAAATGTAATTTTTATGATTCCCATTATTTGTTTAACCAATCCTTCAATCTCTTATATAAAATTTACCCACATTTTTTGGTATTGTTGCTAGCATTTTGATGAGCATCTTTGTAGCTGTGTTTTTACTTACATCGGTGATTATTCCTCTAAGATTGATTTCTAGAGATAGGCGTTACAGCTTCCACTCACAGGAATTGGCGATTTCCTTTCTGTGGACCGAGCTCTCTCTAATTTACGCTGCTCTGCCCAGCAGTATAGAAGGACTGCTCGTTACCCGAGACACTGCTTCCGAAACACAATAAAAAGGAAGCACAGAATGGAACCAGAACACACTGAAGCCATTTCTTTGGCATCTTTATGCTATGTGGCCAAAGGAACCTAGACACGAAAGTTATCAAAAGGAGCTATTTGACATTGCTATGTAGTTTGTATGAAGTCATTTAGAGAATAGTTGGGCCTTGGGCAGGAATTCAGTGACCCTAGGCTCTCATTAAATAATTTGTCTCTCATTATTGGTGATACCAGTAAAATGTTGAGAAAATGGTCATATACCCTGGGAGGAGATAAAATGCAGTCTCCAAAAATTCAGGTGAGCCCTAGCTGTTTTGGCTCAGTGGATAGAGCATCGACCTGTGGACTGAAGAGTCCCGGGTTCAATTCTGGCCAAGGGCACATGCCCAGGTTGCGGGCTTGACCCCCAGAGGGGGATGTGCAGTAGGCAGCTGATCAGTGATTCTCTCTCATCATTGATGTTTCTATCTCTCTCTCTCCCTCTCCCTTCCTCTCTGAAATAAATAGAGATATATTTTTTAAAAATTCAGGTGAAGTAATGGCTACCAGGAGTAATGGGATCACATCTGTGGTGAGGGCAGAATAGAGGGCTAGTAAATAGATAGTAGAATCAGCATCCAAGCCCAGTGCGCACTGGCTCTCAATTTTGTTCTCCATCTAAGAAAGAATTAAAGCTAAGCAAGTTTAACAGGAACAAAATTGTCCTTGAAGTGTGAGAGGTAGAGTAGATGTTAAGTGTTTAAACAGCAACTTGGAAAAACACTATTACCTAAAATAAAATATTTGTCCAAATATGCATAATGGCTCAGGAGAAAGCAAGTGGAGGACAGGAAGCCCAGGAGGACTTCTTGAAGGAAGTGACTAAAGAGGAAACTGAGGCTCTTGAGAAGTTCAAATAGAAGATCACTCAGATAGCACGTTACACCCTCAGGGCAAGGAGGGACCGCCCCAGGGCGATGGGCGAGATCATTCCCAGGAGGCGGGAGTGGAGGGGGGAGCCCTTTACAGTGGTCTTCATGGGAGTACCAAAGTGAATCTCACCTTTTCCGTTTCCCTTCAGGGTCTGTGAGGATCTGATCAAAGAGGAAAAGGATGAGACTGACGAGTTTCAAGAGTTTGTTAGTGATCCTTTACTCCGAGAACGGATTTCCATTCTCTCCCGCACCTTTGAGAATCAGAGAAGGCTGGTGCAGGCGGACAGCATACTCTTCTTGAATAACATTTTCATAATTGAGCCCCCGGTGAGCACATATATATATAATCTGAACATATAGGGGAGTGCGGGCCTTATTTTGGTAAAAACACTCACTGTGGGATTGTTCTGAGAGCATAAAGACTCCATCTGAAGAGCCTCGTCATCATTATGAGAAGTAAATGAAGGTTAATGGTAAGAATGCTCATAGGCTATGTTTATAGGTCACACTTTCTATGCACCAATCACTATTAAACACTTTAAAAATATTTTTATTGATTTCAGAGAGGAAGGGAGAGGGAGAGAGAGAAATATCAATGATGAGAGAGAATCGTTGATCAGCTGCCTCCTGCACGCCCCCTACTGGGGATCAAGCCCCACAACCCAGGCATGTGCCCTTGACAGGAATTGAACCCCGGACCCTTCAGTCTACAGGTTGATGCTCTAACCGCTGAGCAAAACCAGCTAGGGCACTATTAAGTACTTTGTATGCACTGTCTAATTTATTTCATACACACACACACACACACACACACACACACACAATTACAGTTAATCCCCCATTTTACAGATGGAGAAATTGAGACTTAGAGAAATGTGATAATGTACTCAAGGCCAAGCAGTTAGTATCAGTAGTTAGAAATTTGTCTCTGATTAGCCTGACTGTAGTGTAGGGTTTCTCAACCTCGGCATTATTGACATTTGGAGCCGGATAATCTTCGTCCTATCCATTGTAGGCTATTTCATAGCAACCCTGATCTTGACCCACCAGATGCTAGTCATGACAACCAAAACTATCTCTAGGTATTGCCAAATGTCCCCCTGGTGGGCAAAATTGCTTGGTTGAAAACTACTCTGTCCTTAATTCACTCAATAACTATTATTGACTACATGTTCTATACCAGGCACCCCGTGTGTGTACCAAACATCGATGAAACCTTCTCTGAGACTATTGTTTTGTGAGACCTGCTGCTGGAGTCACTAATGCAGGCAGCCAGCACACTGGTTCAGAGGCGAGGCCGCTTATCAGACTGAGAAGCCAGAGAAGGCTTCTTGAGAGCAGAGCCTTGAACTGGGTCCGTCTTGCAGGATGGGGACTGTTGGGAAACAGTGGGGATGTGCATGGCATGGCTCATTCAAGGATCCGTGCACGGGTCAGGTTGTTTGACGTAAAGGGTTCCCACAGGAAAATAGGTTGGAGAAGTGGGTTGGAGCTGAATCTTCTTTCCCATCAGAAGACTGTCCACTGCTCAGTCGAGCAAAGGGATAGTCAGACATGATGGATTAAACCAGCAAGAGGTTAAATCAGGATGAACATACAGTCTTGAAGGGCTAGAACAGACACCTATCAAAATAGGTCAAGCCCAAGGATGTTGAAAAGATCAGGGAGGCGTTACAAGTCTCAGCAGCAAATGACTGAGCGGGATGGAGGCAGCAGGAACAAGCAGGATGGCCCCGTGTGTGGACAGTCCAGGGGTCTCGAGACCCAGGCTGGTGAATACCGTGCTGATTCTCATATCCCCTGGGAGTGGGACTCAGGGATAGCACACGCTGGTGGTCAGGAAGATGTGGGAGGTCCACAGGTGAGTCTGGCGTATTTCCAATCCACAGGTAGAAAGACTAGGATTACCTTGGATTTTCCTCTCCTCATGCTTACTTCCATTACCTGAAGCTTCATGATAGAGATATATGTATATTAAAGTAAGGCATTTAATAACTGTTTTTGAATTCTAGATAGGAACTGCATTGGGTGTTATCACAAGGCATCTTTTCACCAGGACTCAGAAAAACATCCTTTAAAACAGTGATACATAGAAATGGTATCTTTTAAATGAGACTATTTTGTTTGTATCGTGTGGAAAAAAAATCACCAGAAACAGGAAGGGGAGATAAAGTATAGTGTGTTTATAGCCTCTGTAATGATTTGTCTTTACACTAGGCAGGCTTTCTTCTCATGATCGTACTCATAAGCTGGTTCCTGACAATCTTTGCAAAATGAAATGAAGGCATGAAACTTTGCCAGTGTCTTCGTAAAATTATTCTGGTCCAAACAGCAGATCTCAATGTCGGTGAATTATTTATTGATTTTGAATCTCCTCCCGCCCCCTACTTAAAGATCCTGACAGATTTATAGAGATGCAGTTCTTGTGAGTGTACTATAATCTTACCTTGTAAATTACTTTTGAAGGTATTTGATGGGAAAATTCTGCCATTTTATTAGCTTCTTGACCCAAATGTGAACTATGGGTATTTTCCACTGTTGAGATTTGGGTTTTCTGGCTCAGGAAATAAATGCTCTAGTAGTTTGGGATGAGAGAGTTGGGAAAGGATTTATAGAAGTGGTGAGATATGAGCTCTGTATTAGAGGAAGGGTAAGATTTAATTAAGTGGAGAGGAAGAAGGAGAATGTTTCTAGTTGGAGAAATTGTGAAAACAAAGAAAAAGGAGGCTATTTGTTTCATGGCATATTATATAACAATACAATGACCAGTTTTTCTGGAGCAAGCAGCCATAGGGAATATAAGAAATAAGATTGGGTCCAGCCGGCATGGTTGAGTGTCGACCTATGAACTTGGAGGTCACGGTTCGATTCCTGGTCAGGGCACATACCCGGGTTGTGGGCTCGATCCCCTGTGTGGGGTGTGGAGGCAGCCTATCAATGATTCTCTCTCATTATTGATGTTTCTATCTCTCTCTCCTTTGTCCTGGGTTTAACTTCCAGCTTTGCCGATAGACAATGTGATCTTAAACAAGCCGTTCAATCTTTCTTGGCTTTGGTTGCTTTGTGCACAAAATAAGTTTTTGTTTTGTTTTGTTTGTTTTTAGGGTAAGTAGGATACTTGGATCCAGTTTGGGTACAGACTCTGAGTCCCTTAAGGTCAGAAATGGTTTGTCCTCATCTGTGCTCCAGGCCTAGCTCAGGGCCAATTAATGGAGGGAGGGAGGGAGGGAGGGAGGGAGGGAAGGAGGGAAGGAGGGAGGAAGAGAGGGAGGGAGGGAGTCAGAGAGGGAAATCAGTTGATGATGATGAGTTTGGCTCTGAATACATTGAATTTGAGATGATAATAGATGTTCAAAAAGTTTTGGAAATGCAGTCCTAAATTTGTGGGAGAGCAGTTAGGAGTGGAGGTAAGATATGTGAGCATCTTGTGCAGGTCTTCATGGAGGGCAAGAAAAGTGGATGGAAATTCTAAGAACAGTTTGAGAAAAGAACATTGCAGAGGGCCCAAGAGAGCCCATGGGTGCTGACCTTTGGAGACCCTGGAAGGCGAGGAGAGGCTGTGAATTCGCAGAGAAGGCTGCTCGGAGGGGGGCAACCAGGGAGGGCTCATTAGCCCATCTTACATCTTTCTACCCAATTATGGTTGGTTCATCACCATTTTCTACTGAAGGTCTCTGAATCTTGCTCACATATCGGATCAGTTATACCAAAGCCACTATTTAATTTCTGACAGTTGAGCTGTGTATCAGCAATTAGTGCTTTTTTTTTATTAGAGTGTGATTCCTTCTAATTAGCTTCTTGATATGAGTTGAGTTCACCGAAGCAGAGAAGATTAAAATCATGCAGTCGCCTACTGATCTAGAAATTCATCTCTAATTGATATCCTGTTCAAAAACTAAAAATAAAATAAAAGGTTGATCTAGGGCAGGGGTGGGGAACCTTTTTTTCTGCCAAGGGCCATTTGGATATTTATAACATCATTCGCGGCTATACAAAATTATCAATTTAAAAGTTAGGCTGCTATATTTGGTCAAGCATTTAATTAACTCACCCCTAATGCTTTGGCAGGGCCAGACCAAAAGATTTCTTGGGCCTTATATGGCCTGAGGGGCAGACGTTCCCCACCCATGCTAGTCTAGGGGCTCAGTTACCACCTTGCTTTCAGATGGCCTCTTCAGCCTATGTGTCCACCTAAGATGGAAATTGGCCTCAAATGAGGTAAATTTAAAAAGGAAAAAAAAAAATCCAAAACTGTTATCTTAGTGTCTGAAAAGAAATAAACGGTATGTTTATTTTTCAGACCTACGTCTATATATCTTGGTCTTTCAAATGAGTCAGCTAAAACCAAGGTTAGTTTAGTCCTTATTGTGTTCTCTGCATATTGTGTATTTTATGGGAACATTGTTTCTATTTTGGAGGTTCTTTCAATTTAAAGCAAGTGTTCAAGATCAAGAAATCAGTCACTGTCTCTAAAATGCCCAGAGGTGGTGATGGTTTTGAATTTAATCAAATTTTCTCAGTATAATCGTGTGAGAAGTGGTTTGACTCAATGCTATCAGAACGTCTGGCCCAAACTCTAGCACCGAAAGTCCTTACACTGTTCTGTGACCTGCTCACGGGGTGGCCCTGTTTAGTCCCATTGTCTTGGCTCACTTTATTATCATGCTCGTTACCTAATGTTGCCCTAGGGTCTGTCCTTCAAACTTTGAGGAGTTAACGCTGGGGTGTCCTGGGTACTGATGTGGTTACAGGGTGCAGAGGCGGGGGAGTTTGTGTTTGAGAGACCCCAGAGATGGACCCCGGTGGAGGAAGGAGCAGACAAGGCCCCAGAGTGACCACAAGGCAGTCCTGGGCAGATACAGAACAGAGGTCTAGAAGTAATTTTTTTTAGTTTTACTTGGTAATCTACTGGTATTCTAATAGTAACTATAATTGTTTTAGTCATTAAAACATGTGGAATATTGCCCAGCCAGCATGGCTCAGTGGTTGAGTGTCAACTTATGAACCAGGAGGTCACAGTTTGATTCTCAGTCAGGGCACATACCCTGGTTTCTGGCTCAATCCCCAGGAGGGGGCGTGCAGGAGGCAGTCAATCAATGATTCTCTCTCTCTCTCTTTTTAAAAAAATACATTTTATTGATTTTTTACAGAGAGGAAGGGAGAGGGATAGAGAGTTAGAAACATCGATGAGAGAGAAACATCGATCAGCTGCCTCCTGCACACCCGCCACTGGGGATGTGCCCACAACCAAGGTACATGCCCTTGACCGGAATTGAACCTGGGACCCTTCAGTCCACAGGCCGACGCTCTATCCATTGAGCCAAACCAGTCAGGGCACAATGATTCTCTCTTACCATTGAGGTTTTTATCTCTCTCTCTCCCTCTTCCTTCCTCTCTGAAATAAAGAAATATATATTTAAAAAAAAAACCCCACAAACAAAACAAAACACAAAAATCATGTGGAATATTACTACTATTCATGTCAAGTTCCTTGTGTCAATTCTTTTGATAAAGTCTTGGGGTATTAATGTAATTAGCCAAAAATTTTTCTTGTATTCCTTACCTAGGGAAGGTACTGGGTTCTGTAGAATACTGATCATTTCTCAAGCCACCTCTTTCTGTATAGTTTTTCCCCCCTTTGGAAAAGAAGTGTAAAATTGGGTCTATTATGCATGTTTTGTGGCTTCCAGAAAAGCGAGTGGAATTGACTGCTTTCAGAAATATAATATCCTATTTGACTAGATGGACTCTGGCTGTACAGAATTTTGACAGCCTCATTTTGTTATATTCTCTGCTGAGGTCTCGTGGGTACCTGAGTGAGAGAAATTCAAAGACAAAAACACACAATTCTGAGAATGGAGAGGCAGAAGAATATCACAGGGCCAAGAGAGAGAATTAAGCCTTTGATTTCCATGGGCGTCTAGGAGTCCTCTGAGAAATCGCAGCACAGATGTGCTGGCCTTGTTCCTGAACTCTGGGACTGCCGGCTCAGGTCACACTTTGGAGAGGCAGCAATATTCTGAATGTTGAACACTTGCTATTTTCTCAGAAAGAAAGGTCTGAGAATTTAAAGATATTTGACCAAACCGGTCTTAGCTGATTGGCTAACATCGGTGAGCAAGGAAAACATTTCTGCTTTTATTAGCAAGCGTCTTTTCCATCAAAGAAGAAGTCATTCAGTCTCCCTCGGAAAGCTTCGGTTTCATTTAAATAAGCCTTAAAAAGGGAAACTTGATCATTTCTTTATCATCATGTAAGCGATAGTAAACCACGCTTTGTTGTCACTTAAGCCTGCAGAAAACACGAGGTTCAGCAATTCAGACTTTGAAAGCACAGCTCAAATTTAGTTTATTTTTCTCAAGTCGGCGTAGCAGGTGAGCTCAGCAGAACCCGGTTGGGTGGGAGCCCAGATGGCTACCAAAGAGGCAAGAGCTAGCTCTTTCCTGCAGACCTCCCACTTCTGTTCCATTAGCCGAGTCACATGGCAAACATGTGGGCGCTGACTCCTTGGAAATGGACACCAGAAAGGAGAAAGGAGGACAGGGATCCGCTGGGAGCAAAGTGTCCTTGACAAGTCACAGCTCCTGCTTCAGTACAGTTTCCATGCTTCAGCCTCCCTTTGATGTGGTTCGGCCTCTCAGATCTTTCCTCTGGCCGAACCTTTTCCAATTGTGTTGGTGTGATCACTGTTGTATTGGAGAGCCAGTGTAGGTGCAGGGAGGCCTAAGGACGTCTTAGGTTCCTCAAGGCTCATTAAATAAGTTGACATTCGTCCTGTTGGAAGAGACACAAGTCTGTTCTCTCCAGAGAAAGGCATGAACATCACACGTAACTATTTCAGCTGTAAAAAACCCCACTGCAGTTTTCACCACATATGGGTTAGAGTATTTCACCCAAGATAAAGCACAAATTTTGTGAAAATTCCTCTGGCCGATGACCAAATCTTAGACCCCTCTCCTAGAAACTTTTCTGGTCATTATTTGGAGCATCCAAGCTTTACTAAATTTAGTTTCTTGTTCGAGAAGATATAATGGAGCAGAAAAATCTCCTTGTGTGTCATGTGCCTATTAGATCTGTTATCTCGATGATAATTAGGATAGTTTACCTTCAATATTTCAGCTTCCATTTTTTTTCTATTTCTCTTTGAGACAACTTCTATTTGCCCTGTTGATAAAGAGAGCCATGATTTCTCTCATTTATCTGATAAGCTCTAGAAGAGCAACTGTGGGTAGTGAAACATATTACAGCTTCTAATTGGTGCTTCTTTTTTTTTCTGATTAATTGATAGAAATTTGACTTTGAGTTTTTATTTCCCAAGAGAAATTCTTTAAATTTTCCTTAAACAGGACAAGATAGCTGACAATATTTATTTACATAGTTAAGAATATATCCATTTTGGTGGAACGTGATGGAATTTATTACACATTTTAGCTGCTCCTGATGTCATTATTCACTGACCCTGTTCTGAGCTGACTGAACCCTGGCCCGGCCAGATGGCTTGATAAAGATCTGCCAAGGCATTTCTCAAGAGCTGCAAAATACTAGGGTTGACTGTCATCCACAAGGACCTCCTGTGAGTCACCTTCCAAGATACCTGAGCACATGAGCATGCAGGGTGTCCTATTATGTTCGCCAGCCAGGAGCACCAGTTCATGCTAGCTGCTTCTAAGTCTGAGGATCAGTTGTAGTGTTTTTAAATTTTTCCGACATTTTTTTTTTATGATGTGAAAAAGGTGAGGCCTGACCTTTTCTTATAATTGCAGTGGGGCTGAAGATGTTAAAGAAAGAACATTATAGAAACCCAGCGCTGCCACTTACTTTTGATGTGGCTCTCGCTGAGATACTTCTTTGTGCCTTGGTTTCCTCATCTTTAAAATGGGGATAATACTCCTTCACAGGGTTGCAAAGACTGAGCTAGATAATAAACACCAGCACTTAACACAGTGCTGGGAACATGAGCTCTCAGTTAACTGCTGAAAGTATTATGATTTGGATTTAGATATGATTCAGTCTCTTGTCGGATTAGAGATATGATTGGAAAGTATAACATTTGAGGAGGCAGACATGTGGGTCACTCTTCTCGAGTCATATTGTAAACTACTTTCCAGATAAACCAAGTAACTTAAATGTTCTTGCAGATTGGGTTTTGATTTTGCAAAATATAAGTAACTTAAATGTTCTTGCAGATTGGGTTTTGATTTTGCAAAATATGTGAGAAATAACCCTTCATTGAAGGAAGGAAGGAAAGAGCTGGGTAATAGAGAAGAGAAAGGAAGCTGATTTTTAAAATTCTGTTTTTACTTAAGGATTTTCAAGGGAGATTTTAAAAAGAGCTCCTTTAATCATTGCCAGTATAATTTTTAAGGGGAACATTTTTTAAAAATTTATTTTATTTTTTCCCATCACCATTTATCCCCCCTATGCCCTCTCCCACCTCCCTTCTCATGACTGTATTGATCACGTGTCATGAACCAGTGGCAGTCTGTTCAGAAACAGCTTTCAGAAAAGTCTTGGGACTGTGTCCATCAAGCCCCACTTGTTTGTCCTTGTTCCAGAGGAAATATGAAGTTCCATTTCCAGAGGTATTAATATTCGGCCAAAAACCACATTATAGGAGTTAGCGTTAGACCTACAAATTCAGTTGATTCCTTCTAGCAGGTCACTTAATACGTGAAATGCAGTTATGAAGCTGAGGGAAAAAACATTAAGACCAAGAAGGAAGATAATCACAATATAACTGAAGGCCATTTTGGCAGTCATTTTCAATAAACAAGGTAGTAGTCACTTACCGATTATATCCTGTATCCTCACTCTCTGATTTGGAGCCAAGAAATGGACAGTGATGGGAGAGGGGGCGTATGTGGAAGGAAGGAAGAACCGCAGGGGGCTCTGTGTGATGGGGCTGGTTCCTTAGACTGGAGGGACAGGATATTGACGTCAGAGCCACTTCTGAATGTTTTCATTTTCAGAAAGAAACTTTAGAACTGAGCAATAAAGAAAGAAAAATTCTTTTCAGAGACATAAATGACATGGAAGTTAATTTCAGAAGTATTGGAGAAGTAATACGAAGTGTTTCAAAGATATATAAGTGAAAGTGGGGTCATCACAGGCTGACTGCCTGTTTCTGGGGTTTGCTCTCTCCGACTGGCTATAGAAAATGCTATATTGAGTTTTTGCTATAAAGAAAGAAATGTTATTTAATTTTTACTTTAATCCCCACTGAAAAATACATGTTTCTAACTCCTTCAAATGACCTCTTATTGAAAGCATCCCTCTGCAAGAGGAAACCGAATGACCACACTTCTGTTTTCACAGATACACACAGCCCTCTTAAGGCGCGTTAACACAAGCCCAGGAGAGGCCTTTAGAATAGGATTGTCCTTGAATTATCTCCCCCGGCTGAGTAAAGCGGAAAGTTACTAGCAAATGTCACAGGCACGATTAAACAGCTGCGACCCAGGATAGGAAAACACTGAGCGAACAGTCCCACCCGCTCAGCCTGAACCCTGTGGACTCTGATTTCCTGGCACTGGCATCCCCTCACCAAGCAGAAGGGCTTCTCAGCCTCCAGGGCGCCTCTACATCAGCCTACCGCTCACGGATCGCATCCGTGTGTCAACACTTCCTCCCCTGGGGGGATTCCGCGTGCCTCTCTGGAGCATGTCCGTCCTGCCATTTTCCAGCCCCCCAGTTCTAATTGTCAGATTTCTTTCACGATGGGGTCCCCAAGAGTGCTCCGGGGAGAGAACTTAAGACTGCGGCCCTCATGTCTGCACACGGACCGTGGATTCTCTTTCTCTTGCTGGGATAATACTTTTGAAAATGATCCGGCCCAGCCCAAATCTTAAAGCCCTTGAATTTGCCTACGTGCACGAAGCTTAGCTGACATCCATTGTATCCTTTGGAAGGTCATTTCCTACAATTCTGATGAGACTTTTCTAGCAATTTTTAGGATCCTCCAGGATGGCCCCTTTGATCAGTCAGCTTGCACAGGAACAGCTTAGCTGCGTCCAGTCTGTACTCTCAACCTGAGTCGTGTCTCAGCCCCCCAGGCAATACATTTGTCTCATGGGTTAGGAGGAAACCCAGGTCGTCAGGAGTTCTGAGATGGAATATCCACTGATACACCAGTGAACGGTGAACCATCTCTTCTGTCCATTCTATTGATGAGTGTTCCTAACACCCCATATCACTAAGGCCCCCCGTAATCAAAGGGGTATTTGCCATTTATCAGGTTTGGAAAAGTGAAATGCCTACATCGGTGAAAGTGCTGAGGGATTTCCTGTTCCCTGCATGATCTCAAAAGTCCCTGCAGCTCTAACTGGTATGAGGTCTGTGCTTCCAGTTGAGGAGAAAATGGCAGAAATAGGCTTAGAGATGAATAGACATCTGCCAATAACTGCACCATGTGCAGAGTGAATGGATATGGCTGATTCAGTAACTATGTTGAACTCTTACATGAGCCACTTCTGGATTAGGTCCTGGCATAGAACAGTGCCTACCCTCATGGGGCCTTCATTCCAGCGGCCTGATCTGGGAGACCAGCGCTCCCAGGACCACGTGACACTCAGCCCTCGCTGCTACTTTTTGGGGGCTCCGTGCCCTTTAAGCATTCTGGGGACACTGCCTGAGAAGCACATTGATCAGACTGCTACCTTCATAAATAAACCCAAATTGGCTCTCGTTTTCTATCACCCCACTGGGTGTCTGCCCCTTAGACTATTTTGTTCTCTGCTTGATTCTTTATTCCAGCACCGTGTTCATTTCTAATCAGACTGGAAATGGAATATGCATTGGGGACTGTCTGGAACGGGAGCCTAATTATTTATCATGTTGTCTTCCCTCCTTTCCTTTTTAGACTCCACCACCTACATAGATTTTTGGATGTGTTTATCACATATGCCCTACTTGGCTCTCTTTACAAAAACCCTAGAAAAAAAACCACTTTTCTGCCTTCATTTTTCCAATACTTTCATCTTAGTCTTTCCAAGAGGCCATAAAAATAAATCAATTATACTTTAAACAGCCATTTACTGAGCTCTTACTGAGCACGGGGCAAAGCTTTTGACCTGTATGACCTTGTCTGATTTTTGGAAACTATTTGAGGCAGGTGATATTAGCATCCACTTTTATAGCTCTAAGAAGTTAACGAAGAGGTCCCAGATTACATGGTTCATACAAAACATTTTTCAAAGAATACCTCCAGGGAATTCTGATGTATGGTATGTGCATTACAAAATTTCAAAACTTGGTCTCCTTATCATGAGTTTGAGTGGTTTGCATTAAAATGAGGAATATCACACTGGGTCAGAACCAGGGTTTGCTCTGGCCTTTGTTGTGCCTTGGGCCATTGCTATGTTTTCCCAGAATAAGAGTATTTCCTTACGTGGTCACTCAAAAGGTAGGAATGTGGTCCCTCTATCAAGTGAGTTAGGCACTTCTTTCTCTGTGGCCCATCTGGACCTTATTTATACAGGCACAGCACTTAGCATGTACATTATAGAATATTTGTATACATATTTATCATCCGTCCAACATGTGAGCTCCATGCAGTCCTGGGCCACGCCCTTCATCTCTGAAGCCCGGTGCTGGGCGCACATTGGCATACAATGAATGTTCATGGAATACACAACATTTTTAAATTTCCTAAATATCCTTGTTATGAACTAATATAACCATTAGTTATAGAAACTTATTATATATTCATGAACTCACTGAAATTATTTTTAAAGCTTGTTTCCAACCTGTACCACCTCTTAACAAGTAGCCTAAGTGAACTGTCTGTTGGGTAAAATATGCTTTCTTCTATTTATTGTAAAAATATTTCCTTCCAATTCCCTAGAGATTTAACATAATGATAACATTTAAAAGCAGCACCTTCCCTTCATCACATTGTTTTTTTAACGATTCTTTCTTGTTTTTCAGGAAGGTGATGTCTGGCCCAACTCATCAGCTGAAATCACTGTGTACTTCAACCCTCTGGAAGCCAGGCTCTACCAGATGACTGTGTACTGTGACATTTCAGGTGAAGACTTCTTCTGTGTGGTAACGGCAGGCTAGCAAGTGCCCAGAGCCTCAGTGGGATGAGTGTGTGAGTGTGTGTGTGTGTGTGTGTGAGAGAGGGGGGGGGGGGGAGGGGCTATGGGCTGTGCATGACTTACTCACTTCTTTCTAGAATAGACCAATCTCTGACATTATACTAGAATTGTGGTATGGTGGCGGGTGGGATGGGAAACCATGGATCTGATTTTTAGAGCAGTAAGAACATTCCTTTAGACAGATTCTCACAAATTATTTTTTTTATTTTTGTAGTATTTAATGAGATAGAAGCAAATACGTATAGATTTACTTCCCCTCACATCTTTTTGCATAACGTATAGCATGCTTTACATGATGGTTCTGACATTGCTTTTAAAATATTTCTTAAAGATTATTCTATAACATTAAATGTAAAAGTATCATTTTTTTCATGGTTGCATATGAATACTTTTTATTTACATACCACAATTTAACTTTTAATCTTTTGTGACTATGAAATAGAACATAGATTCATAACTGTTTATAGTACATGCTGTGGTGGGCAGAGTGATGGCCTCCCAAATATGTCCATGCTCCCAGCACCTGTGGATATGGTACTGTGGTTGTATTACATTATATGGCAAAGGGGAATTAAGGCAGGCAATGGGATTTAGGTTACTAATGAGCTGACCTTAAGGTAGGAGATTATCCTGATTGTGTGGGTGGCTCAGTATAATCACAAGGGTCCTTAAACATCGAAGAGGAGGCAGAAGTTATCAGTCTCAGTGTCAGAGTAATGTGCTATGAGAAAGATTCCTCCCGCCATTTCTGGCTTTGCAGATGGGAAGGGCAAGGAATTCAGACAGCCTGTAGAACCTGGAAAAGGCAAGAAAATGGGCTTTCCTCTAAACTAGAACCAGCAGAAGGGAGCCCTGTCAACACCTTGATTTTAGCGCAGTGCGACCCATCTTGGACTTTTGACCTTCAGAACTTTAAAAAAAATGTTTCCATGATAGTTGACATGCAATATTATATTAGTTTTAGGCGTATAACACAGTGATTAGACATGACCTCCAGAACTTTTAAGATGAATTTGTATGTTAAGCTACAAAATTTGTGGTAATTTGTTGTTGAGCAATAGGGAATTAATACACATATATAAATTATAACATAATTATAAGGTAAACATTACGTAATCACCACCAAGATCAATAATAAAATATTTCCAGCTTCGAGAAGACCCCCTTGGTGTTCCTTCCCAGTCACATTCCTCTCACCTCAACCTCCCCTTGAGATAATCACCATTCTGTCCTTGATGGTCATGATTTCATTGCTTTTATTTATAGTTTTTACCCCTATGTATATACTCTGAAACAATGCAATTTAGTACTGCCTGTATTTGAAATGTGCATCATCGACATCAATATGCACATCTCATCCATGGCGTTGCTTGTAGCTCTAATTGTATTTCATTGTCATTGTTGCATAGCGTGCATTTATGCGAGTGCACGTTCGGAGACAGGAAGTAGCAGGGAAGGTCATCACTGGTCTGGAGGGAGGCCTCTTGGGATGCACGAAATTTAGTCCGTGATTTCCAACTGCAACCTTCTTTCTTTCTAAAGCTTTTATATCTAGGCTCAATGAGTACAAAGATGTATAAAAGCATAGTTCCTACCTTCAGATAACATAGACACGAGCAGGGGAAACTGACACACAGACCAACAGTTATATTGCAATCCCTACAGTGAACGAATGAACAATGGAAGAGGATGGTATAGGACACACAGCTCAGTCTTAGGCTCTCCAGAGAAAGTGACCCTTAAAGTATTTGTTAGCCAAGAAAATAAAGGGTGTCTATGGATGGGCATGTCAGGCAGGGATATACTTTGTGAAAATACATAGAGAAACAGTGAAAATACATAACAAGAGCACAAAATGGCAAAGAATCATAAGTTCTTAGGGTGTGGCTGCCAGAGAGAGAGAGAGAGAGAGAGAGAGAGAGAGAGAGAGAGACTTGGGAGGGGGTGGTGGGGGCAGGGATTGAAGCTGGAGTAGTAGGTGGGATCTAGTTCATGGAAGGCTGCCCTTGGATGCCAGGCTCAGAACCTTGGACTTCATCCCGGGTGCAGTGGGGAACCACTGAGGGGCTGGAAAGCAGGGGAGTGACCTGCTACGATCTGATTATGGCAAGTTTAACACCATTAACATATTTTCAGTTCATCTGAAACTCAAATTTTGTCATGTAAAGATTTCAGATTTTCTTAGAAGCAGTTAAACCTGTTAGATATTTATAAAGACTTGCTGATGGTTTGATCCAGGTCTTGAAACTGATCTTTCATCTGTCTTGACTTTCCAATGGAATGTGGAAATTCTGAGTTTCATCACAAAGATTACCTTTTTAAAAACTCAAAGGGAAACAGCATGTATTTGGTTTGGATCACCATATGGGAACCTCAAAGGAAGCAACACTTTCTGATTTTAAACTGTGAAATGTATTGTTAGAAAACGTTAATGGGTGCTTCAGAGAAATGGTTCCAGATGTACCTGCTTCCTTTAAAGACCCAATTAAGATGAAACCTCATTGTCCATTTTTATTCTGTACATCATAAGAGAGAAATATCTAAGTTTCAGACTTCTGATTTTTATTCTAATTAAACTAAGGAATTGAGATTTAATTTGATTTAGGAAACAAAAAGTCAAATCACCCCAATCATTAAAAACACTTTTGGGTTTTCAGAGTAATAAGTGAGTAATATTTAACGTATTTATAGCTTTTCTTTCTCAAAACTCATCAGATTGCAACCTCTTAATAATGTAAGGTTTCTTAGTCATATGAATAAGAAATTATTTTCTTGATCAACTAAATTATATTTTCAGTTTTAAAATATTTCAAACATAAAAATACAGGGAATAATATATAAATATCTATGAATATAGAACCCAGATTTAAGAAAACTTGAACAAAGAGAAATGTATGCCCATGTTTTTGGTCAAGAAGAGCAACATCATAACTAGGTTGATTCCAAAGTTTTTATAGAGGAAATAAATAAACTAGGGTTGCCTAGAAAATTCAGAAAAACAAGAATAATGTGGGAAGACTAGCTCCACCATGTGTTAAGAGTTATTTAAAAAACTATAACCATAAAAAAAGGAACAAAAGAAACAAAAAAAAGGAAAAAGAAGAACACACACATGTATACAGATCGCATGTGGATGCCCAGTTGTTTTAGCTCTTTATACTGTATAGTCCATCTTTCCTTACTGATATTCAATGCCTGCTCTGTCCTAAATCAAGTTTATATTTATATGTGCATTTATTCTTCGTTCTGTATTCTGTTTCCTTAGTCATCTTTGCATTTTCTGCCCCAATACTACATTATCTTAATTAGAATAGCTTTATAATAGATTTTAATTTATGAATGGCCAAGTTCCCTCAATTTGCTCTCCTTTAAGAATGTCTTAGTTTTTATTGGCCCTTTGTTTTCCATTTAATTTTGTAATCAACCCATCAAATTCTATCTGCTGGCATTTTGTTTATTAAAGCATTAAGATTGTAGATATAGATCAATTGGAGAAAATTTGACAACTTTATGATGTTGAGTCAGTTTTCCTTTTCAATAACATAGCCTAGTCCTCCATTTATTTAGATCTTTAGCAATATCTTTCAATAAAGTTTTATATTATACTCATTGAAGATCTTATATCTTGTTAGATTTATTTCTTGGTACTTTATATTTTTGTTGCTGTTGTCAATAGTATCTTGAGAATTATTTTTTCTGATTGTTGCTGGGTATGGAAATGTAGTTGACTTTTGTATATTGATTTGGTAACCATCAATTTTACTCTAATTAATTTTAAAAGATTATGTCTAGATTCTTTAGGATTTTCCAGGCAGACAGTCCTAAAATATGTGAATAATGGCAGTTGTTCTTCCTGTTTATATTCCCCCCTTTTTTCTTGTCTTATTGCACAGGAATAGAGCTCAAGTATAATATTGGACATCTAAGATATCTTAGATGGCAAGTTCTTGAAAGCCCATGGTTACATTTCCTGGTACTTAATGCAATGAATCTATTGCATTCAGGAATTTCAGAACTGTTAAAGGGGTTCAATAGTACATTTCTCTACTTCTTATGTGTGAAAACAAGGTAATGTAATCATAGGTGAGAAACAGCCCTATTTTAACATTTTGCTCTTCTTATAAGGAATTTGTCCTTTTATATTACTAGTTCCTTCAGGCTTGTCCCTCTCGCTGCTTTTTGCCAAGACAAGAAAAGTCTCTGCTTCAAAGATCTTATGGAAAAGTAGCATTTGAAATGTAACCCTAAAATTTAGGCTAATTCTTATAAATCGAGGCTGGGTATTACTCGTATTCCCACTCCACCTGGGGTGAGGGAAAGGGCTAGCTACAAGTAAGACAAATTCCTTTGAAGTAATGAATAACTCCCAAAGAAACATTGGCTCACTGCTTTGTTACAACACATCTCCTTTTTCAAAATTTATGTATTAAGGAAGGCAGTCAAGGTAACAGATGGGGAAAGCTTCAAGCCTGACAGTTATAAATAGTCTTGCAGTTTATTCCACAATATATTTGCAATTCCCTTTCTTTGCCATTCTGAAAGTTGGATCTCTGTCAAAATATTTTTCTCTTGACCAAGGAGTACAAATCATTGCCAATAGATTAAAATACTAAAATAATGGAGTAGGGCTCTCTGAAAATTTTACTTATGTTGCCAACAGTAATATACCGGGTCTTTAGAGAAACCTCTTTTCCAGGGATCAGGTGGATTGGGGAACCCTTTGAAGAAAGCAGCTGTTCCAGAATTGCTTTTGTTTCTTATAATCAAAGTAATACTTGCCTAATGGCCACTGCATTGCCAAACACTAGAGGGACACAGAGATAAGTATTCTTGTCTTTAAAAGGACAGTCATGGAGAGAGAGCATTAAAGAGATACAGAAGCTAAATAGCAACAGAAGGCAGTGGAACATCAAATGTCACAAGGCATTATAATGATGATAATAAATTAGAAATATCATTTGGTTGTTTGAAGTGTATTGTTGCAATACTGACAGTTACATCTAAAAGAGCATCAAAAGTATTTTGAATATTCAAAACATTACACACAAGGCAAATATATAATTTTCCTTACATAACTGGCATTTAAGTGGTGCAAATTTAAGGAAAACCTGTCAAACCATCAAAGATTTTTTTAAATGGTGATATACCCATGGCCAGGGAGGATGTGGAGAGCCAGGAACCATTAAATACTGTTGTTCGTGTGTAAATTAGTATAGTCATTCTGGAAGGCAATAAACCCATAGCTGTCAGCATGTCAAATGCGCGTCTCTTTGTCCTGACAATTCTGTTTCCAGTAATGGTGGGCTCAGTAATTTGGATCAACAACTCTCTCTAAGAACAACTAGAAGAGCAAGGCAAAGTATTTTCTAAAACCAGTTTTAAAGGTAAAACAGAGCTGCTAGGACAGTGAAGAATTATGGGGCCAACATCCAGGAGAAGAAACCAAGACAGATTTTGGGGGGAGGAATGACTCTTTATTCTTAGCAACACTGACTTTCTGGTAGATCAGCAGAGGCTGAAAAGTTCAGCTGAGTTAGGGAAGAACACGAAGGAGTTAACGGGATGCCCCAGGAGAAAGGGCCCCAGTGGTCCCCCAGGCCTCAGCATGGGACCCCCATTTACATGAACAGTATTTAAATATGAGTAAGTGTGGAAGGATTGGCACCAAAGCCTAATAATAATTATCTTTGGGTGGTGGGATTATGACAGAATTTCTACTTTTTTGATAATATTTTTATAATGATCATGTATTTCAAGTGGGGATTTTTCCATTTTTGAAAAAGAAAACAAAACAAATTAGTACTTTAAAGGTTTGTGTTCTGTGTTGACCCTGGGTCCATAATGGATGTGTAATAAGGGATACTGTTTAGTGGACTCCATTACCTATCTATGAAAGAAACTGCAAAGTAAGGTCGGATTCCTCATACACTGGCTCTTCCTAAATCTAGGGAAGATCAATGTGGACAACATCCCTTGGAGCCACATGGTGACTCACTTTATGGGGAGCCTCAATCAGGGATCACTCTTATTTAGAAAAATTACTTTCCTTTTTAAGAAACTTAAGGATAGCCCTGGTTTTTGTGGCTCAATTGGTGGGAGCGTCATCTGGTACACTGATAGGTCACAGGTTCGATTCCCATCCAGGGCACATACCCAGGTTGCTGGTTTGAGCTCCGGTCGGGGCGCATACAGGAGGCAACCGATCCATGTTTCTCATATCAATATTTCTCTCTCCCTCTCCTCTTCTCTAAAAAAATCAGCGAAAACATATCCTTGGGTGAGGATTTTTTTAAAAAAGAAACAACAAAAAAGAAATTAAGGATACAGTTAAGATTGGGTTAAAATTTTTTATTGTTTTTTTTCCCTGCTAAAATGTCCATCTAAATTGCAATACAAGCTGGCCCCTAAAGGTAAGAAACTAACAGTATTACGGTTTCTAAAAAATAAACTAAATCTTCAGCCTGGTTAAATTGCAGGTCCCCCAGTCCAGCGTAGGGGGTGGGTGCAATCATCTTGGGTGCTCACATTGGTAATGAGTTGTGGATAATAAAGCATCATTTGGGTAATAAAGTTTTAATTGTTTATATAGGTCGAGAGATCCGTCTGCCCCTCCGAATCAAAGGGCAAGGAATGGGACCAAAGATTCACTTCAACTTTGAATTGCTGGATATTGGAAAAGTTTTTGTTGGATCTGTACATTGTTATGAGGTAAACACTAGAATTGTTCATTGAGCGTCAAATAGGACTTGGCTCGCTTTGTTTTGTTTGTGTCAATAGAAAATTTGCACAGTCACATCCACTTGCCATTACTCATACTTATTCAGACCCCAGAACAATCTCTTTCTCCTCTTTCCTAGCCTTGTTGAGCGGAACAACTTTTTCCATTCTCTTCCCACCCCCTCTCACTTGACTAAACACATCAAAGCCACAACTTAATTGGTTTTATCCTCATCATTTTGTAGATTATAAAGAGGAACTCCATAAATACATCTCCCCATCTGTTTAATGCTTGTTCTCTGACAACACAAATCCTACAGATCAGAAGATAGAGAACCTTCTACATTTTCCAGAATGTCCTAATGAGGATCGCTGTTTTCACACCTCAGACGTTTCTCTAAATACAGCCTCCAATCCATGATTTAGCAACCAATCATTGGGTTTTCTGGAAGAGACCTCCCTGCTTTGTCTTTCCAAATAAATAGAAAATGATACTTTTTTTTTTAAGATGTACTCATGGGTTCGTAAGGATCAAAGTTAACTCAATGCCACCTCATCGTAAATTTTTATCTAGGACACATTTTTACAGTATCAAACTATAACCATTGGAACTTTATTTTAGAAAGATTCCAAATTGTAAATGTTTATATTTCTATAGAGGTAAAAACAAAAGCAGTTATTATTTCATGAGTGCTTGAGGCTTAATTAGTGTGTCAGGTTCCATGCATTATTATGTGTGCATGTCAACATATAAGGGTATCATTTCTAATCCTTACAAAGCCATGAAAGGTAGGTTTTATTGTACCTATTTTACAAAGAAGAAATAGGCAGATGGTGGTGAATTCTATCTACAACATCACTCTTCATGCGTGTTGAGCACACATGCATCCTTTGTTCATTTAGTCCTCACAAACCCCCTATGGAGTAGCTACTGTGACTATACCCATTTTATAGACCAGGAAACTGAGGCCCAGAGTTTTACTTGTTAAGGTAATTAATGTTAGACACTATAACAAGCAAATATGAAAATAGATATTCTCTCAAAATAGATAAGAGTCTATGTTGTTGCTTATATAAAGTCCCAAACAAGGTTGCTAATCAGGAGGTGACTGTCCTCCAGCAGAGAATGAGGAGCCCAGCCTCCTTCCCTCTCATGGCTCTGCGGTCTCATAGGTATCACACTGGCAGGAGAAAGCACATGTAGGGTTTCACTTGAGGGATTTTTACAGGAGGTAGCACTGGAGACGGCACGTATCACTTTTGTTCATGTCCAGTTAGCTGGCCATAACTGCAAGGGTGGCTGGGAAATGTAGTTTGGCTGGAAACACCAGAAGAAGAGGATATGGGTTCCATGAACAGCAAACCTGACTGCCACATTTGTTAAGTAACCGGCAAGGTCACATAGCTTGTGAGTGTTCGTAATCAGTGGGTTTTAGGGCCCTATACCCTGTGGGAAGAGAAGGCCTGCTGGCTTTTCTGCCTCCACCTCTCACCAGATGCGAATCCAGCCAAGAGCCTACTTAGCTCTCAGCCCAGCCTAACCTCGCATGGGAGGGAAATGCCTGGCTGCTGTTGAGAGCTTTCTATAGCGTCATTCGTCCCCATGATGAATAATTACGAGAGTAATTGTGGCCTAAATGCGATGATGTGCAAGGTAAACAGAGATGTTAATGTCATGATGAGATGGAGTACACATTAGAGCCCAATTTAAATAAAGAAATCCGTCACAGGACTGTCATAAAATGAACAGTGGCACAGCTACTTACATTGCATTGTCCTGTATTGCATTTTGAAAAAAAATGGTCACTTAGGGATGAAAATTAAAAGGCGCAATAGTTCTTACTAAATCGATATTCTGTTTGTAATTTATCCAGCGTGAATTTCCCCTTACATCTTATAGTCTGTGTCTTACAGATGCCACATCGGAAAAGGACCTTTAGTTCTGATGCAAAATGCATAGGGTTTCCCTGAAGGTAATGATAATTTCTTGCAGATTTAACACAAAGGTACCGTAGGCCACCATTTCTCACCCTCCCAGGTTTGAACAGTAATGCATCCCGCAGCCAGATAAATATGTGTTAAATGAGGCGCAGCATCCGATTGGGCAGTTTTGAGAGCTGTGCCCTGGCAGAGAAGGGCATGGTAAGGTGCTTCTCATGAGAATATTTTGCCCACTCTGCATATTTAATGCTGATGCCTCGTTGCATCTCTCTTTCAATTTATTACGTTACCTCCTCGAGACAAATTTGAATAACTATCTATTGCCCTTAGTCATTGCTGAGCTTAGCAGATCCATAAAGAATAAGCCAGAACCCCAAGAGTACACACTCTCCCCAGTGTAATTAGAAGGAAAACAAAAGGTCTCAGGTTGGTAGCCCAAACAGTCTGGTGGATTCTGTACACATAAGTAGGTGCTGCTTTGTCAGGGGGAGAGAATAACATGCACGTTCTTGAAAACAGGGGAACTGGCACCTTATAAAACATTGGTGTTAACCAAAAAATAAAAAGACAATCCGTGCCTCTTCTCAGAGAGAAGAACAAGGGTCCTTCGAGGTACCACTAACCCCTTTGAGTTGTCTTTGAGTTACCTCTGGGGTGTGTCAGTTTCTTCTTCAGCACAGGTACACTTCAAACCCATCCTGGTTAGCACGGGGCAATGGATAGGAGTCACTGTCATTGAAGCATTCTTTGCCAGGCACTATTCTAAAGGTTATATAAATTAACAAACTTCATCTTCGCAGCAATCGGGTGGGGAAACCTGGACTTGGAGAAGCACAGCATGTTACCCAAGGCCACACAGCTGGTCAGTCAGTGGCAGAGCTGAGATTTGAACCCAGGGATTTGGCGTCTGAGTCCCTGGTCATAATCACTTTTCCACATGGTCTCTTTCAAAGGAATGAAGGGTGAAGCATGATTCCTATGACCAGGGAACTTAAAACAGAGAGAGGGAGATGGAACATAAATGTAGAAAGATGAATAACATAGCAAGTAGCAATTAGTTGCATGTCTGTTGTGGTACACTGCCTGTCTCCTCTTGGCAGAGTGGCTGTCTTCCTCTGCAAGAGCCCCTTACTCTGTCCTAGCTCTTGGTTCCTTCTTCTCTGCTTCTCCTGAAGCACACTGAGCTGGTGGACCCCCATATCCACCAGACCCTGTTCTCTTGGTTAGCTAGCCCTCTTCGTCTATTACAACAACAAACACGGAGGCCAGGCACCGAGTATGTATTTCTCATTTATTATAAATACTAGAGGCCCGATGCACGAAATTCATGCAAGGGGCTTGCCCTCACAGCCGTGGCTTCGTCTGTAAGGTCCTCTGGAAGGTTTTTCGGCTGTCGGGTCTAATTAGCATATTACACTTTTATTATTATAGATACTAGGTCTCCTCTACCATACCTTCTCACAGCTTTGCCACCTCCAGTCTCACTTTTCACCACTAATCTTCTCTCAACAGAATCCGGAATAGTCAACCACTATTTCATCTGCACCCACTCACCCCACCCCCCCAAACATTTGGACTCTGGATTCTGCAATCATATTCCACTGGCATCATCCTCTCTTCTTCCAGGGCAGTGATGACTTCTAAGTAAAAATACAAAATCTGTAACATTTCCTCAGAGCTTATTCTCCTGAACGTCCATCAACCCTTTCTGGAAATTCTCCTCCCTTGGCTTCAAGCTTCCTGGCATGGAATGTAGGTTCCACATACCTTTCTGAATGGTCTTCAGGATGCTCTGTGCTCTTTTCCCTCCAATGGCTTCAGTGTAGGTTGAGGGCCATTCTACATACACAGAGAGAATGTGTTGTTCACACGTTCAGGTGTAAGCATTGGCAAGGAAGAGATTGTATCTTGGAAGCTCAGGAGTAGAAGTGTGTGGCCGCAGTACAGGTTCATGGACAGGAACTGTGGGAGGGAGCAGGAGTAGTAGACTGAGCCAGCTGAGGAGGACTCTGATTGTCAAGCATGAGATTTTGATACATACCTAGGGTGCATTCAAATATGGGTAATGACCTGGTTCCAGAACACGTCTATAGAAAACGTTCCTGTAGTAAAGCAATGGCTTGCATAGGCATACCCAGTGGAGTTTGAGATGAAAATATCCCAATAGGGTGAAATCTAATACCTTAAGGAAGAGAATCCTTGCAATTTGGAATCTACAATAAGGTCATATTTATATTCATCAAGCTACATTATACACATAGGCTTAGGTAGTTCTTGTGCCTCTATTCTGACTTGCTTTTTATTTTCCTGTATGCCACTTCCTCTCAGCCTCCTCATGCGTCTGAGAGAAAAACCTATCTTCCCTTGGTTACTTTATAGAGAGCACCCAAAAATAGTATTTTAAGGCTCTTGAGTAGATGCGATTGTGATCAGTCTTTCTAGCATGAGTATCAGACATATGACCAACTCTATTTTAAAGATGAGACGAAAATTACTTCCTGGTTTGGGACTCTTATCTTCAAACATTCGAGAGAGAAGACTGTTCATTTCTCCCCGGGAGTTTCCCTGTGGTTCTAATTCCCGCCACTGTCTCTGTGTCGGTATTAAATAATACAGCCGCATGCTTACGTGAAAGTAAATCTGAGGCCCATTGTCTACCTTTTCATTCTTGCCTTTTTTATCGGTATAGGCAATACTCTCCAACAAAGGCAGCATCGACGCCCTCTTCAACGTGATCCCCTCGACTTCAGCGTTGGGGGCCTGCTTTGTTTTCAGCCCCAAGGAAGGCATCATCAAGCCAAGCGGGGTCCAGGCTGTCCAGATTTCCTTCTGCTCGTCCATTCTGGGGCACTTCGAAGAAAAGTTCCTGGTCAGTGTCAATGGGTCACCTGAGCCCGTGAAACTGACCATTAGGTAAGACCTATCTGTAACTACTGTGGTAGCTAGCTGAGTTTTACCTACTGCCTTCTTAAACTTCGTAACTAGATCATCTTAGACATCAATAACTGTCTTTGTGATATGAATACATCAACGGAATGGGGTATTTTAAATTTCCACCCATGTTTCCCTACTAAACATGTGTAACTTAGGATTGCAACACGGACACAGATGCTGCTTTGTTATCCAGCTGGTTTTTTTCTTCCAGAAGCTATAACCTTATAAAACAAGGACTTAATCCATTATTAAATAGTTTCTTGTTACTCTCTCTCTGTTTTAGGCTGTTTAGGGAAAATCATCTCTTTATTATCACAGTTTCTCTAAGTCTTCGTCTTCTGTTTTTATTTTAAGGACATTCTTTAAATGCTCTCATCTATAATGCCTACAGGTAGTAAAAGAGCCCACTTACAGTGTCTGTCAGTCAAGGCTAGACATTTGCAGCTTTTGTGCCAGAAGTCTTTTGATGGCTTCTCCAGCTGCTTGTGATAATTGAAAGTTGTTAATATCAGAGTTTGTCCTTGGGCTTTAAAAAGAAGTTCTCTGTGACCAACCCATTGGGAAGATCTATAACTTGGGTTCCCGGTGCTTAGAAAGATAATATTTTCAGAACACATTGCAGATTCCATTTGGATTCCCAGTGTAATAGGTTGTTAATTACCATGGCGGTCTCTCTCATTATGGTTACTGCCAGCAGGACCTCCCTCCACCTATGGCTGAGGTCTCCCTCGGGGTCTGAAGATAACATAGAAAAGAGACAGACACATATGGCCTGAAGGATCCTAAGGGGAACTTATTGATTGTAGGATATCTACTAGAAATATAGAATCTCAAGATCAGCTCAAAAGTCATTACCATTACTTCTTAGGTCACTTTTCCACCTAAGTATCCCTGTTATAGGGTGAATTGCATCCTCCCAAAATTCATATGTTGAAGTCCTCCCACCAACTATTAGAATGTGACCGCACTAGATAATATCCATTTAATACAAAGGAAGACAATAATGGAGGAATAGAGGAACGAAAAAAGACATTAAAACATATAGAGCAGTGGTTCTCAACCTTGGCTGCACATTAGAATCACCTGGGAATCTTTTTAAAATCCTGATTTCTGGGCCTCATCCTCCGGAAATTCTGTTTCTTTGTTATGGGGTGGGGCCACAACATTAGTAACAAAGAAACAGAATTGCCGGAGGATGAGACCCAGAAATCAGGATTTTAAAAAGATTCCCAGGTGATTCTAATGTGCAGCCAAGGTTGAGAACCACTGATATAGAGAATAAATAGTAAAATGGAAGACACAAATCATTATCAGTAATTACATTAAATGCAAATATATTAAATACCTCAATTAAAAGGTAGAGATTAATAGGGTGGATTTAAAAAACACACACAAAAAAAACATGACCCATCTGTATGCTATCTATAAGAGACATATTTTAGAGCTGAAAGTATGAATAGATTAAAACTAAAAGGATGGAAAAAGATAGACCATGCAAACAATAACAAACAAAACAAGACAAAAATAAACACACCTGGAATTTCTATACTAATAGCAGGCAAAAATAGTCTTTAAAACAAAAATTGTTACTTGAGACAAAATAGGACATTTTACAATAATAAAAGTAAATTCATCAAGAAGATATAACAATTATAAACATAAGTGCACCTAACAGCAGAGCCCCAGGTGCATGAAGTATAAGCTGACAGAACTAAAGGGAGAAATAGGTAATTCAACAATAATAGTTGGAAATGTCAGTACCTCACTTTGAATAATTGATAGAACAACTGGGCAGGAGACCATAAAGGAAATAAGAGTTGAACAATATATCCTAGTAAACCAACTAGAGCCAACAGACACGTACAGAACACTCCACCCAGCAAGTGCACTTGGAACATTTTCCAGGATAGACAATATGTTAAGCCATCAAACAAGTCTTAATACATTTTAAGTGATTTGAGTCATACAAATGTGTTTTCAACCACAAAGAAATGAAATTAAAAATTAAAAATAGAAGGAAATGTAGAGAATTCACAAATATGTGAAAATGAAACATCACCAATGGGTCAAAGAAGAAATCACAACAGAAATTTTAAAATATTTTGAGATAAATGAAAACAAAACAGAAGATGTTAAAACTTTTGAGATGTAGTGAAAGTAGTGTTTATAAGAAATTGATAGCTGTTAAATGCTTATATTTAAAAAGAAGAAATATTTTAAATCAATGATATAAATATCTGCCTTAAAAACTTGAAAAAGAAGAGGCAAATAAATTCAAAACAAGTACAAGGAAGGAAATAATAAAGATTAGAATGAAATTAATGAGCAAAACAATAGAGAAAATTAATGAAAGTGAAAGTTGGTTCTTTGAAAAGATCAACAAATTGACAAACTTTAATGAAACTGACTAAGAAAAAAATGAAGAAAAGCCTCAAAGTACTAAAATCAGAAATTAAAGAAGGGGCATTATTACCAACCTTACAGAAATGAAAAGAATTATTAGGGAATTTTACAAACAGTTGTATGCCAACAAATTAAAGAATCTGGATGAAATTGGCATGTTCCTAGAAGGACACAAAGTATCAAAACTAATTCAAAATAAATAGAAAATATGAATAAACCTATAATAGTTTAGAGAGATTGAAATAGAACCACTTCCACCCCCACTGTACCCTGACACACACACACACACACCCCAGGAACAGATGGCTCCACAGGAGAATTCTACTGAGTGTTTAATGAAGAATTAACATCAATTCTCCACAAATTATTGCTTCCCCCCAAAATAGAAGAGGTGTGAACACTTTCCAACTCACTTTCTGAGGCCAGTATTACCCTATACCCAAATCAGAGAAAAGTATCACAAGAAAAGAAACTGAAGACTTTTACAAATATAGACACAAAAATTAACAAAACACTAACAAACCAAATCAAAGCAGCAACTTATAGGAAGGATTATACACAATGACCAAGTAGAATCTATCCCAGGAATGCAAATTTGGCTCAACATAGGGAAATTATTGTTATACAGCATAAATTATTATTAGAATAAAGGCCCAAAGCCATATGATCATCCCAATAAACGTAGAAAAAGCACTCGCCGAAACTAAGCACCCTTTCATGATTTAAAAAGATAAACAAAAACAACGCAAACCTCAACAAACCAGGGATAGCAAGGAACTCCCTCAACATGATAAAGAATACCTATGAAAGACTCACATTTAACTTTATGCTTAATGGTGAGAGACAGACTGCTTTCTCACTAAGGTCAGGAACAAGACAAGCAGGTCTGCATTGCCACTTCTATTTGACATTGTACTAGAGTTTCTGTCCAAGGCAAGTAGTTGAGAAAAAGAAATGAAAAGCATTCAGATTGGAAAGGAAAAGTAAAACTGTCTCTGTTTGCAGATGATGTGATGTTGTATATAAAGAATCTTAAGGAATACACACACACACACACA
The DNA here is from genome assembly GCF_000147115.1 of Myotis lucifugus. NCBI lineage: Eukaryota > Metazoa > Chordata > Mammalia > Chiroptera > Vespertilionidae > Myotis > Myotis lucifugus. Next base: position 3,481,248 of record NW_005871136.1, read on the forward strand.
CACACACTCATAAAGAACTAATAAGTGAGTTCAGAAAAATTACAAGATATAGGATCAACATACAGAAATCAATTCTGCCTGACCTGGTTTGGCTCAGTGGATAGAGCATCGGCCTGCGGACTGAAGGGTCCCAGGTTCGATTCCAGTCGGGGGCACGTGCCTGGGTTGTGGGCTCTATCCCCCAGGTGGGGGATGCAAGAGGCAGCTTATCAGTGATTCTCTCTCATCATTGATGTTTCTATCTCTCTCTCTCCCTCTCCCTTCCTCTCTGAAATCAATAAAAATATATTTTTAAAAAACCAATTGTATTTCTAGGCAATAATAATGAAAATTCAGAAATTAAGTTATGAAAATTCCATTTACAATAGGTTCAAAAACAATAATATAGTTGGAAATACATTTAACCAAAAAAGTGCAAGATTTTTACATTGAAAACTATAAAACAAGACCTAAATAAATGAAAAGACATCTATGTTCATGGGTTGGAAGACTTCATATGGCAATACCTCCCCAAATGATATGTAGATTCAAGATGATCCCTATCAAATATCCCAGCTGCCTTTTTTGCAGTAATTGGCAAACTAATCCTTAAATTCATATAGACACGAAAGAGATCCAGAATAGCTAAAAACAATTTTGAAAAAATAAGAACAAAGTTGAAGGGCTTTTGCTGTTCTATTTACTCTTCAACTACATGATACAGTTTTTTAAGTAGCTGGATAAACAACACTGCAAAATTAATGTGATTTTAAAAAATTACTCATGCACAGTATTCTTCCTTCAAATATTTACATATGTAATTTTATAAAGTTTTAACCACAGCACAGATATATTTTGTCTTCAAAATATTTCACTTAACATGTCATAGTAATTCAATCGCTCTAACTCTTAGTTTTTATAATTTTACCAGACCACTGCAGTGATGGAGGGCACAATCTTGACAGAGACTGTCCTAATATTCAGAATCCCTGTTAGAATGAATGTGACCATATCTAAGTCCAGATGGTACTCAGCCACAATTCCCTAGTTGTGTGTGCCTTCGAACAAATGTGATTTAACTCTGGTTCTCTCTACTTCACTGATTATATGACTGCTTTGTGCAAATTTGTAAGCTTCTTTCTTACTTTCTTTAGCCCTTTGTGCCTTTTAGACACTTTTGATCTGTTATTTTGCCCCCCTTCCGCCCCCCTGAAAAAAATTCTTTACAAGTCAAGAATTTAATCCATAGGCTGGTTTGACTTCCTTCTCAGCTAGATCCTAATTCCTGCTGAGTACCAGCCATTTCTTTTGAAACCACATGTCATTATCATGAGAAAGGCTTTTTGAATGGAAACTTGCTGCATTGAGTCTTTGCTGTCATGGCTCCTCCCACACTTGCAGCCTCTCACCACAGTATGGTCAGCTCTGTAGCAGCCAGTATTGCCAGGGCACCAATAGACTCAGCATGGTGAGCCACACCTGCATCACCAGTATCTGGAGCTGGCTGAATAAGGAGATTTATGCTTAGGCGTTGGCTGGTATCTGCGTGTCTAACATTAAACGCCTGGCACACTAGAAGCTGTAGAATCTATTACAGACAAAACTCATTTTATTGCACTTTGCTTTATTGCCCTTCACAGCTGTTGCGGGTTGGTGGTTTTTGGGTTTTTTTTACAAATAAAAAGCAAGACCCCCCACCAGCAAAAAGATTACAACTCACTTTATTGTGATACTTACTTTATTATGGTGGTCTGGAATCAAACCCACAATATCTCTGAGGCATGCCTGTGTTTATTTCATTTCATTTTTAAAATATTTTTTATTGATTCCAGAGAGAAAGGGAGAGGAAGAGAGAGATAGAAACATCAATGGTGAGAGAGAATCATGGATCGGCTTCCTTCTGCACTCTCCCCCCGCCCCCCTGCATTGGGGATTGAGCCCACAACCCGGGCATGTGACCTGACCAGGATTGAATCATGACCTCCTGGTTCATAGGTCAATGCTCAACCACCGAGCATTGCTGGTCATGAGGCCTTGCACTGAGAGAGAAATAGACCAACATTTAGGGTAAAGAGTCCTTTCAAAGTCACCAATCCAGTCCTCCCCTTTATGCCTGAGGAAAAGAAATGAAAGCCTGTAGAGGCAGTGACTAGCCAAGCTCACAGCCAGTGAATGGGAGGAACTGGCCTCAAACAGTTTTATAAAAGTGTGGGACAAGGAATCCTGGTGGTATTGATAGTCTTTGATGTTCCTCATATGATTAAACCTATGCTTTTCCTTTCCTGCCTGAGTTAGCCGCTGTGTGAGACCAGCAGCTCTTAGTTTTCTTAAACCCTAGATTCGACCATTGATTTAATGCCACGTGGGGGTTTTCAGTTGACCCTCTCAGGTTGCTGATGGAACCCTGCGCTCACTGGTTCTCTCCCACTCCCCTCCTTGTGCTCCTGCTTCCAGAGGCTGTGTCATCGGACCCACCTTCCACTTCAATGTCCCTGCTCTGCACTTTGGGGATGTTTCCTTTGGTGAGTATTTTTCATTTTAAATTAGAAACAGAGAAGAATTACTTTTCTCTACAGGGGAGCATAAAGGTCTGCAAAGAGTCTTTCTTACCATTTTTTTTTATGGGTAGAAACTGAGAGGATCTAGAATTGTTCTTCTGCAGAAGTGGCATTTCAGTGCCATTTCCCCGTTTCCATGTAAAAGTTGGAACTGCGTCCCGGGCACTAACAGTTGTCAGGCCACGGCCATCCCCCTCTGCCAGCAGGGAACCGTGGAAGGCCTTCTGCTCCACTCCACCATCTGAACTTTACGAACGTTCTGTTTATGTGCAGATTCTGATCTGCCAGTCTGCCACACAGCTACCTTCTCCCAGAGATGCTCTCAAGTTCAAAGTGAACTCAGTGGTGGGTCGATTCCAGATTGAAGACTCTTCTGGATTGTTGTGTTGTCTTCTCACCCAGTTACTTCTCTAAGTCATTTTCTCCCACCTAAGCTTCCCCAATAATAAAAATGATAACAGCAAAAATTCCTATTTATTGGTTCTTTCTATATATTCCAATCACTGCTAAGTGCATTACATGCAGTACTACGTTTAAACCTTTTAGCAACCCTATGGGGAGGTACTATTTAAGATCCCCATTTTAGAGATGGAAGAACTGAGCATTGAATGATTAAATAACTTCCTAAAGTCACACAGCAGAAATCAGCATTTCAGTTGAGGTGCGTTTAAATCATGTGCTGTCACACAAGTGATATTGCACCCAAAGAGGCAGAAATGGGTCCTTGGAGGTTGAAACAAAACTTAGATATAACAATGGTTTGTGGTCCTCCAGAGTTCAACCCTCCCCAACAGAATCTTGTCCCTTGGTATTTAATTTCTTCATTGGGGAGAATTTAATATGATTTAAATTCTATTTAATTTCTTCATTAGGGAGAAATTAAATAGGATTTAAATCATATTAATTAAATATAATTTATTTGATTTAAAATTAATTTATCACATTGGTTCTTTTTAGGAGATGATAATTTTTAAAAAGGTTGAAAACATTGATTTTTACAGAGAGGAAGGGAGAGAGAGAGTTAGAAACATCGATGAGAGAGAAACATCGACCAGCTGCCTCCTGCACATCTCCCACTGGGGATGTGCCCGCAACCCAGGTACATGCCCTTGACCGGAATCAAACCTGGGACCTTTCAGTCCGCAGGCTGACGCTCTATCCACTGAGCCAAACCGGTTTCGGCAGGAGATGATAATTTTTAAAAAGATTGAAAACCCCTGGTCTAAAGCCATGCTCCACAAACCTTTCCATTTTGTTCTATCGTCTCCCACTTTCACTTTTAGTTCTTTTGCATCTACTTGGGGGAAAACTGTTCTTTAGAAAAGGCTGATTAGATGCCTTTATCAATTGCTTTAACATTTGGGGGTCTGACAGTTTTATTTATACAGAATGTATTTATTTATACAGTGCCCCCCCCCCCATCTGCATTATATTGGGTAAGATACATACTATAGGAAAATCTATATACATGAAGTTGACTATCTGTTTGTCCCTATAGAATATGAAAATGGCTGGAGAGATTCTTACAAAATTGTAGGGCATGTTTGAGTGATAGACTCTTTTGAAGGAAATAAAAATGACCTACAACTTGAAAATCATCTGGTGGCCAAGTAAGAAAGGCATCCTCTCTCAAGGGTGACTGTGACGGCTGCACAATAAGAAGTGAATTAGTGTCCCAAGACCTATGCAGTCATCCTTCAAACAGCTCAGACGGAGACCACAGGGAAGTCTGGGCAACTGATGCATGACAGCAGCCTATCCTTCCACAGGCATTTCAAGACGGAGTCCAGCCCAAGGACATTGGGAGATGTGCCCGACATCAGATTGCCCTGGAGGGAGAACGCAGAGTACAAACAAGCACCTCAAATCAGTTAGTTCAGGAAACTTCCCACCGATTCATGGTCCAGGCTGCTCTATCGCTCACCTCTGCAGTGTTGATGTAAATGCTGTCCTAATGATAGGCCTAAAGCTGTTTCTCAGACTTGGTCTAGAAGTTTTGGTAACTAGCTTAGGTGAAGATTAGAAGCAGCGTATTTTTCGTTCCTTGTATAATATCTTATTGAATCAGTCGATGAGACAGCTGCTGGATAAGAGGCTGGAACACTCTACAGAGCCATGACCCAAGGTTCCCGAGTCTGAGATTTGAAAACTTATCACTCCTGAGTTTCCTTTCAAAACCCAAGTTGCCTTTTCTTTTAGTTTGGATATGGGCTCCTTAGTCTTCTCTAGTGTGGCAGGGAATGTTAACAAAAACATAATCCCTTTTGCTTGCCAACAGGAGATCTAGGGCTACTTGGTTTTCCAAACCACTTGGGTCAGTTAATTCAAGCTACTTTTCTGTGCTTCTAGATTTTGCACTGTAACAACCAAAATTAGAGACAATTTTATGATACCCTTTCAAAATTATTTTATGATATTTTCAAATCCCAAAGTTGGAACTAGAGTCCTCATGACTTCAACACAAAGTCTTATTATTTTTTCCAGGTAGTTGGACCGCCCGTCACAAAGAAACACGGTCCATTGGGCAGTTATTTACTGGAAGCTTATTATTATCCTGCATGTGCAAGTAGGGCTTTGATGGGGCAGATAAAACTGAGCATGTCATTGGCACGAGAATAAAAGACCAACAAGGATACATATAGTTCCAGATGCAAAAGAGAAGTTAACTGTTACAGGAGCAAAAATTAACTGTTCCAGGAATTGGAGGAATTTTTTTAGTTATTTCAGGATGGCCGGCTTATCATGTGGAGTTAAGCAAGGTTTGCAGGGACTGTTGTAGGGCTTGGGAGTGCATGAAGCTAATGAAAGTTGGTAATATTGTCCCCATATTGGCACTAAGGCCCATTCCATTCCTGAAAAGGTGTCTGTTATAGGTTATTGTGAAAGATGAAGATGTAGATTTGACATCAGGGTCTACCGGGTTGATGATGTTAGGAAATACCATATGTTATGGTTTAGATACTCTAAAGTAGGTTAGTATCTAACATGTTTGAAGATGGCTATAAATATTTTGATGATAGGATTGGATGTCGGATGACATATCTAATAATTAATTAGGCTGACTGAAGCTGCAATAGCATGAGAGTGTCAGATGATAGAATTGGGTGGCAGTTGTCCCTGAAGGAACATTGAGGCTTCAATAAATCCTCAGAATAGTCAGAAAATAAAATGGACCAAGTAACCACTGATGTGCCAGGTGATCAGCCAAAAGGTGAAGGAGGGGGTATCTGTAAAGCCACTATTTTTCAGGAGGCACAAGAATGTGTTGGATTGAGAATAAGGAGTGTGGAAGGCTCCAGGCACTCAGTATACTTGACAATTGGACAATTTGGACTGAGAAGTTAGGGTTTGAGGGCAGAGTTTTTGGAATAAATATAAGCATTTTAAAAAAATGCATGATAGTTGTCTCTTCCATGACCCAGGTATGAACTGTCAGTATTTTACTCAAATATTTAAATTGACTTTCTGAGGGTGTAGAGTAGGGAGTCAAGGGCAACACTTCCTTGTAATGATCTTAGAAAGGTTGGCAGAAGAGGTCATAATAAACACAAGCAAAGCCCACACCCAAGCAAGTTATCACTAACAGTAAGAGAGACATGACAAGGAATATCAGAATTACATAACTTGAAGATAGTAAATAGAGAATAACATGGCCAGATGATAAAGAACAAAGTAGGCAAAGGAAAATGTCAGGCACCTTGCAAAATCTTGTTCCACTAGGCTTGGGCAGAATCTTTCTACTTCATGTAAACACTGCTTGTTTTGAGGAGCTTGGAATGGCAATCTATTTCTGTAGGTCAACCATTTCTAGAAGTTTTATTAGCAAACTACCATTTGAGATCTCCAGTAAAAGTGTTTTCTGCATGGCTTCAGCCAATATTCAGTTTCTTTGGGCATCTTTTCACCCAAAGGTCTGCCTTATAGGTAACCCCAGGGTCAGCGAAGCCCCTAAAGAAGACTGTTGGTGTATATTTCAGATCCTCATTGAAAGAAGAGAGAAGTCCCGAGGGTGAATTTTTAGGGACGGCTTCTAGACCTTATAGATGAGTTGGTTCTTGACAATATTTAGTTATGTCTGCATGAAGCAGGCTTGATTCAGACTGATAAAAGACTTGTAATTTCCTGGATTTTCTAGTTTAATAGTCGATGAGTTCCAGAGGAAATTAACCTGATCTGATGGACATTAGAACTAAAAGTAAAACTCTTCCCCAAAGACTTCCAGGAGCCTCAGAGAGCTTGGCCAATTGGAGAGAGGAAATACTGTGTTTATGCTGTACATTTCCCAAGAATTGTGGATCATGACATTTTAGATCAAATGGTTAGCGCACTGTAAGATTCTTGATAACTCTTCTGTGTGAGGCTGCTGTTCCCCAGGGAGGAAAGTTATAGTGTATAATTTCTTAGTCACATTTATGGCAGCAGCCTTTCTATATAGGGAGGCTCAAATCCATCTAAAGAATTTACAGACAATTACAGGAACATATTCTTAAATATATCATCTTTTATTTGAAAGGTTTACTGGAGTGTGATTTAAACCCATGATTCACTGCACAATTTTTCTGGAATGTGATATCCAGCTACCGAGGAAATTTTTTCCCATCAGCTCTTGTTCAGAGGCGACCTTGTCTCTTCTATGATGAGATCTGTGATGTTTGTCGATGACCAGCTCGGGCTTGGGGGCACATCACAGTTGGTGTGCAGAAGACCATTGAAGTGGACAGAGGATCCTGCCTTTAGGAAATGTTGGTGTTTCTAAGTCTGAGGCTCATTTTTTTATGTCCAAAATGGGTTGTGCAGATGTTTATTGATCTCCCGTTTCCTGCTTTATTTCTACAGACTACAACTGTTTTCCAGAATGACCTGCCAACCCATTTCCCTTCACTTGGTGGAGATTTTATTTTACTAGAAAAAATAGGAATCTCTTGTCTAAAAGATCCCATGTGTCCCCCAAAGTCCATGAATTGTAATTGAATTTTTGGTCCTGGGTATTGCTGAACAATTTTACACTCTCCTTAGCTTAGGTTCATTCTTTAGTAGGACACTTATGTTCTAAGTAGTGTAGCATCTTTTGTCAGAATTAAAACTTTTCCTTTGCTGCCTTATAATCTTTTGCTCCTGGTTTCTTTAAGTCTTCTTAGAGGCTTCCTAGGTCAGGTGACAATATGCATATTAAATGAAAATCAAATCTCCTGAGAATATTGTTTTTAAATCAAATTTAAGTACTAGGAGAGGAATCAAGGTGCTGCTGTGAATCTTTAAGGTGTTCTGACCAAGCATGTTGTTAATTATTCCAAGAAATGTTGAGTTTCTATATACTTTGGTATCTCACCTCATAGATGCCAAGGAAGGGAGAATAGAGGTCTGCACTGTACAGTACTAGCATTCCGATGAGACTGTAGATAGGACATTGTTAGGATTTGGTGCTACCAGAATCCTAGTCTTCAACAATATCCCTTTCCTTTGGGCTTCTTGACAAGCAATATTACAGGTAATGGTACAAGGAATTGCTCTAGGTAGGAGGTTATAATTGCCTTTATTCTGAGAAAAACTAATAGCTTCAGGAAGTAGTCTGAGCAATGGTTTAGAAGAACCCATCTGAGTCTTTATAGGATCCACTTCCATAATATGAACACCCTGCATTAGACGAGTGTGTATCTCATAAATGGTCGGGTAAAATCAGAGTGTAAGTCAAATGTAGCAATTACATGATTGTGAAACGGACTTTCCAGCAGTTCCTCTGGAATTTTCAAGAGTAATCCTTCAGATGCACTTAATCAGACAATTCCTTTTGCGTTAAAGATTTCTTCCAAGTTGATTGGCAGGGGTGGTATCACAAAGGAGACAGGAACGTGGTTCCTCTACAGCCCTATTGCGTAGACAAGGCTCAGACATGGGGAGAGAAGTAGATCAGTTCAAAATGTCCTCTGCAATACTACAGCGATGACTCCCAGGCCAGTTGTAGAATATTGCCGCAGGGTTCAAAGCAGAAAGAGTAGTGTTTGCATGCCTATTTGTTCTCCTGTGGTCACAGATAATTCTTGTTCTGAAAGTGGTAGCAGATACAATGGGCACCTAGGGGATCCAAAATCAGAGCTCGGTTTGTTGCTTACCAGGCAAGAAGGACCCCATCTCTTTGGAAAGGAACGTGAATCTCACTGAACCGGATGTAGGAGGGCTAGCTATAGCATGAAAAAGCAGCTTTGTCTCAGGGAGGTAAAAGCCAATGTGTTGGTCTCTGTCTGGCTCAGAAGCAGATCACAAAGTCCCTCTTGGTAGAGGCTGTGATTCAGTTTTGTGTCATCGACCCTGAGGGCATGAGCCTCAGACAGGTCCAGGGTAAGTTATCTAACGTCTTGGCAGGCTCGGGATCACACAGCGGACAAAACGCACAGGCTTCTCCGTTCACACACAGACAAATAAAAAGAGCAAACATTATTCTATTTGGGGGGGAATCTGTATTTCTATGCAAAAGTTAACTGCAAAAATATCTTTCTAGAAGACTGCTCAGCAAACTGATAACAGAGGCCAGCTCTTGGAAGGATGGTGATTTTATGTCTATTGTCGCTGCATAGTAAATGAATAAGTATTCATTGAATGAATGAATGAAATGTATTTATTGATTTACAATTGAAAACAGTATGGGGGAGAGTTAGAATTAAGCAAGTAGTGCTGAATTGTGTAGACAATTTATTTGAGAGGTCTGGCAGCTGAGGGGGTTGAAGTTAAAGGGAGGCTATTGTGGGGCTTTTCTCACCCCATATTTTGTTTTCCAGGGTTTCCTCACACCTTGATATGTTCCCTCAATAACACCTCCTTGGTCCCCATGACCTTCAAACTGCGCATCCCTGGCGACGGCCATGAAAGCATTTCAAGCTGTGAGCAATATACAGACACCAAAGGACCTTCTTGGAACAAGGAGGAAATACCCATAACGAAACCGAAAGAATTTACCATCACCCCCAACTGTGGCACCATTCGCTCCCAAGGATTCGCTGCTATCAGGGTAAAGTGCACACACCCCAGGCAGCTGAGCTCTCAGATGGCCACGGGGACCACACCCAGGGTTTGCTCTGCATGCCCAGAGCCGGTGGGAAGGAGCACCTCAGTTCACATGGAAACGTGGGCCTATCAGGAAACAAATCACTGTGGTGAAAGAAACCGGACGCAAATACATTGGGCAAAAGAACTGCCACCACTCCGTGGATTTCCATCCACCTCAGTGTGTGGCCTCCACCAGATCAGGGGGTTGTAGGGTTTTCTAGTGAAACCACTGCTCTCCACAGACAGCGCACCCATCAGCACAGATATAACAAGGTTTAAGGACTCAGTGATAATTAGGACTTCCTTTCCTTTAGACTCAAATCATTTATACCAATAAATGTCCACATTCGTGCCACAGATGACATCCCATTGATTCAGGTTTTTAGGCTGAACCTGGGCTTCATAGTGAATGTGGATGCCATGTTTCTAACAGGGCTTAATATTTGTCTGTCAGTGCCGCCAGCAGAATTAATTCATGGCTAACTGAGAAAGTTTTCCTGTCTTCTCTCACTGACTTTTTCTTCTCCAAACAGTCAGATCTAGCAATATTGAATGCTGCAAAATTGAAATGATTTTATCTTTTCTGGAAAAGAAAAAAAGATAAGACTTTATAGCTAAGGTTAATATTTTCCTCTTTAGTCACTGTCTGTGAATATTTAATTTAGCTATGGTTTTATCCCCCCCAAGATTGTTTTAAATGCTTCATAGTATCTCACCATGAATCCACTCATCCTAACTCTTTTCTGGGAGGTTTTTTGTTTGTTTTTAGCTCTTTCAAGGGCTTCTCCATGGGTCCAATGAGGTTCATATATCGGTATAACCTCTCAGGATTGCTATCGCAGTCTATTTGGGCTGCTCTTATAAAATACCAGAGACCGGGTTTCTTATAAACAACAGATTTATTTCTCGTAGGTCTGGAGGCAGGATGTTGAGATCAGGAGCCAGCATGCTTGGGTTCTGGTGAAGGCATTCTTCCAGCTTGCAGGCTGCTGACTCTCCTTCCATCCTCACATGGTGGAAGGGCTAGGGAGCTCTGTTGGCCCTCTTTTATAAGGGCACTAATCCTGTTCATGAAGGCCCCACCCTCATGACTTAATCACCTCCCAATGGCCCCACCTCCTAATACTGTCACATTAGGGGCTAGGATTTCAACATAGGAATTTGGGGAGGGCACAACTATTCACAAATCATAGTTGCTAACTGTGAATTTCCCAGAGAAAAGTGCTGTTGGCAATGAATTTATTTAAATTTTTTATTTCTTAATGCTCAGCCTACCTGTTAGCTACCTTCCCCCCCCCCTTTTTTTGCCTCTCTCACATAGTACAGGAAGATTTAAGAAGACGTAGATCTATCTAGCAGCCTTCTGCCAGAACCACATGTTTTTCTGCCTCCTAACCACAGCTCAGAGACATAAACAAGGGCAGATCACTCCAGGAATCTCTGCACACAGGGGCAGCTGCCTCTCTCCAAGTCTGACACGTCTTCTTTCCAAATCAATGACCCCCATCTTCACTTTATTTTTCCTTTCTATTTGGAAAAGCTTTCTCCAAGCTTCAATTTTCCCTCATGATCTGTACTCCAACCACGTCTCTGTGGACTCAACTTTGCATCCAGTAATTCCCTCTGCAACTAAAAAAAATTTTAATTAGTACCTGATACATAATGTATAGCTAGAAAAGCCTTAACCTGTGCCAGAAGCTGTCTTCTAGACTTACACGCATCCCTTCCAGTACAAATCATTGTGAAGCAATTAAAATCGTAACAAGGCTTCAAAAGCCTAAATGTAATGTTGCACAACAGTAAATAAAACACGGGGTGAAACATACTGGCCAGATATTGTCCTGAGGCAGGCCTTTCGTTGGCACCTCTATTTTCTGCTTTAATAATGAATATGGGGGCGGGGACAAGATTTTGTTAAAAAGAAAAAGTCACACACATAACACAAAACTAGCTGATTTTCCATGCCATTTTCTGCTGCTGACATGGTTATGTCACGTATTTTGCTATAAGAGAAATTTAGCTGCAGTGTTTTATTGGTGTACTAAATTTTCATAATTAATATAGCCCAGAGGTATGGGAAACGACTTAAATTGCAATAATTAAAGTTTGCTTGATGTTGCTCATCCTTCATGGTCACTTCCCCCCCTTATGTAGGTACACGGCTTCTTTGATAACAACCTCCTCAGAAATGAGCCAACCCATTGTACTAAAAGCCACTGGGCTTCTGACCTGGCCTTTGAAAAAACTCAGCATGCCCTGACCCCGAAATGCAACTGGTTCAACTAAAAGTGTAAAATGCCATGCATCCCACCATCAAGTACTCGGAAGCCGCACTCCTCAGTGGGGTTGTCCCCGGGCTCCCCTCTCCCCGCTGCAGGGGGAGGGCTGGGCTTCTAGAAGAGCAGCTTTTCACCTTTTGCTTTCCAGGTGACCTTATGCTCCAACACTGTGCAGAAATACGAGCTGGCCCTGGTGGTGGACGTGGAGGGCATCGGGGAAGAAGTGCTGGCGCTCCTCATTACAGCGAGGTATCACTCACCTGCTCCCCTCTCCCCGTCTCCCTGGGCCCCAGGAAGGGCTGCCTCTTCAGAAGGCTGCAGGCCTGCAAAGGGCTCACACTGCATTTATTTGTTCTGCTTTCCCTGAAGGGAGGCTGAATGAGATTCAAATGACAAAGCTTTCAAACAGCAAACACACCTCCTGTGGAAATAAGAGAAGGGTGTGTGTGTGTGTGTGTGTGTGTGTGTGTGTGTGTGTGTGTGTGTTGTTCGAAGAATACTGGTGCTCTCTCTTTTTGACTTTCTGACTTTCCAGGTATATAACTAAAAGGATTTTAGCAGAAAGATGTGAACAGTTGCTGCTTTTTATTTTTATCATTAACTACAGTTCCCCTGAGGTCTGCAGCAGAAAGAGCGGTGCCCACAGTTCTGCAGTGGACGATCCATTTAGCAAGACAGTCCTGCTCCGGGCTGCAAGCGGGCGCCCAAACAAGGCCCTCTCTAACTATAAACGCCTCAGAACCATCACCAACTTCTCTATTTTAAAAAAATATATTTTTTATTGCTTTCAGAGAGGGAGAGAGAGATAGAAACATCAATGTTAAGAATCACTGATTGACTGCCTTCCTGCACAGCCCCTCCTGGGGATGGGGCCCGCATCCGAGGCATGTGCCCTGATGAGGGGTCAAATCATGACCTCCTGGTTCATAGGTCAACACTCAACCACTGAACCACACCAGCTGGGCAGTTTCTCTCTTTTTTAACGGAGACAGCAATGAGCTCTGGAGTCAGGTTAAGATCCTGGCTTGCTTTGTTGACTATGTCTCCTTGACCAAGTTACCGTCTTTCTACTGATGGTGACAGTGACCCTAAATACAATAATCGACCGCACTGTTGCCAAAGCAAACGAGGGTCCAGATCTGGGACTTTAGAGTGTACATATGAAAATGCCATCTAAAGGCAATAGAGAAAATTTCTGGCAATATATCAATTCCTAGAATTTAGGTCTGTCATGAATCTTAAGAAAATGCACCTTAAAGAAGGTGCAGACCTAGTGGTTGGTGGAGGCATCATAAGGGGCACCTTTGCATGTGCCTTGGGCTTGGACGAAGTCCAAGAGCAGCCCTAAAAGAACTTGAAGGTCAAGGTCTTGTCCTAATCTATTTACTCAGTATTCCTTCCAAACACCTCAGTAATTTCTTTGTTTGTTTAAAAAACATGCAGAGTCTTTCATCTGGTCCTGTCTATACCCAAGTTGGCCTTTTTGTCTAGTCTTGCATTTTTCTATGTGGGTTTATTCTGATACTCTCCAGCCTCTTTCCCCTACAGCTATCAATAGGAAAAATCCGATTTTTTTTTAAAAGAAGGCCTGCCTGGCCGATGTGGCAGTGGTTAAGTGTGGAGCTATAAACCATGAGGTCGTGCTTTGATTTCGATCAGGGCACATGCCCAGGTTGCAGGCTCAATCCCCAGTGGGAGGCATATAAGAGGCAGCCGATCAATGATCCTCCCTCATCACTGATGTTCCTCTCTCTCTCTCTCTCCCTTCCTCTCTGAAAGCAATAAAAGAATTTTTTTTTTAAAAAAAAGGCCCTAAGAGGCTATGAGTTTCTATCACGTATACTCTGTGACCCACGTCAAGTGCTAACTATGACCCCTCTCAGCCACAGCATTTCAGGTAGTAAAGGATTCGCTTTTGAAAGTCACTGGGCCAGCTGACAACTTCCATTTTAGCTAAAAACGAACACTCATCCCATGTGGAATCTCCAGCTTTGGGGTCAACAGGACTCTCCTTCCTGTCATCACAGTACTTCTCTGTAATCTGTAGAAACTGCTCAAACGCTCTCAGCAGAGAATTGCTTTTCGAACTTGCCCTCTCAAGTGCTTTTCCCAGAGAGCCAGCAGTGATGGCTTGCCGGGCCCCCTCCCGCACACCAGTCGCCTCTTACTGAGCCCTCCCGTGGCACTGTGCTAGGCCCTGCATTCACATTAGCTCCTGTATTTCCCACGGTTCCCTAAGAAGAGTTTTTGATGCTGCTGTCAACCCCTGGAATGACCTGCATTTTATTTATAAGCAACATGGGGCACTAGGAGGGAAAACAACTCGCGCAAGGTTGTGCTTGAACCTGGCTCTGTCTGCCCCAAATGCCAGCGCTCCTCACCACGGTGCTATATGGTGACAGTGCAGCCGGGCAGGGCAGATGCTGAGATTCACAGACACAAATAAAACCCAAGCCACCTAATGATAGACCAGCTGCACACACAGGGCTGCAATTCCTCCCTCCAGCGCCCCCACACCCTCTGTTGCCAGGGCACCAGCACTGGGTCGAGCAGCTGCCTGAGCCTGCTGATCCAAGACAGCTGTTCTGCATAGGAATTAGAATTATTACCATGATTTAGCTGGTGTGAGCTGTTACCAGCCCTCAGGGGGCTCTGGCTGGTCCAAAGTGTCACAGCCAGTTAGGACCCCACGCTGGTGGCATCGCCCCTGTTTGTCAGGGAAACAGGTTCACTACCCTAAGGAACCTGTCCTGTGGGGGTCCCTTGCCAAAGGAAGGCGAAGTATGAAAAACAATGGGAATGTTAGTCATTACCCACAGATGACAGCTGTTTAAGGAGTCCTGCTTCCAGCCCTTTTTTGATTAAAAATGATGACTGGGGGCTGAGGGAGGGAGGGAAGGCAAGGAGAGAAGATGTGAAAGTGATTAATGTAGTTATTAGAGAAAAATACTATGTGACAGTAACAAATGTGTTTAACTTGGGACTCTTCGTTCCCCATATGTAAACAAGCTTTCTGTCCTTTTAAATTCTTTAATGGGCTCCTTCCTTTGAGCAGGTGTATTGTACCTGCCCTCCGCATGGCTAACGCAGAGGTGGACTTCGGGCGCTGCTTCCTGAAATACCCGTACGAGGAAACCATCCAGCTGGTCAACCCGGATGACCTCCCGGGATGCTATGAGGTCCTGCCCCAGGTGAGTTACTGGACCCTTTTCGGTGTTGATTTTTCTGCAGTTGGATTCCCTCAATAAGAAAGAGATGTCCTTCTCAGGGGCCATATTCCTAAACACGTGACCTTGTGTCATTCTGACTTTTAACCCTGGGATAATCTGGGGATGGGGTCATAAAGCCACAGCTGGCTTGCCACCTGCAAGCGTGAGCAGCTGCAGGTGTGAGCAGTTGCTAATTTCCCAGGAAAATTGCCTTTGACAAAGAAAGCGTCAATTAAGCCAACACGCAGAAGTTGCACCTGCAGATAATTGCCTGGGAATGAGCCATGCATGGGGAATGAGGCAGAGCTGGGGGTTTTCATTTATGTCCATGGCCGTGACGTGAACCGCTTCACTAAGATAAGGTAATGCAATATTTATATGCTAGACTAGAAGGCTAGAGCTATACAGGAGTGAGGAAGGAGAAAGTGCCTCTTAATATTTTATGAAATAGATTGTCCACACGCCACTACCTCTGGCCAGGTGGGAGACTAAGCAGTCAAATGCGCATGGACTAGAGATTTTAAAAATCTTTTGTGCAACCCAGAGGAATGGAAGGTTCCTAATGAGATGCAGCTTACCCAGAGCGCATTTGGGTTTGAACTCAGTTCCGTAAGGACAGTACTCTGATAAAAACTCATGCAAACAAAATCAAATGGGGGACATTTGATTTTGGCTACAAGTTCAAAATGAGTCAAAAGACCAATGTGGGGACCACAGAACCAAGGCAGGCTTAGGCCCATCAGAGAAACATGTGTTTAGCCAGAGAAAGGAGGTGGCCGCCATCAACGCAGAAATTTGTCTTCAGATCTTGACATTGTATTTTTGTAATAGAAACCTGGGTGGAAAAAAATGAATCGTGTTCCAAGTAACCAGAGTGACAATCTATGTGATCTGAAAAATCCAAGTCATATGAGGGGCATACGTAGTATTTAATCTGGAACAGATAAGACTTAACCCGCCAAAATAGCTACCCTTCATCAGCCGAGGGGCTGGTATGTAAAAGAGGGGATTGCAGATGTTCTGGGGGCAAGGGTGGGGGGGCCACAGGGGACAACTTCTCCAACTTTCAGATGCTTAACAGCACAGCAGGCCAGCCCTGCGCAGAGCAGGTCACCTCAACAACTCTGAGCAGAGCCTGCATCTGGGGTGATAGGGAAGGTATTTCTGCACAACTGGGCTGGGGTAAGGGTGAGGTGCTTGCCTCAAGCACAACATTTAAGGTGGAGCCAAAAAAATTCAAAATGATCAAGATTAACATTTTCATGCCACATTTTATGAAATCAATATTAATGAAAAGTCCATGATGAACGAAATATAAAAACTTTATATAAAGGCAGAATCAGTATTACTGGTTTTCCTGTTGCCTCAAGCTCCAACGAGGCCGGACAGGGCACAGCTGCAGAGGGACGTGCAGGTAGATGAGGCCGCGTTAACCCAGTCCAGGCAGGGAAAGACGGCGGGGTGCTCCGGTCAGGTGACACCTGCATGCTCTGCCGTCCTCTCTAGGAGCCGAGCTTCTGAGGAGTGCTTCCCAGAATTCCCTAACCTTATTTGGCCATGGGGTTTTTAAGGTTCTGTTAGTGGTTGTTGTCATTGTACAAGAGCTAGTGATAGGCTGGGCAGCGTTCATTGGTAGACACTGGTCAACATTCATTCATTTGCCCACCTATTTCCCCATTTAAAAACCCATTTAAAAAACATGTACTGAGCATATGTTTTGGGCTAGAAAGTGGGCATTCAGAAGAGGCTCAGGTTGTGCCCTAAGGAGAGTCCAGCCCATGGTGACGATGGACACATCGATAGTGTGGGCTGTGGAAAAGGACTGCAGGATGCTCAACTCCAGGGCACAGGGGATCCCTGGGGGATTCAGGGTGAGGGTGCAGGCAGGTCGAAGGGAGCAGGCATTTTAGGAAGAAGCATCACGTGCAAAGGGCTGGAGGTAGGGGCAGCACCATGTGTTCGGGAAGTACCAGTGGCCTCTCTTGGTGGAACACAAAGGGACGAGGTGGAGGGAGTGTGGAGGGCCAGGTAGGGAAGGTGGCCATGGGCAGCTGCTGTCCTGAACTGATTCATGTTGTGGATAATCTCTACATCCTTTGTGCACTTTGAATTTAGGGCTTTATGCACACTCAACTCAACCAAACTCCCTTTTGGCAGAATTGGGGTGCTCACCCCTACATACTTGCTTGAACAATGAAACATTTCTAGAGAACCTCCATGGACACAGGACAACACTTGTTTCAAAATAATCTGATCTGCTATTGATTGTATACCCTGCCGGGGGCTTGCTGATCTCTCTGGCTTGTCTCTCCCACCAGGTAGATGAGGACTCGCCCGCTGTGCTGCTCTCTAGTCCCAACCCCTATGGAATCATCCCTCCCCAGAGCACCGTCCACATCCCTCTGATCTTGGAGACCCAGGTCACCGGGGAGCACAGGTCCACGATTTACATCTCGGTCTTCGGGAGCCAGGACCACCCTGTGGTGAGAGACGGTTTTCAGATTGCAGTCACAATTGCTGTACTTCTTACCAAACCACACGCCTCCGCTTTTAAGGCACAAGCCATATTTGCATGTCCTCCCGTTGTTTGTCGTTCTAGAATTCTACACATTCACTCCCTGGTAAAAAAAAAAAACGAGCAGTACGGTACTTGGGGAATCTATTTGCGGTAACTCCAAAAGAGTGGTGTTTGTAGCACTTGTTCTGAAACCCCTTTAAGGAGTTTTTCACACAGACATGCCTGACCCTCTCCAGACCTATCAGGTCGGAATCTCTGCCAGGAGAGCACACCTGTATATATATTTAAAATGAGTGATTCTCTTTTTTTTAAAAAAAATATTTTTTTTTATTGAAAATGCAGCTCGTGTGAGGGCCACTTGCTGAGCAGCCAGCACTTTACGAAAGAAAAAGGCCCCTTTTCTGGCTGTGGAGCAAGGTGGATCTCAGCCCCCAGCCTGCACAGCTGTGTGCGGCGGACAGCCCTGTGTGCCACTGGACAAGCCCCAGAACGAGGCTCAATCCAGCCACTTCCGATTCTTTTTTAAAAAATATATTTTTATAGATTTCAGAGAAGAAGGGAGAGGAAGAGAGAGATAGAAACATCAATGATGAGAGAGAATCATTGATCGGCTGCCTCCTGCATGCCCTACACTGGGGGTCAAGCCCTCAACCTGGGCTCGTGCCCTGACCCGAAATCAAACCGTGACCTCCTGGTTCATAGGTTGATGCTCAACCACTGAGCCACGCTGGCCAGGCCACTTCCTATTCTTAAGCGCCAGTCCTCAGCCCCATGCTGAGTGTTCTTGAGGCTGGAGTAGTGGGTGGCAGATAGAGGACCGTTATCTGGTTTCCCCTCGGTGCACAGCTCCGGGCTGACCCAGGGAAGCAGACCACCCTGGAGGGAGTTCAGACTGGATTCAAAGGTCTGACCGGCATGGCCGTCCCTGTGTCCCTCTGACCGCAGAGTACCGGGGGAGGGAGGTCGGTCCTCCTGAGCACCCTTTTGTGCCCCTGCTTCTTGCTGAAGACGTGGCTAGAAACTTCTGTTTCAATCGAATCGAAAGGCCAGCCATTTTCAGCTGTTCCCGTGTTCTTTCTGTGTCTGGGAGCGCAGGTGTGCCAGCTGAGGAGCATCGGAGAAGGCCCAGTTATCAGCGTCTGTCCCCACCAGGTGGATTTTGGCAAGATCTTCGTCCTGAAAGAGTCCTCCAGGGTCATCAACCTCTCTAACCAGTCCCCCATTCCTGGATTATTTCAGGCACACATGGTGAGTAGGCTGTGGGACTCCCATGTGATTGAAATACAGCCCTGCCTTTGCAACAAGCCTTTGAAAATGACCACCAGACGCAGTTACCTGGTTCAACTGCATGCAACTGTGTCATTCTCATCCTCAGTTCCTTTCCATGGTAGTCATTCTGTTGACTAAGAAAAACAATATGCATGTGCAAAACAATACGCAAGCAAATATATTTACTGTCCCAGAGATTTCCTTACTGAACTGCACCCAAGCCCAGCCCCACATCTCAAGAAAACACCTTTTACATGTCTCTGTCACTGAAAATGCTTCCTTATGTGTAATTTGAACACTTTTGGCTACAAATTTGTTGGTATGCTTGCTTTTATTCTCTCTTCCTTCTAGCAATAGTTTAACATAGTGTATAAGGATGTATGAAATACAATAAGGTAGTATTTGCCAAAGGTAGAAATTAAAGAGTGAGGCAAAGATAGATAGAAAATAAGTCTGTCTTATTTCTGTGTATTCTGTAGTGACAGTTAGACTTGCAGGTCTTCTATAAACTAAGTTTTGAACAGGGATAATATATTCTTTTTGCAGAATTTAGGAATTTCTAATCCAGTAATTGAAGTATTCTTGGTTTTGGAAAACATTTTCTAAATTTAAGTATAACATTTCAAATAGTATAGCCCTTCTCCTATTCATAAATTATTGACATTTGAATGAGTGCTAACATTTGATTTTAGTATTTGTCAGATATTTTTTTTAATTTTATAAAAGTCCCTGTCAGAATGAATAGGATCATAGTTTTCTGCTGACTCATGACAGCTCATCAGAGTCATTGGTCCCAATTAGCAGCCATTCACCATGATCATTGTTCCACTTTATCACCTTTTGTCATTGCTCCTTGTAGAGACAGCCATTTCCCAGTCACTGCTCTTTTTAACATGAGGCTCAGACACAACCCCACTCTCCTTCCAGTGCCTTTGGACCTTGTGTAGAGAATAATTAAAGAAAATTCCTACAGAAAAGATGCCTTTGCTAGTGTTAATCCAATTAATTGACGTGTTTGGTGGAAAGCATGGGTGTTGATGGGTTTGGTGAATTGCTTAGGACGTGTTGCTTCCAATTCAGTTTCTTAAAAAATATTTTTTTATTGTTGACTGTATTACAGATATTGCTGATAGATATCCCCCTAATTCCCCCACTTTGCCCCTCTCCACCCAGTCCCTGCCCTATCCCAGACCATCCCACACTATTGTCTGTGTCTATGGGCTATGCATATATGTATATAAGTTCTTTGGTTAATCTCTCCCCACCTCCCCACCTCTCCCCACCTCCCCACTCCTCGCATCTGAGCTTCTTCAGTCTGTTCCATGCATCCGTGCCTCTGGATCTATTTTGTTCATTAGATTCCACATATAAGTGAGACCATGTAATATTAGTCTTTCTCTGACTGGCTTATTTCACTCAGCATAAAATTAGGTCCAACCGTTCTGTCACAAAGGGTAAGAGATCCTTCTTTTTTACAGCTCCGTCATATTCCATCGTGTGAACATACCACAGCCGTTTTATCCACTCATTTACTGATGGGCACTTGGGCTGTTTCCAGATCTTAGGAATTGTAAATAGCACTGCTATGAACATAGGGGTGCATACATTCTTTCTGATTGGTGTTTCAGGCTTCTTAGTATATATTCCTAAAAGTGGGGTTGCTGGGTCAAACGGTAGTTCCATTTTAAACTTTTGTAGTAAATTCCATACTGTTTTCCATAGTGGCTGCACCAATCTGCATTCCCACCTGCAGTGTATAAGCATTCCCGCTTCCCCACATCCTCGCCAGCCCTTGTTGTTTGTTGATTTATTGATGGCAGCCATTCTGGCAGGTGTGAGGTGAGTCCAGTTGTATGTGTAGCGTTCACATTGGTGGAGCAAAAGAGTATTTTTGGTACATTTCAATAACAGAGAGCAGGTCAAGGACCTATTGTTGTTTTGCTAATCTATTGAATGACCCAACTAGGTGTTAAAGTGGGACTTCCCCTTTCCACAAAGGTTTCGTGATGCCATCTTTTGATTCTTTCACATCATCTTAAGTCAGCAAGCTCCGGTTCCGAGGAGCCAAATGTGTGCTCTAAGTCAGCGGTCGCCACCCTTTCGGACCTCGCGGACCACCGGTTGGCGACCGCTGCTCTAAGTGACCTGCTGTAGAACATGCTTTCCCCTCAGTCCTGTCTCAGAAAGCCGGTGTTTATTGAGTTGACTGCCCTTATAGCATCAAAGTTATTTCAACTGTAAGTCTCATAGGTGAAAATGAAACTTCATATTTCCACTGGGATTTTTGCTGGATTTCCTAGTAAATACTATATGTGTTAATGTTACAGAAATCAAATTACACTAACTTAGAAATTAACTACAGTGGGAAGAAATAGAAATAACTTATTAAATTTCAACTTAATATACAATACTAAAACTGCAGATTCATTCTTACAGAAATTACTAAGCATTAGGAAATAGTTTTTGTTTTGTTTTTAAATCCTCACCCAAGGATATTTTCCCCCATTAATTTTTAGAGAGAGTAGAAGCGGGGGAAAGACAGAGAGAGAAAAACATCGCTGTTACAGACATATCAGTTGGGGCCAAAGATCAAGCTTGCAACCGAAGTATGTGCCCTTGACTGAATCAAACCCGAGACCTTTCAGTTCACAGGCCAACATTCTAACCACTGAACCAAACCAGCCAGAGCAAGAAATAGTTTTAATTAATAGTTGTCTTTTCCCTAGCTAAGCCTGCAGCTCAGAACCCAGGTAAATTGTGGTCAGATATTTCCTGCACTTAATTTCTAGCTCAGTGAGAAATAAGTAGGTTCAAGAACACACTGTTCACCTCTCTTATTTCTATGAATTCAGGTCTAGAAGTTCTTTTCTTTCCCTGTGGCTGCCCTGACGGGAGGGGTCATCCTCTCTCCTCTTTTGGCTGCCAGTGAAAGTCAGCCCTCCCTCCCCAGCTGCGGGCCCCACTGTCAGCCATCTGTCCTGCTCAGCCTTGCACATCAGGACAGACACTGTGATTAGATTCTCCCTCAGGAAGAAACATCTGTTTGTTTTCAGTTGGAGGGGCCTGGAGATGGGAAGCTGGAAGCCCACCTTCCCTGTGATGTTGGGAAGATAAATGACCCAAAGAGCGATTTTGAATTTCTCAGAAATAAATGCTATACAAAAAAAATTGATTTTTTTTTTTAAAAACACTGAATTCCTTGGTATAATATGTGTGAAGATTGTATTTTTTTTCTCTGTTCCATTAAAGCTTAACTTATCCTGAGAGTTAAAAAATTGATTAGCAAAAGAAGAGTGTGTTGTGGCCGGGAGCAGTAATTTCTCCGTTGCTGTGGAATGCCTGAAATACCAACCTCCCCAAAGGCTTCCCAATGCAGACTTAGAACAATAGAGTGAGTCACCTTGGTTTGGAGGGTAAAAAACGCCAGAGTGTGAGCGCAGAGCACAAAGGCCCTCTTGGCAAGAACTCGCGGGCTCTGCTTGTACGCAGGGTGCTCCTCCGGGAAGACGGATGTCCTTTCTCCGGGTGACACCAGAAATGAGGGCGAGAAGATGGTGGCTCCCCAGGGCCCGGCCCTCAGCGCTGGGCTGGACACAGACGCCTTGTTTGCATGGGTGCCCCTCGCCAGGTAGAGCAAGCGCCTTCATTCATTGCTCAGCACTTGGTTGAAAGCATCTGGAGCCCTTTCCCTTTTCCTCTGGGCTCTAATGCAGCCTCGGGTACCGTTAACTTGAGAACATGTATGCAGATGTCAGCGACACCTTGGGATCCAGCGGGCGCTGAAACGTCTCCACAGCGACCTTCTGCCTCTGTGGTCTGCGGGAGAGGCCGTGCAGTTAGATTGGAGTTTTCAGGATCCAGGAGACAGGAACTCTGTGCCTCATTCAGGCGTGGCGCTTTTTAGGCATCTGTATTCTTGGTCACTTGCCAGACATCAAGGGAATCGTTGGGCCTTTACATCTCCTGCAGAACCTAAGCCACCAGGTCATTTCTTCGTTCAAATGGGGACCCCCTTTCTATATTTACTTGTTTATCTGCCTGTCTCCTTCAAATGACAAGGGTCTATCCAGGGGTCCTCAAACTTTTTAAACAGGGGGCCAGTTCACTGTCCCTCAGACCGTTGGAGGGCCAGACTATAGTTTAAAAAAAAACTATGAACAAATTCCTACGCACACTGCACATGTCTTATTTTGAAGTAAAAAAACAAAACTGGAACAAATACAATATCTGTATTTGCATGTGGCCCGCCGGCCATAGTTTGAGGACCCCTGGTCTATGCTTTGAGTTCCCTACACCTAGCAGCAGGATTGGCAGTTATAAAGATGACAATACAATGACATTAATTATGACTAATGTTTATGTCGTTCTGTTTGCAACTTTAGATGCTGCATTTCATTTACTATGACTCTGAGAGAAATACCATTTCAATGCCCATTTTAACCAGGTAGAGACAGAGGAGCAGACAGGTTAAGTAAAGTGCCATAACCTGAAGTGGCAGAGCCTGGTCCTGACTCCTGGGGGTCTGATTCCAGACCTGTGCTCTCTTCCCTGGGGCTGCTGTGCTGCCTAACTTTGCCTAATCAGTGGTTACACTAGTAAAAATGAACTTAGAAATGGTGAAAGGATTTTGGTTTGGGGTTCATAAAAGACCCTTAAAGATAGACACCTAGCCCGGCCAGCGTGGCTCAGTGGTTGAGCGTCCACGTATGAACCAGGAGGTCACTGTTCAATTCCCGTTCAGGGCACATGCCCAGGTTGTGGGCTCGATCTCCAGTGGGGGTCGTTCAGGAAGCAGCCGACCAATGAGTCTCTCTCACCATTGATGTTTCTATCTCTCTCTTCCTCTCTCAGAAATCAATAAAAATATATATTTTTAAAAGATAGACACGTAGAAGAGCAGGTTTTGCTAAAAGAACAAGAGAAGAAATTGAGCATTTCTGAAATAGACAAAAGGACCAGACAGTCTTCATTTTATTCAGAAAATATGTTGAAATGTATATATGCAAAGAATCTCCAGAATGTCATTTTTCAACCAACCGTAATTCTTTCAATTATGTATTTGAAATAATGGCACAATCTCCTTCCCACTTTTTTGATCCTTTGTAATATAGTATGACAAAACAGTTCATATATGTAAGTGAGTCTAAAAATTTTTCACTACTATAGCCCTTAAAAGAGATTTAAATACAAAGTTATGACCCAAGGCTGAAACCCTGGTCATGTGCCTGACTGGGAATCCAACCAGCATGACCTCCTGGTTCATAGGTTGACACTCAACCCCTGAGCCACACCAGCTGGGCACGTCATGACCCATTTCAACAAAATAAACAGACAAACCCAGAAGGAGATTGGCAGGCATTCTGCATCCGTCCATGATAGGAGAGAGTGAAATTGTAGGCATTCCGGAGAGCTCGTTTTTAGCTTGTGGTCGCAGCTGGTTTGCTGAGATTAGTAGCCACATGACGCTATCCCCACCCACCTGAAGCTCCTGTAGATCTAGAACTTAGTTCTCCCTTTACTCCCTTTACTTTACTAGTGCCAGAGAGATTTCTAATGGACAAGCAATAATTCTCCAAGGCTTTTTGATAGATGCTGCTATTAAGATATTGCACCCCATAATGTGTGGGAAGCGAAGGTAGGATGAGCTGTTCCTCAGCCTTCAGGGGGCCGATTAGCTCTGCCCTCAGAATACCCGTTACTTTGATGGAAGGAAGCAGGTGAGGGGAGAAAAGGTATAAGGAAAAGGAAAAGAAATGGGCATGCATCAGAGACCAAATGCAGTTGTTTAGTTGTTGTTTCTGAGGGTTTTGCAAAATAGTAGCTTTGTTTCCTAAAACATACTCAGTCATAATCTTCGGTTTTTAGCTCATAGTGAAACTCTTCTGTTGCATGTGATTCATGCCGTAGGACTTTCTGTGTCCTCAGCACAGCCTATGCCCTTTAGGTTTGCAGTGTCCACTCTGAGGTTACACATCAAGAACGGCAGCCCCTCCGTTGTAGCTCAGAGTCTGTACTGTAATCAGTCCTCTTCTGTTTCACTATGGAAATATTTGATTCTAGAAGTCAGTGTATATTTAACACATCTTTTTAATACAGAAAAATTCAAGAGCTGCACTTGGCTCTCAGATCTAATGCATGTTAACCTTTCCTGCTCTTACCTCAGGTCTTTTATTTTGAAAAAATCAAATATTGAAGTTGGAGTTTCATATATCCTTTTCTGCCAGTCCCATTTCCTTCTCTCCCCAGAGGCCACCTTATCATAAATTTGATGTTTGTCCAGGCCATGTTTTTTTATATCTTATTTCAGGTATATGTGTATTCATAAATACTGGATAGTGGTATTTTGTTGCCTTAAAATGTATATAAGTTGTATTACTGCACGTAACAGCTTACAACTTGGTTTTTAGACTCAAGATTATGTTTCTAATATCTATGTTAATACATAGAGACTATTTAATTCATTTTAGGGGCTCTATGTATTCCATTTACCAGTAGTATGTTTGTTTCTTTGCCTAGTTGTCAGTTGGGTTATTATAACAACGTTGTTGTAAACGAAATATGTCCCCTTGTATACATATTAAGCTATATGTACTTTTGAGTGTATATATGGTATATATCTAGCAGTGGGATTGTCGGGTCTAAAGACAGGTGGATTTTCAACTTCATTCAATATTGTCTAATTACTCCGCATTATGCCCTTGTGAGAGTGTTTGAAATATCTATTTCTCTAGTAGGCTAAAACCTAGTATGGTCAGACTTAGTTCTCACTACTCTGAAAATGACATACAATTTAATTTGTATTTCCCTTGTTACTACTGAGGCTGAAACATTTTTTATCTGCATATCCTCTTATGCCAATTATTTATTATCAATGATCTATTTGTAGATGTTCTTTATACATTGTGGATACTAACCCTTTGTTTATAATGGAATTTTAAATATATTTTTAATTTTGATGTCAACTTTATGAATCTTTTACTAGGTTTCTTGTGTCTGTTTTTTATTTATGCTCTTCTATTTAGATCATTTTAGACACTTATTTTCCAGGTCTGTAGTCCAGCTAAGTATATCTTACCTAATAATAGACAAACATGTAAATTAACCATACCTTCGCTACACTAACTAGCCAATCAGGAGAGTATGCAAATTACCCTAACGAAGATGGTGGTTAATTTGCATATGTAGGCTCCAAGCGGTGGAGCGAAGCTTGACAGCCCGGGGGTGGAGCAGCGCTGCTGGCCCCGGGGCCGTGAGGAGCACCGCTGGCCCCGGAGCCTGGCCAGAGCAAAGCCCTGGGTGCCGGGTGCCAGAGAAAACCGGTGCCAGCAGCCAGGGGAAAGGAAGGCCTATTGCACGAATCTCTTCGTGCAACAGGCCTCTAGTTTTTATATATAATGTGAGTGAAGTCTATTTTTTTCATAAAGAAAGCCAGTTGTCCTATCACCAGTTACTTAAAAGTTCTTTCATTTTCCACTGATTGGTAATGCTTTTTTTCTGTTATACTTCAGAGCTAATTTGTGCCTGGGTATATTTCTAAGCTTTTTGTTGTATTCCATTTATCTACCTCAGTGTTAATATTCACTGTCTTAAATGGTACAGTTTTATGATAGCAATAATAGCTTAACACATAGTATGTACTAGTCTCTATTGTTAGTCTTTTGTGTGTATTATTTTATGTAATCCACAACAACTTGATTAAGTGAATTTTATTATTATCTCTATTTTACTTATGAGGAAAATGATGCACAGGGGTGATGAATAAGTAGTCCAAATTTACACAACTAGAAAATGAACAGTAGAGCTGAATGCTACTTTGTTATCATGAACATATGCTGAAACTTAATGCATCTTCCATACCTGGTCAGATTATATGATCTTTCTGCTTCAATCCTGCTAGGATTTCTTTTATGCCCTTTAATAAAGTCTTATACACCCTTTGTCATCTCTTCAAAGTTCCTTCTCATAAATGGTAGCTTATTTTCATTGCATTTTCTAATTTTATATTAATCATATGCAGAATACTATTGAATTTTATATAATCCATTATATCCATCTTGCCGCACATCTCTTAATTTATTCTAATTGCTGGTAAACTCTCATCTGCAGGCTTCCTTCCCAGTCTTTTTATCTTACTCCTTATTCTTGTCTCATCATGTTGGATAGGATCGTCAATGCAATATTGAATAGTAGAGTAGGTTAGAATGGGCATCTCAGTCTTATTCCTGACCTTAATGAATAAGCTTCAAATGTTTATCACTTTAAGCAGAATACCTCCTGGAGATTTTTGGTAAATACCTGTGTCACATTAAGAAATCCTCATCCAGCCCTAACCGGTTTGGCTCAGTGGATAGAGCGTTGGCTTGTGGTCCCAGGTTCGATTCCAGTCAAGGGCATGTACCTTGGTTGCAGGACATCCCCAATATGCAGAGGCAGCTGATCAATGTTTCTCTCTCATTGATGTTTCTAGCTCTCTATCCCTCTCCCTTCCTCTCTGTAAAAAAATCAATAAAATATATTTTAAAAAAAAAAGAAAGAAATTCTCATCCATTCCTACTTTGTTATCATGAACATATGCTTAAACTTAATGCATTCTTCATACTTAGTCAGATGATATGATTTTTTGCTTTAATCTGTTAATACAGTGAATTAAATTATTAGATTTTTCTTCTTGTGAGCCATCTTTACATTCTTGAGATGAATCCAACATTATTATTTGAATACATTGCTGATATCATTTCTATCATATTACTTTAGATTTTGTGTCTGCTTACAATTTTTTTCATTGCACTTTTCTGGTTTGGATAGCAAGAATGTTATATTTTTATAATATGAGTTAGCTTTACCTCTTTCCCAATATTTGAAAAGATCTTCATATCCTCTATATAAAGTAGGATCCATTCCTTGATGATAAAGCCATTTAGTCAAAGGATCTTGGTGTGTTTATTGAGGGTGGGAGGTGTATAGGAAATAGTAAGGAAATTTTATCTAATGATTTTTTTCTATAATGATTTCTCAGACTTAAATTTTTCCAAAAATTTTTTATTTTATCTAAGTTTTCAAATGTATTGGCATAAAACTATTCCAAATATTTTCTTATGATTTAAAAATGTTTGCACATTAATTTCTGCTCTGTTTTACCAGTTTTTTCTGTTGACTTTCTTAACAATTATTTTGTTCTCTTTCAATCACCTTAATTTGAATGTTTAACTTTTATATTTTAAATGTCAGTTTAATAGTGCATTTAAAGTTTAGAAATATTCCCTTTATGTAACACACATTTTTATTTGTAATACTTTGTATTGCTATAAATATTTTATAATACCAACTGTGATTTTCTCTTTAATATGTGAGTTATATATGGGAATATATTTTTAATTCTTAACATTTTTTCTTTTTATAGAATTTTAATAGATAACTTTAAATTTAACTATAATGAAGTTGGAACGCATAGTTTATATGACGCTTAGTCTTCAAATTTGTGTTTTGGGGGACATAGCTATGGTTGGTCCTTATAAATATTTTATATGACCTTAAAAATACATAGGTTCTCTAGTTATTGAGTTTAATAGAGTAACCATCTATTTGTCGGATTGTATGTTTGTATTAGATCAAGCTTATTGATTGGATTGTCCAAGTCTTTTACAGCCTTACTAATTATTTGTATATGTTTCTGATAAAATTTTATCAAAATCTTACCTTTCCATTTCTCCTTGTAATTATGTCATGTGTTTCATGATTTTATTTCTCCTTGGTATGTTATTCCTTTTGTCATGATATATGTTGCCTGATTGTAATATTACTATACCAACTTTCCTTTAGTTTGCCTTTGCCTAGTATATCTTTTCATTTCCTTATTCTCAGATTTGTGTGTATGTATATGTGTGTGTTGATTTAAAAACCTAATGATAGACTGTATCTTTTAATGGAAAAATGTATTCGTTTTCTATTGCTGCTGTAACAAATTTATTACCTTATCTTTAGTTCTGAAGGTCAGTAGTCTAAAATGTGCATATCAGGCTGGGTACCTTTTTGAGACTCTGGAGGCGAATCTACTTCCTTGCCTTTTCCAGCTTCTGGAGGCCACCTGCATTCCTGGGCTCATGGCCTCTTCCATCTCCAAGGCCAGCAGCAGAGCATCTTCTCTGCTCTGACCTCTGCTTTAACCCTTACATCTCCTCTGACTCTGACCCTCTTGCCGCCTTATTATGAGGACCTTTGGATTACACTGGGCCCACACCAGTAATCCCAGGATAAACGCTTCAAGATCTTTAATCACATTTGACAAGTAAGGCAACATATTCACAGATATCAGGGATTAGAACATGGACATCTTTGGAAGGCCATCATTCAACCTATCATATCAAGACTGGCACTTTAAAGTTTATTGTGATTATTGATATATATGGACTCACTTCTTTAGCGCGTCATTTTCTATATACTGTGCTGTTTCCTTCCTTCTTTATTTTTCTACCTTCCTGCTTTGTATTGGACTGGTAAGTTTTCTCTAAGCCCTCATCCAACCACGTACATTTTTCCTGTACTTGTTTGGGAGCTATAGATTTTATTTATTTTATTTCTTTAAGTAGCTCTACTTACAGTTTTAACAAATAAATTATACCTTTTTTTTGCAAAAATTGGAAAGAATTGAGCACTTGGTACTCCTCAAGAATAAGACTAGTGCCCTATCAGACAGTTTTTATCTCTTTGCCTTTTCTCACTCCCATAATTTTTTATTATTGTGTAGAGTTTTGTGTCTTCTTTATCACAAAGTTGTTGATTTTTGTCAGACAAAAATTAACTACTCACTAGTTACCAAAATGCTGATTTTTCTTCATTTTTTTCTTATTTTGCATATCTCTCTGCTTCATTTTTTTTCTTATTTTGCATATCTCTCTGCTTCCTTCTTAATTTATATTTCATCTTGCTAAATTATATCCTAAGTTCTAGTGTAGAGGTCTAATAGTTTATGTATGTTTAACTATATTTTGATTTTTCCTTCACTCTTACATAATAGTTTAGCTAAATATAACATTCTATTTGGCAGTTTTGTTTTTCATTGAGAATTGATCTCTCGAAACCGTTGTTGCTGATAAAATTCCACTGATTATTATTCCTTTATAGGTAATTTGACTTTCTCACTAGTTTCTATTAAGACTATGTTTTTGTTTTTGTTTTTACTTTCTTATATTCCTCTTTAATGTATCAGATGATTTGACCCTGAAATACTAGACATTTTTTGGAATTACCTCTTCAGATGTGTTTTATTCTGTCATTACTTCTATTTTCTACTTTGAGAAAAACACATCCATATATGTCTGCATATATGTATGTGTGTATACATACATATTCACATATGTTCCTTTGCGACTCTACGTGCCTACTTTTATTTCTCATTTTTAAAATTTTTATTGAATTTATTGGGGTGACATTGCTTAATAAAATTATATAGGTTTCAAGTATACAATCTATAATACATCATCTGTGCACTGCATTGTGTGTTTAGCATCCAAAGTGAAGTCTTCCATCATCACTTATCCCCCACATATAAGTAAAATCATATGGTATTTGTCTTTCTCTGACCGGCTTATTTCACTTAGCATAATACTCTCCAGGTCCATCCAGGCTGTTGCGAAAGGTAAGATTTCCTTATTTTTCACAAGTGAGTGGTATTCCATTGTGTAAATGTACCACAGCTTTTCCATCCACTCATCTACTGATGAGCACTTGAGCTACTTCCAAATCTTGGCCATTTTATTTCTCATTTATATCTTTCATCTCTCCATCTCTCTGTGCTGCCTCCTCAGTGACATGCTCTAATTTACAAATTCTGTCTTTGATTCTGGCAAGTCTAAAGTTTATCTCATCTATTTACTTTTTTATTTTCATTTTTCAATTATAGTTCTATTCAATATTATTTTACATTAGCTTCAGGTGTATAGCATAGTGGCTAGACATTTATATAATTTATGGAGTGATCCCCTTGATAATTCTAGTACTTACCTAGCACTATACATATCTATACTTTTTAATTTCAGTGGCTATTTTTTTCAATTTCAAGATTTATGATTGGTTATTCATGACCACAATTCTTTTTTAAAAATATATTTTATTGATTTTTTACAGAGAGGAAGGGCGAAGGATAGAGAGTTAGAAACATCGATGAGAGAGAAACATCGATCAGCTGCCTCCTGCATGCCCCTCACTGGGGATGTGCCCGCAAAGAAGGTACATGCCCTTGACCAGAATCGAACTTGGGACCCTTCAGTCCACAGGCCGACGCTCTATCCACTGAGCCAAACCGGTTAGGGCATAACCACAATTCTTGATTTATATCCCCATGTTTTTTTTTATAATCCTTGTTTTATATACATTATCCTAACCTGCATCTCTCTGAGGATTGCAGGCAAATTTTAAAATCAATTTTAATTAGTTCTATTGATTGGTCAAGAATGAATTCATTCACTGTTGTTTGCAGCTGTCCTTCTTAGCATCTGGAATTTTAAGTGATAGATTAATCTGATGTGGGGTATGTTTTTCTCTCACCCTCAGCATTTTTCTCCCTGTGTAGCATTTCTTTTTACATTTGCCTTCACCCTGGACAAATATCACTAGTCCAGAATCAAGTGCTGAGCCTTTTCCCCATGGGGATATTGGAGAACTCACACATTCAGACATTGCATTGCACAGTGCCCGTGGCCTAGTCTATACGACAGTCTCTATGTCACCACCATCATGCCCGCCACCACTGGCACAGTCTGTGTGTAGCGTATAGCCTTCTTCTAAATGCAGGGAAGCGCTCTTGGTGGGGAACCCTGGTCCTTGCCCATTATTTCCCACAGTTATTTTTGGTTTCCATTTTTTTCTCCCTGAGCTTCCTGTACAGGTTTCAGGACCTAGAGCCCAGGAAGTCTGTGGTTCCCCTTTTTGTCTCTGTTCCACTTCTGGTCCATACAGTGCTTATCTTGGTTTTTAGTAACTATGCCTGGTTCTTCATTTTTGTCAAAAATTTATCTCTTTTTTTTCTATGTGTTAGAGTGAAAAGCATGCTTTAAAGCTTATACACTCATTGATTTATAGTCAGTCCTCAACTACTTTTTATAGTACTTTATGCAGGGTGGGGCAGATGTAGGTTTATAGTTGTGAGTATGTGAAACAGTTTATTCTTGTATTATTATTTATTAATTATTGTATTATTTTCCATATGGACAACTGTAAATCTACTTTTGCTTAACCCTATAAATGATCAGTGAGCACTTACAGAAGGATGCCCAAGTGTGTCTTCAGTTGGCATAAGAGCAGAGTTCTCATGTCTTGGCCTCAATTGTAACATCTGTGATATAAACTCACAGGAATAGGGAGGTAAGAAGGGAATAACATTCTAGTCTATCACAGTGGGCATCTTTTCTTTTACCACATAAAGTCATAGCCATTCTGAAATGGCTTGTGTTGCTCCTGACTTACACCAAGTGACTCATTCAGTGACAAGAGGATACCAGTGGCAAGAATATCAAGAAACTTCCAGAAGGAAAGTTTGCGCCTGACAACACGCTGTGAGCCTTTCACCTCCACCCTCACTCACGACCTCTTTTACTTTGGCAAAGCTAAGTGTGAAACCCGACGGCAGATTTCAGCAGGTCGTGTTGATTATACACTACACTGAGAGAGAAGGAACACAATTGATTGAGTGTTAGATGATGTGATTGGTCAGCACCTTCCCCGAAGTTAGAATGACAGCTCTAGTGATTGAATATGATTCGTTTGAGTACAAGCTAAAGCCAAAAAGAAAGGTGAAAGTTTGGTTCCCTTGTCACGAATGAGCTATCCAGAAAATAAAAGAAAAATGTATTGGCTTCCTGCATGCTTTGCAAGTCTTTTCATCTTCATTCTGCCTGTTCTAGCTTTTAATTAGCTTCAGCAAATTGTTTTTTTTCCTAATGAATTATTATTCAGGCATACAGTTTATACTTGTCACTACAGAGGAGATAAAGGTAAAACTTCCTTTATGTGGATCAAATGTATTCTTTGTTCAAATCCCACCTTTCCCCCTCCATAAAATGTATAACTTCTTCCCCATTACCAGCATCATCATCAACCCAACTGTTATGGATTAAATACCTGTGCCCCCCTCAAAGTCAAATAATGAAATCCTAATCCTCAATGTGAGAGTATAAGGAATTGGGAGATTATTCGGTTATAAGAGTAGAGTCTTCATGTATGGGATTAGTGCCCCCATAAAAGAGACCCGTCCTGCCCCCTGCCCCCCCCTCCACGAGAGCTCTCTTGCCCTCTTCATCCTATGAGGATACAATGAGAAAAAATGACTGTCTGCCACCTGGCCATCCTCCAGAACTGTGAGAAATAAATTTCTGTCCTTTATAAAACCCCCAGTCTATGGTATTTTGTGAGAGCAGCCCAAACTGACTAAGATACCAACTCATGTCACTTTTAAGGAATGGCTATCATTGTCATTGTCATTATCAACTAAAGAATCTATTCTTCCTGTTTGTGCACTGACAGTAGACAGTCATGTTCATTAATAAGCTAGTACAAGGTGAGATATAACACTTTTATATGATTAACAAGGACAAGAAGAGATGCATTAAGTAGCATGGTGTAAAGGCTTAGTAATGTTATGAAGTTCCCAATAGACATACATCAAAATTATATGTGTATCAGAGAGCAAATAATGCTCTTCCTCAGTCCCATTTCCTTTTCTCTGTCACAATCAAAGGACAGATACTAGAAAATTAAGTGTATATAACGTGGTAGAGCACTTTGTAGAATGGCATTTGAGGTATGTCTTTTTTTTAATGTCAGTTGCAATGCTGTTGTTGTATGCAACATTTAATATTTTGAAAGAAAAATTCCCCTCTGGGATGTTAGGACATTAAATTGGAATGCATCTTGGAGGGAAGGACCACATTGTCTGAGGGCAAGCATGGTGATGTGTCATGCACAGTTGTCTTCTCAGATGGTTGTCACTCAACAAAGAGTTGTTGAGTATGTGTGTGCTGAAGTAGTGTTCTGTGCCATGGAGATTTAGGGTGTTGTCAGACAAACCTGGAATAAAGTCCTAACTCTGAGAAAGTTATTTACCTTTCTGAGCCTTCAGTTCCTTGTCCTTAAATAGAACTAGTAGTGGCATATAGAAGACTAGACATAATAATATATGTAGAAAGTGCCTGGTGAAAGATAAGTTTTCAGCATTCAATAAATGGTAGCTTTTTTTATTGTTGTTGTTAGTTCTCACCCGAGTATATTTTGTGGAAAGGAGAGAGGCAGGCAGGAAGGGAGAGAGAGAGAGAAACATCGATGTGAGAGAGACACATCAATCAGTTTCTGCATGGGCCCCAACTGGGGCTGGGGATCAAACCTGCAACCCAGGTACATGCCCTTGACCGGGAATCGAACCTGAGATCCTTCAGTGTATCGGCCAATACTCTAACCACTGAGCAACACCAGCCAGGGCAATTAATGGTAGCTTTGATTATTATTGTTGACAGACAGAAATATCTAGGTGAAATGGCTTGTGGAAAGCCAGTCGTGCAGAATTAGGAAATCAACAAGCATAAAAATGAGAACTTAGAGGAAACAAACACATACAATGAGAAGAGAGCTAAAAATAAGACAAAATAATCATTAATAATCTCAGGAAAATAAAAGATGACTTTGCATCTATGAACAAGAACAGGGTGATATTTATAAATGAAGAATAAAATGTGCCTAAGACGTTAAGAATATAATCACAGAAATTAAAATGTTGCCAGAAGAATTGGAAAATAAATTTGAGAAGCTATCATGAAATAGAACATCAAGAAACATAACTCAGAATTAGGAGAGAAAGATTAGAAAATTAAATGATTTGTTTAGGAGTTCTAAGATCCAAGTAAGTTTCAGAAAAAAATATTTTAAATGGGGATGAGGAAATTATACAAGAAATAAGTTAAGTGATGTATCCAGAACTAACAGAGAGGAATTTATGGAAGAGACTTGTCAAATATGCTGTGTAATGGATGAAAATAGGCCCAGGTTGAGAAATTAAGTTCCAGGGCACTGGACACAAAGAGAAGACTGTAGGAACTTCCACATACCAAATAATCTTACCTAATAATAGACAAACATGTAAATTAACCATCCCTCCACTATGCTCACCAGCAATCAGGAGAGTATGCAAATTAACCCAACAAAGATGGCAGTTAATTTGCATACGGAGGGGCGAAGTGGCAGAATGAAGACTGAAGGCTCTGTCCGGAGCTGCAAAGACTGAAGGCTCCGGCTAGAGTAAAGGCCCCGGTCCCGGGTGCCAGAGGAAAACTGGTGCCAGCAGCCAGGGGAAGGGAAGGCCTAGTGCACGAATCTCTTCGTGCAACGGGCCTCTAGTAATAATAATAATAATAATAATAATAATGGTGAAAAAACAAACAAGAAAAATTAGAAACCAGGGTATAATCAAACTTCTTGACAGCAATGCTGGGGGTAGGGAGGGATTTGTAAAAGAAAATAAATCCCAATCTTGACTTCATCATCCAGCCAAAAGATTAATCAAGACGAGGGGCAGAATAAAGACATTTTAGACATGTCAGATCTCAAACAACTTACACTCCAGGAATCCTTCCTCAGGAAGGTGCTGAAGAATGTGCTCCACCAAAATAAGGTTCAGGAAAGGGGCTCAGGCACAGGGAAGTTACGCTCAAGGAACACACAGCACAGAGCTGCACTCCCAGGACGCTGGCTGAATCGCAGGCCCAGAGAGCGGCCAGTCCAGATGGGGTTTCAGAATAGGTGGCTCCGGAAGAGACTGGGTCCGAGAAGATGGAACGGATAGAAAAGCTCATGATGTGGAAAGTATTGGGAGGTTTACCTCTTTGAGGGCTTGGGATTGAACCCATGGTGGATACATTAAAAACAAAGCACAACAAAACAAACAAAAACCCACAATAATTCTTGGGGAAATGAGAGTTGTACAAGAATGTAAATGTAGAGCTCAGCTGGGAATAGTATTTGCATCTCACAATGATGTCAGTGCTAATGTCTGTCTCATCAGAAAATAGATTTTAACTCCAGTGGGAGGATGGAGAGAGACATGGAGAGAGGGAGAGACATGGAGAGAGGGAGAGAATAAAAGCGATCATCGTCTTCATAGAAGCAAATGGCTAAAACTCAAACTGAAAACTTACGAAGTAGCAGGAGATGGCCGGAAGTACGGAGGTGGACACCAAAGGAAAACACTAGAAGAACTGACAGTGGTTGCCTCCATTAATGGACCGAGGCAGGAGGATGAGGAAAGGCGGGAGAGGTTTTCACGATATGCCTTTTCTAGAACCATTTGACTCTGGAGATTGTGTACCTTTCATAAAAATAAAATTTAAGCCGAAACCGGTTTGGCTCAGTGGATAGAGCGTCGGCCTGCGGACTGAAAGGTCCCAGGTTCGATTCCGGTCAAGGGCATGTACCTGGGTTGCGGGCGCATCTCCAGTGGGAGATGTGCAGGAGGCAGCTGGTCGATGTTTCTCTCTCATCGATGTTTCTAACTCTCTATCTCTCTCCCTTCCTCTCTGTGGAAAATCAATAAAATATATTTAAAAAAATAAAATAAAATAAAATTTAAAAATTCAAATCAAGCCTGGCTGGTGTTGCTCAGTGGTTGAGCATCGACCCATGAACCAAGAGGTCACTGGTTTGATTCCTGGTCGGGGCACATGCCTTGATTGCGGGCTCGATCCCCAGTAGGGGGCGTGCAGGAGGCAGCCGATTGATGATGTTTCTCTCTCATCAATGTTTCTAAATCTCTATCCTTCTCCCTTCCTATGTCTCTAAAAATCAATAAAAACATATTTTTTTAAAAAGTATAACAAAATAAACCATCTCAGCTTTAAAAAAAATTTTAAATCATGCTTCAGGAAAGTATGTATAAGTATGCTGCCATTTATGCAGGAAAAAGTGTATGTCAAATATGCTTTGTTTTTAGTCATAAAGTATCTCTGGAAAGATATGCAGAAAACTGCTAACAGTGGCTGCCTCTGGGGATGGTAACTAGGGGCTCTGCACAACCTGAGAGAGAGAGGGCGGGAGGGAGAGAGAGAGACAGAGAGAGAGACAGAGAGAGAGAGAGAGATTCTACCCTTAAGCCCATTTGAGTTTTACACTGTGTTGCATGTATTATTTATTTTTAAAGAAAAAGCTTCTAAGAAACAAACCGCGAATGATGCTGAAGCAAGAGAGCAAACAGAATTAAAATTAAATGGGCTCTCAAGAGAATGAGTGATCATATCCTTTTATGAGTTATTTATTCAGTAAATACAGTGTGTGTCTTCTTGTTACACAAATCACATTATCTTTATAAACCAAAAGAAGGTTAAGGGGAAAAATCACTCCTAGCCCCACCCTTCAGATAACACTATTACATGTTTGGTGCCTGCCTTTCGAAACGTGACTGTGCGTATTTACCTGTATACCCCTGCCCTCTCCCATTGGATAATACTGTTTCGTGACCAGCTATTTTCACTCAACAGTAGAGTGTGGTCACTTTGATACGAATGACGGAGGAATATTCCGGTTCAGGTCATTTTCAGTGACTGGCTTGATTGCATCCTTTGGCTCCACTGCAGCTGAGTTAACCAATTCCCTCCTCAGCGAGTGTGTGCAGCCTTTCACGACTGTACACAGTGCTCCTCTCCAAAGCGCTGCTCACACCCGTCTCCTTAGACTGTATTTTTAGAAATGCAGTCACAGCATCAAAAGAACGTAACTACAATGCTTAATGCGTCTTAGGAAATGCTGGCCCAGAAACTGTGTGCCAGTTCACGTCCTGCCCCGGCAGCGCCGAAGAATGTCACCTTCTCCCTGACCCTCCCAGCATTCTGTTCTTGCCAAACCTGGCAGGTGAAAACACGTTGTCCTGTTGGTTAAGTTTGTGCATCGTTGGCTTGCCGGTGATGCTGAATATTTTTCATAGATTTATTGACCAAAAAAAAAAAATATTTTTGAGCATCTTTCCCATGCCTGCTACTAACAGTGCTAACTATACTGACTAACTAGAATGAGAAACATGATATATTGGATGATCTCTTTTTTCTAAAGAGTTTACAGTCTCAAAAAAAATGAGTGAATACACAAACAACACAGTATTATTGTGTGCTGTGTTATATGTAAGCATGGAGGAGGGAGTGTTTAATTCTCCTATAAAATTTAAAGTGTTCTTAGGTAGGAATCTTTGAGTGGAGACTTGAGGGATAAGGAGGAAGAGGACAGGGAAATGGGTGTACATTTCCAGAGAACAGCGGAGTTAAAGGCAGGGATGACGTGCAGCACACTCGGGAAGGCAAGGGTCCGCGCTGGAAACGGACATGCCTGAGAAGTGAGCTTGGAAAGGCACTGGGCCCACTAGGAAGGAGGTGGAATAGATCCTCCAGACCAGAGGCTCGTGCCTGGTGTAATAGTCTCGGCTGCAGGCTGCCATGTTTCCAACAGACAAATATCCACCACATTTGGGGCCCACGAGCCCTGGGAATTGGGTGTAATGTTTGGGGGTGTGGTTAGGGGGTGTGTATATGTCCATTCGCTATGAACTGGTTCCATCACTGTCTCAGAGGAGAAAAGGCTCAGCACGTGGTCCAGGCAGGGAGAGCCACCCAAGACCCTCGGCAGGAGAGGACCAGCGTCAGGTCCCTGACGGAGAATCCTCCCGGCAGGGTAGCCCGGGAGGGCGCAGGCAGGAAGGAGAACGGGATGTGAGGATTTGAAAGATCATGTTAATAACAACACCACTCACTGAGCACTTACTCTGTGGGAGACAGAGAGCTAGATGGCCTGGCACCCAGTTAATTTCATCTTCAAGTAGCACCTTTGACAGACGAGGAAACGGAAATCTAAATTCTAAAAAGTGTCCAAGGTCGCCTGACTACAGACGGCAGCGGCCACAGCTGACCACCGGTCATGTGACGCTCAAGCCCACTCTCTCCGTCATGACCTTCCCTGCGTCGCTGGTAAAGCTGCAGCACCCCGCCTGTTGCACTCCAGCTCCCAGCTTCCAGTTAATTATTTTAAGCAGCAAAGTGACTCACTTCAGGGCAGGGAACCGGGCGAGTAGAGAGACCAGTTAGAAGACGAAAAGGAGAAAGGCTTCAGTGACTGTTCATCGTTCTTGTTCCACAAAGAATGGATTATCTGCTGAGATCATAGTATGAGTCCAAAGCAATCCCTCACTCCGCACAGAGGTTCCTGTTGTTGTTTGTGTCCTCTCGTTCCCTGGAAGGAAATTCTTGCCGCTTTCAACGGGTAAAGGAGTTGTTTTGAAGAAAAGTGCGTAGAGCTCTTTTCTCAAGCTTCGCAGTCCTCAGCGCTACCGAGTAGGTCTGCTGCGTATACTCACTCTCCTTTACTGCTGAAATGGCGTGTGCAAACAGTAGCCTGCACTCCTGTCTTTCATGGCAAATGTTAAATACGGCTCAGGAAGCCCGTAAAAGCTCGATTTCACCTTGGGAGCCGAGCGCTGTTTAAGCAGTGCACTGACGCCCTATTGTCAGATAAAAAGCAAATGTTATCTCTAGATCTGTGAAAGGTAGGGGAGAGGGCTTAGCACAGATGACAAGTGGTTTGGGATTCTGCATTGCAAAAATCACAATTTCCCCTCTTCCACACAGTCACATGTGCACGAGCACCTACAAACCTTCTCTACGTGTTGTTCATGGGCTGCTCTAGTGACTCCGGCTTTCTAGCCCCTATTGACGCGCGCGCACACACACACACACACACACACACACACGCAGCTGTTGCTGAAGTTTTGGTGGAAGACTTAGGAAAACTCAACTCATCTTTTGGACAAATATGTGAAACCCTGTATTTGTTTTCTTTTTAAATTCTTTTTCAATTACAGTTTACACTTAATATTATTTTGTATTAGTTTCAGGTGTACAGCATAGTTGTTAGACAGTCATATACTTTACAAAGTGACCCCCCCAATATTTCCAGTATCCACCTGGCACCATGCATAACATTATTGACTAGAGGCCGATGCACGAAATTCGTGCAAGGGGCTCGGCCCTCGCAGCCCAGGCTGCCTCATCTGGAAGGTTGTTCCACCGTCCGGTCTAATTAGCATATTAGCTCTTTATCATATAGGATTATATTCCCTATGCTGTACTTTACATCCCCGTAACTATTTTGTAACTACCAATCTGTGCTTCTCAGCCCCTTCACCTTTTCCACCCTGTATTAGTTTTCTATCGCTGTGTAACAGATGACTACAAACCTAGTGGCTTGAAACAACATAAATGTGTGTTTTCCCTGGGTCAGAAGTCCAGGCATGGCTTGGCTGGCTCCTCTCCAGCCAAAAGGATCTCAAAGGTCGAAACCAAGGTGTTTGCCCAGCTGCTCTCCTCTGAGGAGGCTTCACTAGGGAAAGATCCCCTTCCAGGCCCCCTCAGGTTGTGGGCAGAGTTTATTATCTTGCAATGGAATGACTGAGGCCCCATTTTCCTGCTGGCTGTCAGCCAGGGGCCGCCCCCGTTGCTATAGAACCACCCAGAGTTCCCCACCATGTGGCCTCTTCCATAAGCCCTCTCACGAGGAAGAGCCAAGCCCTTCGACGGGCTCTCCTGACTAAGTGAGGCCCACTGCGGTTAATCTCCTCACCTTAAAGCCAACTATTTTAGGACCTTAACTACGTCTGCAAAATCCCTTCACAGAAGAACAGACTGATGGTTGCCAGCTGGGAGGGGAGTTAGGAGGTTAGATGAGAAAGGGTTAAGAAGTACAAATTGGTAATTACAAAATAGTCACAGGGATGTAAAGAACAGCATAGGAAATATAGTCATAATTGTAATAATGATGTATGGTGTCAGGTGGTTACTAGACTTACCAAGGGGGTTAATCTGTAAATTAATAAATGTCTAACCACCACCCCCACCAAAAAAAATATCCCTAGATTAGCCTTTGATTAAATAACTGGGAGAAGGTAACTGTGCACCAGGAGGTGGAGATCTTGGGGGCCGGCTCAGAATTCTGCCTACCATAAACCCAATGAGATGCTTCTCTTCTGCCAGGAGGACTGTATGTTACATGCTTTCCTGGCACCTATTTTAATCTTTTTTTTTAAAGCAAATACTGCTGAGTCCATAATTATGTGTCACATGGGGTGATGACAGCTTTTGGTAAAATGATGACACTAGCTGTCATTTTTATGAGAACTTAACTGTGTGCCAGACATCATTCTGAGCTGTACGTGCATCACCTCATTTAACCATCACCACAAGTCTGTGCGACAGGTGCAGTCAGTGCCATGGGCTGCTGCTGAGGAAACGGAGGCTGGGCGTGGCGAAGGGACGTGGCCCACATTCAATAGCTGGAAAGTGGCCGGTCTGGGACTCACACCCACATCTCTTTTCCTTTGGACCCCTCCTTCCTAGCCTGTTCCCGTCACTTGTTGTCTTGCTCTATTGTGGTTTTGAAAAGGCTATTGAGTATCCTCCATAGCTGCGCTGATTATCATTCATCCATTCCTTCTCTCGTCGAATTTGCCATCTAATAACGGAAAATGTTACAGAGACCAAATCCTCCCTCAAAACAAAGTCAAATGCAAGAGAGACGCAGGGCGTTAGGGTAATTTGGAGCCTGACTCTGGGTAAGGATAAGCCAGCGTGTTGGCAGCTGGCGTTTTAATGTGCCCTGTTCTTGGATTCTGTGATATACTTTGCTGCCTTGTTTTATGCCAGACACTGATTAATACACTTCCTCAAAAAGAAGACTCGCCAATTGGGCCCTGGAGAGCAACTTCAGGTCTTCTTCCCAGAGCAGCCAGTCTGCGTCTGCAGGAATCAGAATAGAAATGCTATGCAGCTACCGAAAACGAATGTCCCCTGGCTGGAAATAGCACTTATGCAGGTGACACCCTCTCCTCATTGTAACCAAGGACTGGCCTGCGCCACTGTCTCGAGGAAGAAAATAAATAGGTGGAATGGGAAAGGTGACATTGACAGCGCCCTCTCCTGAAAGGCATTTGCTTTTTGATAAGAGGACAAACATGGCATTGATTTATGTTCTAACTGTAAGCTGAGTATCATAAATGAGCGAAACTACAGAGAGTGCTCTAAGGCCACAGGTTTGGGAAGAAAGGCCAACAGTGTGAGACGGTCTTGCCTAGAACATTCTTATTTTCTCCCCCAGCTGCCCCTCTGGTTGTCCCAACAGCAGATGGATCTGGGCTCCAGCCCTAGAGTTCCCATAGGAGTGCAAATACCAAGTTACGCCCCCACTTCAGGTTCCTGATTGGAGTGAACTCTTCACCTTTCTAAATCTGAGGTCCAGAGGTGTTAGGGGAAGACCTAAGGAAATGGTAATATACGGAACCAACAAGGTAGCTTTGGCAGAGAGAAGTTAGCAGTTCCTATGCCCACCTCCCTTCACTCTTGGACCCAGAGCAAGACATTTCCCAGATTCCTGTGCAGTTAGGTGTGTCTGCATGAAAACATTGAGTGGTACAAAAATCAACATTTTTTCCCACAAATATTTTTGGAATAGATCTAATCATCATACAAATATCCCATCTCAGCCCTAGTTTATCTAGTGTAGTATTTAATGCTGTTTTCTCTTATATCTATGTTTCCAGAGATGTCCCATATTAAAAGATCAGGAGTAATGACAGGACTCTTGACAGAGAATTAAATCTATCATTTCCATTAATACCAAAATTAAAGTAAAATTTCATCTACATCCTCATTATAAACAATGTATCATCTTGAGAACTGCTCTCCTTTGTTTCATTGAACTTATTTACATTTTTAAATACAATCTACTTAGTAGTGTCCATATAGACTTTCAAACCAGACAAGCATGATAGATAAGTCAAATCTGCACATGTTAGAAGATGGTAAGTACTAAGGGGGGGAATAGAACTGGGTAAAGGGGATCAGGAGTGCGGAGGGAAGGTTTTCCACTTAAAAGGTGATGGTCAGAGCAGGCTACATTGAGAGGCAGTGTTTGGCCAAAACTCCTCAGGAGGAAAAGGAGTGGGCTCTGAGGATCTAATCAATTAAAGGGAACAGATCAGTGAGAGTCAGCTTCCCCTCTATAATTTTCACCTCCTATTATATATTTCAGAATAAGTTTGGAATGTTAGCACATGAACTTCTATTTATTATTATAGAATAATAGAAATCGAGATGACTTCCTATACTGTGTTTATTAACGAAAGCGGTTCCTGCTCACTAATAACATCCTCAACACCCCTGCATTTGAAAACCATGTCTCTGGAAAATTCCATATTCCAGAAAGGGTGTTGTACCTTCTGCGGGTATCTCAGAATTTGGTGATTAAAACAGGTAATTAGTACCAGCTTGTTAGAGAGCTGGGCTGTCATCTAGCGAAAGAGATGTAAGGGATCCTTGCCGAGCGCTGAGGCGGAATTGTAGGTTTGCTCTTCAGAATCAGATTGCTTTTTGCAGAAAGAGAAGCCAACAAACATCCAGCTGCTGTGATTTGGGAAAAAAAAATAATGTTTGTCTCTGATGTTGAGTTCCACAGTGCCGGCCGCTTAAGGTGCAGACGGTTCTGACGCCTGCGGGAGGGAAAGCCAGGAATAGCCTCACGGTTACCGTGTGTCTTGTGTTGCAGGCTCACAAAAAGTCCCTCTGGACAGTGGAACCCAGTGAAGGCACCGTTCCCCCCGAAGAGGACATTCAACTGACGCTGACCGCCAACCTGAATGACATACTGATGTTCAAAGACACGGTCATTTTGGATATTATAAACAGCAACACCTACCGGATTTCTGTCCAGGCTGAAGGAATTGGTTCCACCATTGTTTCGGATAAGCCCTTTGCTCCAGAACTCAACTTGGGAGCACATTTTAGGTCGGGAAATCTCCTGGGTGAATTTTC
The DNA here is from genome assembly GCF_000147115.1 of Myotis lucifugus. Classification (NCBI taxonomy): domain Eukaryota; kingdom Metazoa; phylum Chordata; class Mammalia; order Chiroptera; family Vespertilionidae; genus Myotis; species Myotis lucifugus. Next base: position 3,524,976 of record NW_005871136.1, read on the forward strand.
ATAGATAATCGCCCCTGTTGCATAAGCTGAGCATCACCTCTGTTTTAGAAAATGGCTTCTCAGTAAATTGCACTCACCTCAGTCCTTCCACTTTCCTATCTTCACTGTCCCCCTCCAGATGGGTGCGTCAGCCATCAGAAGACACCCCCCTAGTCACAGCTTGGTTGCATTCTCAAGCTGAGTCTGTCCACGCTAGCGAAGAGATGGCTCATAGGAAGTGCATCATTCTCTCACACTTACAGTGCCTTCTCGGTGACCAGTTTAGAATCTCCACCATGATTTCCCCTCTTTTATTCCAATACGCTCTTAATCCCTCTCCGTGTAGGTCCAAAATACAGTCGCAGCTTAGTGGTAACCTAAGTAGAGTATAACTAGGAAGGTAAAAATGTACTGTAAATGTTTCTTATCAGGAATTGCAAAGCAGTAACTTTTTTGGTATTTTGTCTCCTGCTTGCCTCCCCACTATAGCACCAACAATCAAGAGGGCCGCAATTGGCTCTACCTGATCATTTTGGAAAAAAACAAAACAAAAAAACTAGAACATCTAAATATTTAAATAAAAGGTGGTAGACTATAGACCCCTCTGAGCAGAATGATCTACATGTGGCTCTAAAAATGTATGAAGTCTGAATGCTGATGGGAGGATATGTGTGGGGATTCATTCATGGCTCCCCAGCTGCGGAGGCCAGAGGAATGTGTACCTGTCCATCGTGATATTATGAACAGACCTCTGGTCTAATAGGCCCCGAAACCAAGATGAACACATGTGCCTAGAGAAGATGAGCCTGAAAAAAAAAATCAGGAGCCCTCCCCATAAACCCATTCACACCCCCTTTTCCTCTCTTCTATCTACAAACCATGACCTGATTGAAAATAGCATGAGCCACTAGGAATGATGCCTTCCGAGAAGCATCCATTAGTTTTGTGTTAACTTGATAGAGAAATGCCCCTCTCTGCCTGTCTGTTGACCATGAGCTAGAGCATGCTTCTATTTCCAAGTTTCTCTAAGTATACGCAAACATAATTATAGAAGCAGTATGCTGAGAACCAAACTTGATTACATGATGTTCTCTGTAATCTGCAAACAGGGTCAAATAGCCCCAAAGGATATTCTGTCACTTGCCTGGAATTGGGAGGTTTAGCCTATAGTTCTCTATGAATACAGAAGCAAATTGTGGCTTTTTAGCTGTCAATTTCCCCTCTGCCTACACCCTACCATTTTTTTTGACATGAAATCATGATGCCAGTAATCTCCAAAAGAATTGTCAAAAGCAGAGGACACAGAGGGTGGTAGATGGCAAAGAGAGGATAAAAGGTGATGGAAAAGTTAAATTACATTTTTTAAAAAGGGGGAAAAAAGAAGAGGTGGGCTGTTTCTGTAAATAAAAGTTTTTCAAATCTATTTTTACTGATTTCAGAGAGGAAGGAAGAGGGAGAGAGAGAGAGAGAAACATCAATGATGAGAGAAAATCATTGATTGGCTGCCTTCTGCCTGCCCCACACTGGGGATCAAGCCCACAACTCAGGCATATGCCCTGACTGGGAATCAAACTGTGACCTCCTGGTTCTTAGGTTGACGCTCAACCACTTAGCCACAACGGCCAGGCTGTAAATAAAGTTTTATTGGAATACAGCCATGCCTATTTGTGTACACATATTTTCTTTTTTTTTAAATATATTTTATTGATTTTTTACAGAGAGGAAGGGAGAAGGATAGAGAGTTAGAAACATCGATGAGAGAGAAGCATCGATCAGCTGCCTCCTGCACACTCCCCACTGGGGATGTGCCCGCAACCAAGGTACATGCCCTTGACTGGAATCGAACCTGGGACTCTTCAGTCCCCAGGCCGACGCTCTATCCAATGAGCCAAACCGGCCAGGGCCACATATTTTCTATGTCTGCTTTCACACTACAGTGGACAGTTGAGTAGCTGTAACAGTGACCATGTGGCCCCCAAAATCCAAAATATTTATTATTCAGCCCTTAACAGAAAAGTTTGCCAATTTGGGAACATATAGGTCTAAGAAAACCCCATATGCCATCTCTTTTAATTGCATGTTTTGGGGCAACTTCCTGACATTTTCAGAGCTTCCATTTCTTCATTTAGAAAATGAGCAAATATACTTGGTATTCCTGGGTTGCTGTGATGATTGAAAGATGTACTGTGAATAAGTTGGTCCTTTCTCTTGAAGTACCCTTCAAACTGAGCCCATCACAAGACATTTCCCTCAGTCCGTAGGAATTTACTCCACACAATTTGAAATACACTTCTCCCCCAATAGGCATTTTGCTTTTCCTTTCCTAAAATACTCCTCAGAGCCATTTGTCATAAATTAGAGCGGTTTTCATGTGAACTGCGTCCGTGTATTCTGCGGCACGCTTGACCTGCTGGGAAAGGCCCCTTCCCTGGTGATGACAACTCAAGGGCCACACCCAGGCCCCTGACTTGAGTTTATGGAGGCCATGAGTAGCTGCTACTTTGTCCCATTACCGTGGTAGCTCCTAGTACAGTGATGGCGAACCTTTTGAGCTCGGCGTGTCAGCATTTTGAAAAACCCTAACTTAACTCTGGTGCCATGGTGTCACATATAGAAATTTGTTGATATTTGCAACCATAGTAAAACAAAGACTTATATTTTTGATATTTATTTTATATGTTTAAATGCCATTTAACAAAGAAAAATCAACCAAAAAAATGAGTTCGCGTGTCACCTCTGACACGCGTGTCATAGTTTCGCCATCACTGTGACCTAGTACTACCATGATGCAGCCTTCCTATATTTAAAAAATTGTCTATTTATTGCTCACTTTAAAAAAAAAAGAGTAAATCGTAAAAGTTCTCATCACAAGAAAAAGAATCTGTAACTATGTATGGTAATGGAGATTAACTAGACTTGTGGTGATTATTTCACAATATTTAAAAATATCAAATAATTAAAAGAAAAATACTTCCAGAGGAGTCAGTCCCAAAGGTGTAGAGCTGAACATCCATCCCAAAGCTGAGTCCTCTCCATCCCCGCCTCCTCTTTTCCAGCCTGGACACCTGTTACTACCACTTCAAGTTGACCAACAAGGGGCGTCGGGTCCAGCAGTTGTTCTGGATGAATGAAAAGTTCCAACCCAAGAACAAGAAAGTTGTGCCTACGAGGAGACTCGCTAAGCGCCCCTGCGCCCAGGCAGCCCGGCGTCCCCAGAGCCCCGTGTTTCAGCTTCAACCCTTCAGGATGGAGTTGTATCCAGACCAGACGATCGATGTGACACTTGATGGCTATTCTGCTACTCCCAGGGTACGGGGACAGCATGTTTAGAACCTGCCTTTCTCCTAAATAAATCTTTGCTCTATTTCTTAGGCGAGTTCCTTGACATTTATCTGAAGAAAGGATGTGGTTTCTTAAGGACTACACACGGCCCCGAGTTACCATGGCAGCACCCATCGCTGTGACTGTTCAGCTCTGCTCAGTTTTATGTTTGCTTCTGCAGCTGCCATGAACCCATCCTTAAAACACTAATTAAAGCAGCTTCCCATCCCTAGGGTCAGCAGTGACCAGCCAGCAAGTCTCTGGGAGAGGGAAAGCCAGCATTCAGCCCAAGCCACGCCTCCCGGGAACACTTAGCCGTATTCATAGGTACCCCAAAGGGTGTGTCTGTAGACACTCTGGGCTGCCGTTCCTCTCCAGGTATTGGGACACCCCAGGCTTCTCTCCTCTCAGTCTGACATAACAGCATCACATTTATAATCATCATCTTTTTATGGGTCAATGAAAGAGCTGCGTGTATCTTTGGCAGCTCTGATGTTCTTATTTACATCACCATCATTCTGCTTAAACATTGATGCAGATCCAAACCATGTCTCTGTTTGTTCCTACTCCCTCATAGAGACTGGAAACCATCAGAAACCTAAAAAAAAACACACAAAAAACCCTTTGTAATTGCTCGTGAGCCTCCCCTCCCTCACAAGCGCAGACGTTGTGAATGAGGACTGATGGTTGCTTGAGCTCCGCCTGGTGCCACCAAATTAGGAGTGATGCTGAGCATTCTCCTCAGGAAATGGGAAACAATTAAGTAATTCGCCTTCCAGCAGACAGGGTAGCAAAGCTTGTCCATTGCTTCCCTGTGGAGTGAGTGTATAAGGTGGTCTTTGTCTCTGCTCTTCAGGGGTTCAGCCACCTTCTACTGAGTGTGCACCGTGTGGCAACCTGCGCTAGGCACCAAGGACGCAAAGGTGATAGAACGCAGCCCTCCTTTCAAGACCCCGACAGGAGCACGTTCACAATGTCACGACTGGGAGCTGACCATAGTTTCAAAGGCCTTCAGCCTGACCTGTGAGGGTTCTAAATCCATTCACATCTGAAACCTGAGCACGCTTCAATGCAAGCTGTTCATGATATAAATTCACTTTGGGTTCTTTCTACTTCATACAAATTTGGACCTCGGGGGGGGGGGGTAGGGGAGTAAAGAAATACTAGTTTCTATAGCACGATTTTTTAAATATCCAAGTAGGAAATGCAAAATGTTCCAACCACAGTTTCTGTCTAGCTTGATAAGGAATAGAACTACCATTGAACTCTAAGCCTATAGGATTTTTTAAAAAATATATTTTATTGATTTTTTACAGAGAGGAAGGGAGAGGATAGAGAGAAACATCAATGAGAGAGAAACATCGATCAGCTGCCTCCTGCACACCTCCTACTGGGGATGTGCCCAGAACCTAGGTACATGCCCTTGACTAGAATCGAAACTGGGACCTTTCAGTCCACAGGCCGACACTCTATCCACTGAGCCAAACCGGTTAGGGCGAAGCCCATAGGATTTTATCTGCCCTGCCCATACTGGTTGGTATGTCCAATCCCTGACAGTCCATGCATAATACACCTTCCATACAGGTATTCATTGAACTGAATGTAAATTGATTTGTGTCCTCGAGAGCAGTCAGAAATGGGCGCAGGATCCGTTCAGGACATATTTAACCCATCAGACATTTAAGTGTGAGACAGAGAGCGACCCCTGAAATGCACGGTTCAGAGACACGTGTTCTTCCCTGGTGTCCGCAGCAGGTAGTTGAGCGTCCGTTTGCTGATTGTGTGGAATTAGGTTTTCTGAGCTGTGGGTGTTCTCACAGGCCGGCCTTTCTCACCTGCAGATGGTCAAGGAGAAGCTGGTGTGCCAAGCCATCATCGGGGCCCAGCGGGAGCGGAGCCTGGTGATGACCGTGGATGTCATGTGCGAGTTCATCGCGCCGCTCATCCAGCTCTCCACCAAGAAGCTCGTGTACCGACTGGAGAAGGTCAGTGGGCTGTGCTGGAGATCAGCGAGGTGTCCAAGAGTTCACATGTTCATTGGAGAAGCTAAGTTAACAGGAAGCCTGGTGTACCCACACCCACCGATGTTTCCTAAGCTTCAGAGGCCCATACACCTTCCTCTAAAAATTCTGGATCTAAACCTAATTCCTCCGAAATATAAATTGCGACAGAAATTCTGCTTCCATCATTCCTGATGTACGAGGCCAAAGTGAAGGGGTGTTTATGCCAGTGCACTGAAAATGCACTGTGGTCGATCATTTTACTGTAATTAGAAAAAGTAAACATCACAGCATAGAAAGGATTGGGCTGGAATTATTGATAATCATAATCATCAGAAAGAGTAGCTACACCTTATTGATTGGTTTGTGCTGGGCACTGAGCTATATCCATTACATACATTTGCCCAGTTGTCCCTCACAGCGGTCCGTGCTGTGGGTTCTGTTATCTTTCCCATGACACACAGGAGGAGACCGAGAGACAAGTTATTATGCGGTTCACCCAGCACTGAGAATAGCCCACTTAAACTCTGACTCACATGTTTAAGTATATGGCTCTAAATGCCCATGAATTTATATGGCCATCAAGGGTGAGCAATAAATGGGGATTAGGGGGGCGGGGAGTGTTGGGGATGACTGCTGCTCAGGGCAGGGGGCAGGATAGTGAGGAGGTGAGGGAGGCATCACAGTGGAACTTGACCTCCTCTTCAGCAGGTTTCCATCATAGAATTTTTTAACATTCAGAGCAGGTATGTGTGGAAAGTCTCTTCTGAGCCAGAGAGTGAGTTAATGCTGACGACCTGGTGAACCAGGGTGACACAGTCAAAGCTAAGAGACTGGTGGAGGTTACAACTGTAACCCAATTATTAACATTTAGTCATTTAAATTACAATTCTAAGCAGTGCTGTGAAGAAGAGGTGTAAGTTGCTATGAGAGCACCTATCAGGAGAGTGGCTTTATTTGTACCTGTGGTGACAGGTGGCTTCCTTGAGCAAGTGCCTCGGGTTGAGACTTGAAGAGAAATTGAAGTTAGTCTGGTGACAAGAGACGGGGAGAGAATTAGGCAGAAGGAACAGCACACAGGAAGGGCCCGAGTCAGGGAAGAGCTTGGTGAGCATGAAGAACTGAAAGGCCGCCTTAGACAGAGAACATGCCAAGAGGGACAGGAGGTCCATCAAGAAAAGTGGGCAAGGGCCCATGAGTGTGGCCTGACTGGGAGGCGTGTTCTTGGAGGCCATTGGCGGGCTTCAGGGAGGGGAGTAACATGGTCAGATTTATTCATTGAAACAGTCACACTGGCTGCTGAGTGGAATATTTATTAAGTCCTACTATGTGCCAAGCACTGAGTCGGCTGCTAGGGGTACAACAGCGAGGCTAGTCCCTCCCGGATGAACTACACAGCCAACTGGGAAGATCAAGCATTAAGTACATTGTCCCACAGTGTGATCCCTGCTGTCGTATGAAAGGACTGGGTGTGGCAGTGCCTAATCGGTCAGGGAGGGGATCAACCAGGGTCCCTTTCATTACCTGGAGGCTAGCAGGAGAATGGGCAAGACCATTGATTCTGGGAGTGGGTTCCATCATATTTTGTTTGTATTCAATAAATATCTATTGAGCACCCACCAAGGGCATGGCACTCCGCTGGAGATGAATAAGGGGCGTATGATTGAGGAAGGGAGGGGAGATGTACAAGTTCAAATCAACAAATAATTTTTGGGCATTTACAGTGTATGAGGCAGCAAAGACACAGCAAAATCCCGGGCTTAACAGACTACTGGGGAGAGTAGACACTGAGGAAGTAGAATAAGGGTTTCAGTTACAGGATGCTACGTTAACTGTGATGAGCTCCGTGAGACATATAAAAAGAAAATACTACAAGAGTTTCTGCTGCAGTTATTGAGCTTTCATTGCTCTGTTTTAAATTCTTCCTTTTATAACTAATCAGGAAAGATATTTGTTGGTGGCATTTGCACCAAATTTGGTGGCATCATATTTTCTCTGAATGTAGCTATTGAATGAAAATTCAGTGAATATTTATTGAATAGCTATTCTGCATAAGACGTAATATATGTTGGACATGCAACTTCGTTTCTTATTAGATTTTTTCTAAGCCCATAAACACTCATAAAAATGTGTGGATCACGTTCCTTTTCTTCTCTTTATATCCTGAAGCCTTTGTGTTTTTTTAAAAAGCATATTCTTGTTTAAGTGTCTATTGTTTGATTTTATCACTCGAATAAAATAGCCAATACTTTAAATATGGCAGTGACTTATTGAATTACAAAAAGGAATCGAGTCACAGCTCCCTGTTTGATTTTACCCTTCACTCCTTCCACCCAAATATCACAAGTTTGAAATCTGTCCAACCACTGTTATTCTTCATTGTTCATTTCCTGCTCACATTTAGTCCACACCAGGGACAATGAAGAATTGCAACTTCATTACCCAGCGTGTGCAAGAGACCTGCCAGGGCTCAGGATTCAGATGTACTTATGTAACACCCAATTATCTAGTCTGTCTCCTATTTCCAGCTCAAGGCAGCGTATCTGACTTAGTACATTAGGCTATAATGACACCCACACTGCCTAGGGGGAGAATTTTTCTAGGTCCGTTTCCTCAGATATGATCTACTTTCTAACCATTGTACCATTCATAAGCCGCAGAGATGAAACCACATCTTTGTGGAATTGAAAAAGGTCAATCGAAACCAGCAGCCAGTTTGCTCCACAAAGTCCAGCAGCAAATCCTGTCTCCTGCTATCTGGGGAGACAGACAACCCAGAGAGAAAGGGGTCGTTTCAAAATAGAACGGGTTCTCTGTGCATCGGCTCCTTCTCGTCACTCACCTCTAAATGGCCTCTTGCCGAAACCAAACCAGTGTGGCTTCTTCGCTTCAAAGCTACCTGCAGTGACACAGCAGCCTGGGGGAAGGTCACTGGGTGGACAGTTCCCCATGCGGCCTTTGATGTCCTTCAAGTGCTGCTTGGGGGAGAATGCGATCTGCAAGTGCAGGATGAGTCCAGCACCTGTATTAGCATGTTAGAGGGAGGGAAACCACGGTTGACATCTCATGGTAAGTGCCAGACCAAACCCCCGCACAGAGGCTGGTGGATCACAACTGAGGTAGGAGACTTGAGCCAGTTGTCTGGACTGAATGGCTGTATCTCCCCAAATTTATAGTCTGAAGCCCTAATCCACAATGTGATGGTGTTGGAGGTGGAGCCTTTGGGAGGTGATTAGGTCATGAAGGTGGAGCCTTTATGAATGGAATTAGGACCCTTATAAGAAGAGACACGAGAGATAATCTCTCTGTCAGGCATGTAAGGACACAGTGAGAAGATGGCCATCTACAAGCCAGGAAGCAGGCTCTCCCCAGATACCAGATCTGCTGGCACCTTGATTTTGGACTTCCCAGTCTCCAGCCTGAGAGACATAAATGCCTGCTGCTTAAGCCACCCCGTCTATCTTTGTTAGAGCACCTGAACTAAGGCACAATGGATGCTGATCACACGAGCTCGCCCAGAGCCGGGGGGGTCCAAGAACCACAGTGGGAGGAAGACTATGCTGGTCAGAGAGGCAGACAAGGGGTCAGATGAAAATGTGGAATCCGGAAGATTTAACTGAAATCAGAACAAGGAGAAGAAGCAAATCAACCAAAGAACAGATATGCATTTATGCATAGACCGTGGACACAGACAGTAGTGGAGCAGGAGGGGTATGAAGGTAGTGGAGGCTGGATGGAGGGGGCAAAGGGGAAGAGGAAATGAGGGGCATCTGTAATACCGTCAACAATAAATTTAAAAAAAAAAAACCTGAGAAAAACAGGCTAGAGTTGTTAGAAGAGCCAGGGACAGTGGTTCTCAACCTGTGGGTTGCGACCATTGGAAAACACATAGCATATCAGATATTTACATTACGATTCATAACAGTAGCAAAATTACAGTTATGAAGTAGCAACGAAAATAATTTTATGGTTGGGGGTCACCACAACATGAACTATATTAAAGGGTCACGGCATTAGGAAGGTTGAGAACCACTGGATTAGAAGGAGGTTCTGTTTGGAGGCCACGGATTGAGGCTTCAGGTTACCTTCTGCTGGTATCAAAGGACCCGCTTTCCAGAGTATGCAAGGAACAATGTGACCCCAACATCAGAATGAGAAAAACTCAGTCTGAACAGCAACATGCAGTTCAGGACCCATTCCCAGTATTTTCTCCGGTTGAAAAATTAAATTGGATGTTCAACAGAGTAAAAAGATGTTTGTAAATCAGGGTTAGCAAGAAAAAATTAGAGAAACATGTTATAGCATTTGTCAATTTAATAAGATGAGTATATTCGCAATTGAGTGTTTCGAGCATGAAACAATACTGTAAAGGGAATAAAAGTTTTATTCATTATAGTGATACATGGGTTTTTGTACAAGATAGCACTAATTTCTTAGTGTTTGCTTTATGACATTGTGGAAACTTCTATAGCAATAGTTCCATCCAGAGGCATGGCTTATATCGGCGTGTTTTTTTTAACCAGGCAACAGGAGAATAAGAAATCTAATCTGGTTTCTGACTTACATAGTCTCACTTCTCAGTAGTCCACCATACATTCCAAATGATTTAGCTCAGTCTCTCCAAGAGAATGAAAGTATATGCACATGTGTTTGTGTCTGTGTACGCGCAGATATATATATGAGATTTTTGCTGCTGTAGCATTACTGTTTGTCATAACTTAGTTTGCTGCTTCTTTTTCCTTTTTTTGGCAGAAACCACAGCCTTTCTTGCAACCTGATTCCCAGCCCTGGGTAATGAAGAACATTTCCACGCTGCCCGTGAACGTTTTGCTCCAAAAAAGCAAACCCTTCTTCATCTGTGACCGGGAGCAATTTCTGTTGCCCCTAACTCCGGAGGTAACTGATGGAGGAGGGTCCTCCCAAGTCCCTGGGGGGGGGGGGGGTGGGGAGAAAGGAAGAGAATGACATCAGTACACTAACTAATTTCAGTCCAGAAAAATATGAAGAATCCAGAAAACAGTGAGGAAATAATACAGAGAATCTTAAATGAGTCCTAGATAAATTCCACTGTCTATCAGTAGAACATCTATTATTAATGGTGTAAGAACCTCTGGCTCATTATGATGACCCTTTCATTGTAATGAAGCTAATCTTTAGAAAACAATGGTTTCACAGTAAGGATAGTAAAGATCTTTCAATTCCCTTCCCTCAAATCCCACCAAAACTCCATCCTCAAGGAAACCAGGAAATAGCCAAAACCCAGTCTTTAAATCAGCCAGCCTATCTCCAGACACCGAGAAGACGGAGCCCGGCTAAGGCAGGAGGCTTGAGCTCACCAGGCCACCAGTCTGGGCGGGATGCAGTGTTCTCTCCACATCCCTGGAAGATCATCCCTGTGATCCTTTGCTGGGCATGAGGACACCGGTGGGAATGGCTGGGCCATGGGGCAAACGCCATGGCAGAGCTGTAGGAAAGGATTAAAGAGAAACCCGACCCACACCATCAGCTAAAGGAGAAGTGATTAAAGGAGGAAGGCAGGGCAGGCAACAATCGCAAGATCTCCAAACAGGGAGACTTGAGATTTGCTATGAGCCACACACAGAGGGGTGGATGGATGATTGGGGGAGTGAGGAACAGAGCTGCTTGGTCAGAGGGTGTTGCAGATGGTACCTGACTTGTGGCTGCAAAATGCCCTGCTGCCCTCCCCTGCCCCTTCCCACCAATTCTTCAGTGAATCTCATTCCAGCATGAGCTGGGGGGAAAACAGCTAAGATCCTTGAACAGAGAAATAAAAGGAGAAAATGATCATAAGCAAGAGGCAGATGAAACTCTACTACAAGGAGACCTAGGCAAGGAAGAAGACCAAAAGTATAAACATGTAATTCTCTACAGCCTCAAAGAAATTACAGATGGCATGACCGGTCTTTAAAAAGAGCTCAAGGATGAGACACAAGTGTTCAAAGAGATGAAGCGTGAACTCACAGAGCCGAGGAAGACAGGCGGATGAGAAAATGAAAATTCAGACGTGAGCAGCGTTCTCATCCTGGGTGGTAGATTAGACACACTCCTGTCCCTCCTGAAATCTTAATAAGATAAAAGTAGAAATGTTCAAAATGAACGAAGCCCAGAGCAATAAAATGAAGGGGGAAGAGGATGGTGTAACCAGATACTGAGAGATTTAAGCAAATTCTAGATGCTAGAATGACGATGGAGTGGGTTGACAAAAAGCCACAAAAACCTGCAGCCTGGAAAATTCTCCAGTGACGCTGTGAACACGTGGCAGTCATTCAGCCCAGTAGTCTGGGCACAGAGGCAACACGTGTGAGCAGAGTGTTGAAAACAGAAGGATTCCATGTGCACCGGACAGCTGTCCCACCCAACCCCACACAAAGGACATGGGCAGCTGGCTTTTATCTGGAGACATAAAGGTAAGTGCTCTTCCCTGGAGCAATCTATCAGACTGTTTGGGGAAAGTTGATGTTTCTTGTGTCAGTGTCGGCACCCCAGAGTAATCCCAGCTATCTGGGATGTGTCCACCGCCCGATCGTCCCCTCTCTGCCCAGAAACTGTTCTGTAGACCAGCCCTACCACAAGAATTGAGAAATGGCGACCTCCGGATTGTTGGGAGACCAGGGAGGGTCAGGAACTACTGTTTCTTGTCATAACTCTTGTAGTACAGTTTGACCTTTTATATTATTTGCATGTATCACTATAATTAAAACATACATGTACTTTAAAAAATGAAGAACTTCTATAAATCAATAAGAAAAATACCAATAACTCAATGGAAAATTAGGCAAAGGAAATGAACAGAGAGCTCCCAAAAAGAAAAAGAAAATGGCTCTTAAGTATATGAAAATATGCTCAATTTTAATCATAGTAGAAGAAATGCAAATTAAAATGACTACAAAACACATCCTCCCCCCCCCCCATCAGATTGGCAAGGAACAAAAATTGGATAGTGCTTGGTATTAAGAAGGGCATATGGAAACATGGATTCCCTTACAGTGTTGGTGAAGTGTACATTGGAAGACAACATGGCAGTAGCTATCAGAATTTTAAATGCCCAGACCTGCCTGGGTGGCTGAGTTGGGTGGAGCAATTGCCCGTACACCAAAAAGGTTATGAGATCGATTCCTGGTCAGGGCACATACATAGGTTGGCTTTTTAAAATTAACACTACAACCAAGAACAACTGGGAAGTGGGGTAAGCATAAGCTGACTTCATCCCCTTTACAGCTGGGTGTCAATAAGATACTATCTAAGATGAAACTGTTTAATATTCAACCGTAGTTTTACTTGATCATAAAGGGGTAACAATAATAGTAATATTTGGCATTTATATACCATAAGCACTGCTCTGAAGACATCACATGTATATTGACTCATTTCATCCTCTTAAAAAGAGATAGGTCCTGTTATGACCCTATTTTACAGATGGAGAAACTGAGGTCTAGGAAAACCAACTAACATTGCCCAGATTCATAGAGCTAGTAACCAGCAGGCCAGGATTTGATGCCAAGCAATCAGGCTCCAGAGTCCATAATTTTAGGATTAATCTCTCGTATAAGATTTCTTTCAGGCTTCTTTCTGAGAAAAAAAATGTCAAACATGATATTTTGAAATAAATGAATCTAACTATTTTTGTAAAATTTTATTAGCCATCCGTTATGTCTGGACTAATGTGTATCAAATATGAACTCTGAGAAATAATATATGGTGAAATCTTGGATAAGTTTCTAATTTCTTCTTTGCGCTTTTATATATAATTTGTGGATATGTATCTTTTCCACAAAACAAAAAAATCATTTCTCTGGGGGGGAGAAGGTGTTTAAGTCCATCTTCAAAGATACTTAAACCCCAAGCATGGAGATACCAAGGGCTGCAGCTGCATTGTCTACATTGTGCCCAGCCAGCTGTGCCAAGCGGCCAGCCAGGCTTTCAGATGGGATTAGCCAACTGAAGAGCCATTACCCTCTCTTTGACTCTTGGATCTGGTGATTGGCAGTATCACCTGGAACCATCTAATCATGGCACCGATGCTCACAGTTAAATAACTGAAGCTTAAAACTCAGTGGAGAGGGGAGAACTCTGTAAACAGATTCGCCCTGTATACATTCCCCCCGACTACCTCCAGGCACTTTCTGCAAAACCAGGAGGTGGCTTTTATGCTGGTTAAATGTGGGAATTGAGTGATTCCTAAAAAAAAAAAATAAATAAGCCAACTCATAGCCAGGCTTTCTATGGGAAGGTGTTACTGTGGCCTTGGCATCAAGGAACAGATGGGGATTTGAATCAAAGAGAAAAAGAACAAGGGAAATCTACCCAACAAACTCAGTACAGCTCGAGAGTGTCGTTTTAAGTTGACCAGAAAACAGCAGAAAGTAGATGACACTGTGCTGAAGATTTAGGATCGCAGACATTAGAGAAGAAATTAAATTGCCCAATCCAGCCCTGGCCGGTTTGGCTCAGTGGATGGAGCATTGGCCTTGCAGCCTGAAGGGTCCCAGGTTCAATTCTGGTCAAGGGCACATGCCTGAATTGCAACCTCGATTCCTGGAGGGGGGTGGGGGGAGAGGGGGTAATGCAGGAGGCAGCTGATCAATGATTCTCTCTCATTGGTGTGTCTATCTCCCTCTCCCTTCTTTTCTGAAATCAATAAAAAAATATATATTTTTTTTAAATTGTCCAATCTGACCCTTTCTGGGTCATCCTCTACAGAGCCCCTCCCCCCTTTCTGAAATTCTTAAGCAAAGAACTTTTCCCACTTGTCTAGGAAGAGCATTTTACAATCTAACTTATTTTCAGTTAAAAATATTTTTATAATGGCTATTCATCGTAGATTTTCCTTTTTACAACTCCTCAAACTTTATGACCTCACAACTCTTAGCAAAATCTCTTCCCTCAAATAATTCCCTCTCCAGATTTTCCTTGGTTTCATTTTCAACGAATAAAATAGGTGTGCACACACATATAAATATCTATAATATTGATAAATATAGGTAACTATTGATATCAATATAGATATATTAGCTATTTAATCATGTGTAAGTGTAGATACCTAATTATGGCCAAATAAAGTGTGAGATATATGTGTACTTTAATAGTAATACGAATGTGTGTATGTATGTACATAAACATATTTAAATAACTTTGGCCGTCCTGTTTCATGTATCAGGTTGGAAATGCATAGTACAAAGGTTGGTAATTTCCCATAATCTGATTTGCAGCCTATTAAACTGGAGATTGGTGAAGAAAAAAATCTGCTGGTCAAGTTTGACCCGACCCACAAATGCGATTTGAACAACTGGGTGGCAGAAGAAACTCTATCCATCAGGTACCTGGAGCACCCTCAGGTAGACAGCCTGAGCCTGCGCGGGGAAGTGCATTACCCCAACCTGTCCTTTGAGACCATGGACCTGGACTTTGGCTGTATCCTGAACGACACGGAGGTGATCCGCTACGTCCCCATCACCAACTGCAGCCCACTGGCTGTGAAGTTCTGCTGGTTCTTCCTGGTGAACAAGGAAAATCAAATAAGGTACCGCCAGCGTAGCTATCCTGTAGAGCTCTTTTCTGCTGTTCGTTTGTTTTTTTTCTCCTTGCTTTGCACTGGGTTCCTATATTCTGTGCACTGGTCTTGCATGAATACTTTTGGTTCTGACAATTAATTATTGACAAAAATAACAAAGAGCCTAAACTCATGGTCCCTCCTAGATTTCCAAGCAAGAAAAACAGATAAAACATCTTTGAAAGCCTCAGTTGCCATCCAATTAACAGAGTGATCAATATCCATAAGCCTCCTTTAATTTTGAAGCTAGTAGTTGGATCATTAGAAATCTGTCATAAAAAATAAAGTTTTTGTGCAGTTTTATGAATAAGCATTTCAAACCCAAAGCATGAATTACATAGCACAATACACTGAGCATGTGCTGTGTCCTTCAGTGGGTCTGTGGGTTTCATTCTGGCATGTGTATGTAGTGGGTGGTGGTGAGTGCCGAAAGGGAACCGCTGTCTTCACAATATTTATGTTTAGAGGTATCTCTCTCCTATTCAATTAACTTTAAATTCAATTAGAAGCTAAAGCCAAACTTAATTTGGAAAACACTCCTTTTAAAAAATATCAACAGCCTGTATTAGCCAGGCCGCAGGAACGTTTTCATTTGGGTTCGCCTCATTCGAGACCAGGACCAATGGGCTTCTGCATATGGTATTTCTCCATTGGGTGTTTGGACAACTGTTTTCAGCACTGAGTGTTGAGTAGCCATACTTAACTAAGGAGCCTCATGTTTCCTTGGCTTGTGGGTGCCTCCTGTATGCAATGCTCATCTTGTCCACGACAGCCACCCTTTCCTTTCCGGCTCCGTTACCATGGTAACCCTTTCCTTTCCGGCTTGCTCTGGATGTTTTCCATAGGCAGCCAAGGACGACCTAGCGTAGCCAGGCCTGTCCACACTGGTGGGTGGTGTCCCTTGCCTCTCCGGCATTCATTCGTTCGTTTTATCAGCCGGACCAAGGATCAGGCCTGAGCCATGAAACCTGATCTTTAGGCGCCAGGGGCTGTTTAGGTTTGAAATGAAATTCTACAGAGGATGCACGTTTAAAATAATTATGGAGAAACCAGCCAACCTGGCCTAATAAGCTGCAAATACCAGATTCTGTGAAGTTGTTCTCATGTAACAGCTAAATGAGTTTATTCCATCTGGGAGCAAGGGCCGGGATTTATTTATTTATTTATTTATTTATTTATTATTTATAGAAGCCATTTCCATAATTAAAATAATGACATTTTGAAAGTGGGCTTGGCCAGTACTACAGATGATGTGCTCTAATTTTTTATTGCTTTAAGCATTCATCTAACCATTCTTTTGCTTTCATCAGTATCTTCTTATATCTTGATATTGAGCTTCTGCTTATAATTTTTTATTCATTCATTCAGTCATTCAGAAAACATTTGATAGGTGATTCTTTTGCACCAGATGATGTGTGAGATTAGGGATACAAAAGTGAATAAGACATGATCCCTGGCCTGAGGGTGCTGGGGAACCATATGTGTAAACCGTGGTGGGCGGGTGACAATGCCAGGCTCTGAGGGACGATGGGGGGCGGGGGGGGATGACTGCTCAGAGGAGCCAGGGAAGCCGCACTTAGAAGCACAGTTAACCATTCCGATGGAAGAGCAGGGACATATTCTAAGTGACGGGAATAGTATGTTTCTATTAGTTAGGATTCACGGACACAATTCTGTTATCAGTCACAGGAAACCTGACCCTAAGCAAAAATAAAAAGGAAAGGGCATTCACTGGTTCGCAGATTCCTTCTGGCTTCTGGCCTGGCTTACCTCGGGGACTCAAGCAGTGTCTCCAGAGCCAGGGTCTCTGCTCTCTTCCATGTGTTGGCCCTGTTCTCAACCAGCTCCTCTCCATGGTCCCCAAATGCTCCTTCACTCCTGGGGCAATATCCTCGCAGAAGCCCATCCGCCGGAGAGGAAATGAGCCTTTGCCCCAGAACCTCCATGAGGTTCACTCCGATCAGACCGGCTCAATCACGTTACCCGTCCCCTCCCTCAACCAGTCACTGTCGGGGAGGGCAACACATTCATCAGGTTGTCCTACCACGTGCCCCACACCAGAGGCTGCAGCCGTGACCCCAGAGCTCCGTGGACTGAAGGGGGTGGGAGTGGGGCAGATCTCCCGACAAACCTGACACACAGGAGCATGAATGCTGGAGAGGCAAAGGACACCGCCTACCAGCGTGGACCGGGGCTATGTCAGCATGGCCACCGTGCAGACTGGATGGCAGAGAAGTCAGGGAGACGCGGCAGGGGCTAGGTTGGCAGTGGTGTGTGAGAGGCCTGGTATCTCAGGATAAGGAGTTTAGACTCTTTCTCGGAGGCAGTGGTGAGATTTATAATCAACAGAGGGAAGAGATTAGCCAAAGACACAGACAACCAGTGAGGTGATGGCCAGAGGGAAGGGGGGCGGGACCTGGGTGGAGGTGGGCAGAGGAGGGGAAAATGGGGACATCTGTAATAGTGTCAACAATAAAAATAAGGTTACAAAAAAGAATATATATGAGAAACCACTAAACTTCAGACAGCAGAAAAAATATATATTTATTATTTTCAGTTTAATGAGGCTTTAAAAATAAATAAAAGGACATAACCAATTAAAAAAGAGAGAGAGAGACAGGAGTCAGGTTTTGTCAGAAAGATACCTCTCAGCGGCCTTCAGCGCAGTTGCCCGATCCCGCCTTCCTGAGACGCGTTCCTTCCCTGGCTTGACCAGCACCGTCTGTCCTGTGTCCCCTCATCTCCCGGCTCTCGGCCAGCAGCAGCCCCCTGGCGGGTGGGACGCAGGCTCCCTCCTGGCCCTCTGCCCTTGCTGACAGTTGCTCTGCCCCACGGCCTCGCGTGGCCCGTTGCTGAGGCTCACACGTGTGTCTCCACCAGACCCTCTGCTCACTTCCCCGGGCACCGCCCTCCTGGCCTCTCCTCCGATGTCTCCCAGGTGGCTCACTCCCAGCTGCCCCACACCAGCCTCGGGCTCTGCCCTTGTCTCCTCCGGCCTCCCCTCTAGGGCCTCTGTCCGGTGAAGGCATCACTGTCCCGGAGCTGAGTCACTCGCTCCTTCCTCTCCCTCGCCCACCACTTCATCAAATCCACCTCCAAGTTCCACCCATTCCACCTTCTAAAGCCTCCCATTCCCATCCCACTGTGTCACCCGAGTTCAGGCCGCCACTGGCTCCTGCCTGGCCCATCGCGACGGCCCCTCCCTGGGCTCTCAGCTGTCACTCACGCTCCACCGTCCGTCGTCCACACAATAGCCAAGCGGCGAGTGTGGCCCTGCCTGGGCTTTCAGCCTTAATGACACCCATGCTTCTTCTTCTTTTTTTAAATATATTTTTATTGTTTTTTTTATTGATTTTTTACAGAGAGGAAGAGAGAGGGATAGAGAGTTAGAAACATCGATGAGAGAGAAACATCGATCAGCTGCCTCCTGCACACCCCCTACTGGGGATGTGCCCGCAACCAAGGTACTTGTCCTTGACCAGAACCAAACCTAGGACCCTTCAGTCCGCAGGCCGACGCTCTATCCACTGAGCCAAACCAGTCAGGGCGACACCCATGCTTCTTAGGAGACAGTACAAGGTGCTTCAGCAGAGCAAGTGCCGGCCCTGCATTTCTCCCTGGTTTCTTCTCACCTCACCCTGCCATCTCCACACTGACTCCCATGTGGGCCTCTTTCCAGCCAGAGCTGCTCCTGTCTGACTGCTCTCTCTCTCTCTCTCTCTCTCTCTCTCTGCAGGAAGCTCTCCCCCTCTTCCTAGCCAGCCCCTCCCCCCCTAGTGAGCCCCTCCCCCCATCATGTCTCAGCTGACCTCCGAGACCCTCCCTTAGATGAAGCCCCTGCCATAGGCGCTGGGAGCCAGCTCCGTGGGGCCTGGCCCCATCTGTAATGACGGCTCACTGTCCAACTTCACAGGAGGCCAGAGAGCACGTCTGTCCTGCTGCCCGTGGGTCCCAGGGCCCAGCACGGCCGTTGGCACAGAGTGGGTCCTCACCGGGTGGTTTTTAATCAGCTGCTCCCTGCGCTCATGGACTGAGCGGAGAATGGTTGCATAACTGGTTGAAGATTCTTTTCTGTCAGCTTCCTGGCACCTGCCAAATGGAAAAGGTTCAAGGCATAATGTCACCTTGAATAGCAAAAAATAAAATAAAAAATGCCGCTTGCCTTCCAGATAGGCTCCCTCGGTGCCGGCGTCAGAAAAACATCAAGAACTTGCTGGCTAAAGGTCACTTTTATCAGCTAGACCAACACCAACCTTTTTTTCCCAATTATAATTCTTCTCAGCACTGCAGTTAGTAAAAGAGACAAAGGATAAAAGAGGCTTTTCTTCTTCTTTTATTAGGCGGGGTATGAGGATGCCTAGACTCTCAACAGTCCTTCCTGTTGCAACACCCATACCTCTGCCCTGTGTGTGTATGTGTGTGTGTGCGCATGTGTGTGTATATACATGCACGTGTGTGTGTGATTTTGTAGGCAGTTTGGACTCATATATTTAAAGAATCCCTGTTGTTTGAGCATTTTTTCAAGTTGTTCCCTCCTATCACATATGGGAACAAAAATAGCAGTAAAAGGGACAAGCACGCTAACTAAGACTCTGTAAGAGGGAAAGGCAGTAACTGGCTTTGAAACACGCTCCTCCACGTGAGTCCATGTGTATGACGGGCTCTGGATGACTTTGGTGGATGACAGTCTGTGCCGCTCACACACACACATGTGTGAGGAAGCTGGGATGCAGCATAGAGCAGAGCGCGCACCCGGCTCGCCAGCCCGGGGGGCTGTGCCCTTTTTGGCTGGCTGGGCAGCTGGATGGGAAGGTGATGTTTCACGGCATCTGTGTGAAAGAGGAGCCCCCGGGAAGCCCACACCGGAACCAGCCTTTACTTCCGAGAGGCCAGGGAGAGCCAAGCAGACGCCGGCTTGGCTGGTATCTCTGCCCAGGCCCCACACTGCACAGCTGAGGCGATGCTAGAACGTGGAGCGCGTGAGCCAAGCGTTCTCCAAGGACAGCTTTGCCTTTTTACTTCCAAGTCAGATTATAAATAAATCGAAAAGAGGGCCTGAGGGAGCCCAGCCCTGGAGCAAAGGAGCATGTGTTGTTCGCACATTGATTTTCCCGTGATGAGCATAAGTTGTCCAATATTGTGATTAGAAGAGGAGGGGGGAGGACCTCGAAGGGGGTGGAGGCGGCCTCATTTTCTGGATGCTTCCATCTGTCTCTTCACCATCCCTCAGTTTCTGGAAAGTGAACCTTTTCTAAGACGTGATATATCAATGGTGGTTGAGATCTTGGGCTGTGGTTGGACACGGCTGGTTAAAATCTGGGCTCTGTCCTTCTGGCCATGTCTTTCTGGACCATCCCTGAGCCTGGGTCTACTCAACTGTAAAATGGAGATAATGCAGAAACCTAAAGAGTTGCTGTGAGGATTAAATGAGAGATGCCTGTAACGTGCATATGTCTCTGAGATAAGAAAGAAAATCAGGAATTTATCCCCTGAGGGTGCCTTCCTCTCCCTCATACCAAGTGCTGCTAAGTGAAGTGCTCTCCAAGATCCTAACGCAGGGGTGGGGAACATCCGGCACCCGGCCATGTAAGGCCCACAAAATCATCCGGTCTGGCCCTGCCAAGGCATTAGGGGTACGTTAATTAAATGTTTGACCAAATATAGCAGGCTAATTAATATATATATTAATATATATATTTGTATTGATATCAGAGAGGAGGGGAGAGAGAGAGAGATAGAAACATCAATGATGAGAGAGAATCATTGATCGACTGCCTCCTGCACGCCCCCACTGGAGATCGAGCCCACAACCCGTGTATGTGCCTTTGACCGGAATCGAGCCCAGGACCCTTCAGTCCCCAGGCCAACGCTCTATCCACTGAGCCAAACTGGCTAGGACAGCAGGCTAATTTTTAAGTTGATAATTTTGTATGACCCACAAATGATGTTATAAATATACAAGTGGCCCTTGGCAGAAAGAAGGTCCCCCCCTCCCCCGGTTCTAAAAGGTTAGAGCAGTAGGGTCCTTAGACACCTAGATGAGAGACCCAGGCCCCCTTTTTTCCTGACCAAAGGCAGAAAATCCAGGCTGCGTTCATCAGGGCTGGAGCCAGGCCTAGCAGGTGACAGCCCTGTGTGGCTCAGGAGGGCAGCCTCCCTCACTTCCCCACCCCTCCCTGCAGCCACAAGCCCAGACCCATGATGATGAGCACAGGTCCTTGCTTTGCCCAAGGGTCCAATAAAAAATAGTAAATATGTAGGGGATCGACTAGAGACCCTTCCCGGGGAAGCCTTGGGAGGTGTGGGCTGGTGACAGCAGGGGCGCGTTAAGGATGGGGCCCAGGTCACGGGGTCACCTGGGAGCGGAGTCGCCCCCTTTAAGGAAACGTGAACAGGACATGCTGGCTCCACAGACTCCATGATTGCAAGACTCTCCCAGTTCTAACTGGTTTCTCCTGGGATTTAGGGTTGGGATCCAGGTCCCTTAGTGAATACCCCCTTGAGTCCTGGGCCCCTGCCTGCCCACAGTGACCCCACACAGGAGAGAGGGAGCCTAGGATGAGGGACGGCCCTGGGATCTTTGTGGGCAGCAGTGGGCATCCCTGCAGCAGAAGGAAACTTTCCATCAGGAGGATGGGCCTCACCCAGAGTTGAGCCCACCTCTGCCCTGACTGGCTCTTGTGAACAGAAAAGAACGTGGCCGGGTCCTGCTTTGACCCCCTCGCTTTGCTGTGGAGCCAGGCGGGCCTAGAGTGACCGATCTCCAGGCCGACACCAGCAATCTCCTCCTGCCCCAGGGCCTGTAGAAATGTGATCACGTGCTATTTCAGAGCCAAGTTCAGGACTGTTTTCTAGACCTACTGGATCCCCCTCTACCCCCCACCCCCCCAGCCCAACTGATCAGCCCTGGTTGCTAGGTAACTGTTACCTTAGCGACAGAACACTCCGAAGGGTTCTGAGTGGTGATTTGTGCCCATGGGACACTGGCAGTCGGCAGCAGAGCTGTGAGCCCGACCTGCCATGGAGGGCCTGCTGCCTGCC
The DNA here is from genome assembly GCF_000147115.1 of Myotis lucifugus. NCBI lineage: Eukaryota > Metazoa > Chordata > Mammalia > Chiroptera > Vespertilionidae > Myotis > Myotis lucifugus. Next base: position 3,546,888 of record NW_005871136.1, read on the forward strand.
ACCGCATCCGCCTCCCAGCTGATCCTGGAGCACCTGTGCGGGCTGCTGCTGGTGATTTCCGAGAGCTTGAGACACGGCCCAGGTCCCCCTGCGTTCCTCTGGGGGATCCTGGTGGGCGCTCTGGTGGTGGTGGCTGTGATAGTAAAGAGACAACACACTTTAAGAAGTGTGGAGGCACCAGGTAAAAGATGGTCTGTCCACCAAGAAGTCTGTGGACGATATAGTGAGAATACTGGGCCAATGACAGAAGCTGACGATGCCTTCAAGCCACCTGGGTGGAGGCCAGTCCTCTCTCGTTACAGACCTCGTGTTTGAGGGCACTGAATCAACACCTGGGCAGGTTGTCACTTCAGGATATGGTTGACTTGCTGAAAACAGTACCCAAGAACCAACCTCCTAAGCTTTCCCAAGTGACTAATGAAAAGCCCATCTCAAAAGCATCAGGGATTGATGGAGAACAACTTCAGAAGAGCATAATGGATGATTTGAACAAAAATACATTATCCAGAAAGTTCAGAACTACTCTAAGAAGGAATTATGGGATGGAAGCAGAAAATCCAGGAAAAGGAGGAGGAGAAACAAAGGCTGAGCAGCCGGGTGCAGGAATGGAGCAGGCTCTGCTAGATAGAGTTCCCCGATCGCTGTCAGTGGCTGGAAAACCGATCCCCAGCCTGCCTACCTTGAAGGTCAGGTGGATGACAGAAACTTGGAATCCCCACAAAAGAGGGAAGCAGAAAATGGGGATGCTGGCGTCCATGTGTCCCAGGAAAATCAGGCATCAGCCAGACAATTGTGGAAGCAAAAGCAAGTGAATGAAGCGCTTGCAGCAGAAATAACGAGCCTGCAAACTGAGAATGCATCTTTGCAGCGTGAAAACTCAAACCTAAAAGATGAGATTGAACAGCTGAAGCTGAAGCTTCGAATTCTGCCCAATACACATGAAGATGCGACACAACTACAGAAACAACCGACTGAGGCGGAAACGCGCTACTTAGAAATGGAGAAGAAATTTCCCACCATGCACTCCACTTACCAGTCCTGAACACGTATAAGAAGATGGCCCGAGGCCTGAACCAGGAACTACGAAGAAGCACTTGCTACTATGACAATGAGATCCGATGCCAGCAGAGAAGGCAGCCGAGGTCACTGAGAGGAAGTTCCAGGACCTGAGGAGGGAAAATAATCACCACAGGCAAATGCTGGCCAAGGTCAAGTCCAAGTTCCGGACTTTCCCAGGTCGCCCTTTTGCTCCTTCGCTCCCCTCGCAGCCCATAGAGCCCCTGCAGTGCCCGGCCATCCCCTGGGTCATCGGGTCCCAGGAAGGAGGAGGGTCCTCTGGTGAGAGCTGGAGAATCCAGGGTCACCGGCTGGTGTGACTCAGCTCCCACAGCGGCTGGGTCCGGAACACCCACACCAGGGTCAACATCTGCCTGCTTCTGTTCCAGGGATTCTGTTTGCTCTCTCTTTAGCTTAGCTGCTCTTACTAAATTGATGCCACAATTACCCTTAGTAGTACACAGAATTATAACTTTCCAGTAGTATTATTTAAATAGAGATTCGTTAATATAATTCGCATGGATACAGAATTCCCCACGAGAATTATATACTAGAAGTATTGCATTTTGAATTAAATGACTACTATTATCTAAACCAGTGATGGCGAACCTTTTGAGCTCGGCGTGTCAGCATTTTGAAAAACCCTAACTTAACTCTGGTGCCGTGTCACATATAGAACTTTTTTGATATTTGCAACCATAGTAAAACAAAGACTTATATTTTTGATATTTATTTTATATATTGAATTGCCATTTAACAAAGAAAAATCAACCAAAAAAATGAGTTCGTGTGTCACCTCTGACACGCGTGTCATAGGTTCGCCATCACTGGTCTAAACCGTCATCTAAGTTTGACGTGGGCATTTAAACAAAGACCATGATTGTATGATATGGCTATTATTACAAATCTATAGAAGTAACTTAATATGTACCTGAAAACATTTTGGTTGGTTTTAAAAACAATGCAAAAAAAAATAATTTGAACAAGACAACACCCCATTCAAACGAGATAATATTTTTATTACTTTAGTCCTAAATTCATAGTTTAGTCCTAAAACCATAGGATAGTTTAGCCCTAGATTCATAGATTGGAAATCTTTAGATTTCTTCCCTGCTTTATAGTTTTCTCTTATTCATTTTCTGTCTAAGATACTGTTTACTGTTCAGCATTTCTAAATTTTATGCAGTCAAAATAAAAAAGGTTTCTATTGATGGCACACACACACACACACACACACACACGCACGTACTCCCTCTCGTTCTCTCTTACTCTCTCTCTCTCTCTCTCTCTCTCTCTCTCTCTCTCTGTCTCTCTCTCTCACACACACACATTGAAGATACAATATCCTCTTAGTTGCTTTGGATCTGAAGAAAATGTAAAAATATAGTTGTAAATTTTAATACTTTAAATAAATAAGTCAATAGAAAAAAAACGTTTAGGGGACACATGGTTCTTTATTTTTCTTTCAAAACAAGAATAGATAGTGAATACCACAGGGCAGGCCGGGTGTCCTTGGGCCCAGCCGTCCCGGGCCGCGCCGTGTGCACGTTGAGAGCCTGGCCTCTGAGGCGGGATCGTGCCCAGCCGCCTGCCCCATGTGACCGTGGCAGGTGGCTAGGTGTCCCCAAGCTTCAGCTTTCTCATCTGAAATGAGGGGGGTGATAAGGGCGCCTCCCACATACAGATGTGGTAGGGAGCCGTGCCGGTCACATGACACATGCTCAGCAAATGCCAGCTCTTACGGCGGCTCCTTTATTGAGGAAATGGAGTGGATTGGCGCCTGTGATGTGAATACCAGGCCACGTTCTGAGAAGCAGCGTCCAAGAGGCGGCTTGGAGACACTGTCTCCTGTAATCAATCTGAAGCCAGTTCAGGCCCCGGGGAGGCCTAAGCTTTGGTCCCCTCCATAAATGTCCCTCTCTCTTCCCGATAGGCCCACCCCTCCCAGAGCCCTTTAAGCTTCTGCACCTCTATCTCTTCCACCTCCCAGAGAAGTTTGGATCAGAGACAAAAGCAAGCACGGAGCCGTGGAGCTAGAGGGAAGGCAGCTCTGATGGGGGAGCAGAGGGGTCACAGGAGCGCCACGGATCAGGTCCGAGGGAACGTGAGTGCTTGTGTTGTCTGCCCGGGCTGCCATAGCACAGAACCACAGGCTGCGGGGCTTAACAGCAGGGCTTATTCTCTCTCAGTCTGGAAGCTAGAAACCGAGATCAAGGTGTGGGCAAGGTGGGTTTCTGCTGAGGGCCATGAGGGAAGAACAGCTTCCTAGCTTCCTTCCTTGCTTATGGATGTCCCTCTTCTCCCTGTGTCTTCCCTCTATCCATGGTCTGGGGTCAAATGACCTCTTCTTATGAGGACATCCGTCATTTTGGGTTAGGGCCCCTCCTAATGACCTCACTTTAACTTCATTACTTCTGAGGCCCAATCTCCAAATATGGTCATTTTCTGTAGTGTTGGGGTTCAGGACTTCAGCACATATATTTTGAGGGGGACCAATTCAGTCCATTACAGTATTTATTTAAAAAATCAAATCAGTGAATACAGGAGGACAAATTAGAAAAGTAGAAAAGCCCCGGTAACAGAAGCCCATAAGTCAGGGACAACTTACCAAACTGACTCAAATATATATATATATTCCCAATGGTTTTATAACCATTGAAGAAATTACATAGTTTCACATCTTGCTGTAATAAAACACTAAGTCCTAATAGTTACAGGCAAGTTCTTCCAAGGAACAAATAATTCCAAACTTACACAAGTTCTTTTCAGAAAATAAAAATAATAAAAGAAAATATTACCCAACTCATTTTATGGAATCAGAGGGAGGAAACTAATCAGATTTGTGGAAACTAATCTTCATACCAAACCCACTCATTAAACCAGGTCAGAGACCAGGTCATTCTCATTAATTCAAAATGTAAATGCAAAATATTCATCAAATATTAGCAAATTGAGTTTAGGAAAGAATAAAAAGTCGGGATAGCATGATCAAGTTAGGTTTATTCCAGGAATTGCAAAGTTGGTTCCACATTAGAACGTCTAATGATTTAATTTCTCGCATTACCACAGTAAGAAGAAAAGCAAATGATGTCCTCAGCAGATTATGGAAAAAAACTAGAACTAAACAATCATTCATGGGAAAATTCCTTAACCTGATCACTTGAGAAAATAATAAAATGTTAAAATGGTTTCAGGAAGATACAAAAATAAATAAAGGGGACTAGATTTGGAAAGAAAGAAAGGTGGCATAATTATTTACATAGAAACTCAAAATAATCTACAGGTAAATTCTTAGAACTAGCCAACGAATTTAGTGAGGATGGTGGATAGATATAAATGTGAAAGGCAATTTTTTACACTTGAAGAACATGTAGGACAAAGCCTTGATGGCCTCTGACCAGGATACAAAAAGCACAAACCTTATGAAACTATTCATAATTTCTGCCTTAAATTTAAGAACTTTGAGTCACCCAGTGACACCATAAAATACTTAAAGGAGAAGTCGCAAACTGAAAGAAGGTTCTAGCATGCTTGTTATCCTCAAATTACAAGTGTACATAATCTATAAAGTAGGCCTTTGAAAAAAAAAATAATTCCATTTAAAAATGGGAGATAGTGGGCAGTTACTTCACAGAAGCAGAACTATGAATGGCCGATATAGAGAAATATTCCACCTCATTAGTAATATTGAAAAAGGAGATTAAAACAATAGCTAGCCACCACTGCACACCCACAAGTGTGGGTAGAATTACACATGACCACACCAGATATGGTGGAGGCTATGGAGGGACAGCAGCTCAGGCATGGCCAGTGAGCGTGTCAGCTGATAACAATCCCTCTAGAAGGCAATTTGTCATCCACTGGGGAAGTTGATCACGAACATTCCCAAGGCTCCGCCCAACCTCCTAGCCTGTATGATTTGTGTCATCTTTCCTCAGTTCAGCTTCTCTCCTCGGAACCCACCAGGTCAGCACATTCCACCAGTTTTTCCTCAGAAGTTTCCCGGACCCCGTCCTTCCTCTCGGCTCTCCTGGCCGCCTCCTTACTCAGCATGCTCCCTCCGATTCCTGCACACTCTGCTGACTGGCTGCTTCCGCCGGGTCTCCCCAGCCCGCACCCCGGATTCCTCCTCTGCAGGCTACACCTTCATCATCTCATTCATTCCTTCTGACCTTCTGACGTCTGTTGCTTTGCAAGGCCAGGCTTTCTGTCTGTGTTCCTCCCTCTCAGCCGTTGCCTCTGGCTTTTTCTCCAGCTCTCTGTGTCTTTGCCCTCAGTGCCTGCTCCCCACATCCTCTCGTTTCTTCTGTATGTAAGAAAACAATATACTCCTCTCCCCCATTCACTCCCCAACCCAGTTTAAGCTGGCTTTTGGCCCCTCACTGAGCTGAGACTGCCTCGCTGGACGATCAGAAATGATTTCATGACTCCGCATACCCCTTGACATCCACTCTGTTTTTAGTGCTTCATAGGTGAAAAAGTGTATGTAACATGTATGCATAGTTTAAGAATAAGAACGACACGGACATCCATGTTGCATTGCCCCCATTGTCAATATGACATCACTAGTAAATTTGAAGCCCCTGGTGAAGGAGACCAGTGTGAGGTCGACCTCCAGCAGCCCTGCTATCCTCCATGTTGGCCCCTGAAATCCTCCCAGGCCTCCCCTCCATGGGCTCCTCCATCTAGATTCTCCTCTCCTGCTGGGATGGGCCAGCTGGTTTATCTGCTCAAGGGATCACATGAGCCTGAAGGGCTGTAAGACATCTCTCAAGTCTGAGCTTCCAGAAACAAGCTCCTGCCTTTGTGGTTGGCCTGCAAGTGACTCAAGGCCAAGCAGAGGGAGCCCTTTCACGCGCTTCCTGTTGAACTTAGAAGTGACCGCCGTGTTGGGGACCATATCCTCTGCCTCTATTTGCAGTTCAGTGTAGTCCGGTCTCCTGAGATACCGTATTTGTTACCCCAAGGAGAAATGAATTGGGCTATTTTTCGTTTCAATTTTGAGTGTTAAAACTTTCCGTACAGCTTTTGTGTTGTTACAGATTGAACTCTAACTCCCTTATTATAAATTCCTTCTTTTTAAGGCATCTTCCCAATGTCTCCTCTATTGGCAGAAGGCATCAGCCTTTTAGCTATTTAATGAGCCAAGCTGGCCTCTGCAGCAGTGAGTGGGAAGTATCAGCCTGTTTCTGAACCTGAGTTGAAGTGATGTCCGCTTGGTTCACTTTGTGGCCTGATTCTTAAAAGGAGCGCAGCTGACTTATCTGTGGGTTCATATTAATTAAAATCCCCCAAAGCAGCTCCATCCACTGAGACCAGACCTTAGAGGAAATTGACTTTCAGAACCGTCCTGTTTTGAAAATATTCCCAAGGAGCTTTGAAGCTGATTATGAGGGCGATCTCACAGCTGCGCCTCCGAGAGCATGCAGCAGTGGGGACACCTTCTGGAGCTTTTAGGGAAATGGCCGTTCCTCACAGAAATCCCGCGTGAGAGCTCCCTGGCAGATTCTGGGCGCGTTCCTCCACGCTTCTCCTTATCTAGATTCCAAAATAAGTCCTAGGAAATACGATCTGTCTTCTTCAGGTCGTGGATTTCAATTGCTTTTAAAATGAAAGGCCTGCTTTGTGAGTCGCTGCCGTGGGCCTGGCATGAAGGAGAAGCCCTCACCTGCTGGTCAGGTGGATCGAGTAAAGGTGTTAAGAGTGTGAGCTTTGGAGGGAGGCTAACTTAGCTCAGCCACCTGCTCTGTGAGCCTCCGTTCTGTCATCTGAAGCCTGAGGCCCATCCTAGCACCTGCTTCATCGAGTCGTTGTGAAGATTTGATTAGGCAGTCCTTACTACGTGCTTCATATAATGCCTGGCAGACAGTAAGTGACGGTAACTGTGGGCTGCAGTTACTTAATTAGGGCCTGTCTTAGTCCGTGCAGGCTGCTATCACAAAAGTCCAGCTACTGGGGGGCTTATAAACAGCAAACGTTTATTTCTTACAATTCTGAAGGCTGGGAAGTCCAGGGTCATGGCGCAGACAGATCCGGCATCCGGTGAGGGCCCACACTTCCTGGTTCATAGACGGCATCTTTTTCCTGTGGATTACATGGCAGAGGGACAAGCTAGCTTCCTGTGGTCTCCTTTATAAGGGCACTGACCCCCATCAGGGGGGCTCTGCCCTCAGGACCTAATCACCTCCCAAAGGGCCCACCTCCAAATACCATCACCTTTGGGGTAGGATCTCAACATCCGAGATCTGGGGGGACACAAACATGCAGACCCTAGCAGAGCGCTCACTGTATCGCCATTCCTGTGACCTCCTTGCCTCCGTCTTATAAGTCAGTGACTCGCAGCCTTGGATGCGCATTAGAATCATGCTGGGAACGTTTCCTGACTCCAAAGTAACTCAGAACTGCTCAGTGGGGGGTCAGGTATGGGATGTTCTTAAAGTTCTGCAGGTGATGCCATGGGCGGCTGTAGTGAGGATCACTGTTCTAGAGCAGCAGTTCTCAACCTGTGGGTCGCGACCCCTTTGGGGGTCGAACGACCCTTTCACAGGGGTCGCCTAAGACCATCGGAAAACACATACAATTACATATTGTTTTTGTGATTAATCACTATGCTTTAGTTATGTTCAATTTGTAACAATGAAAATACATCCTGCATATCAGATATTTACATGACAATTCATAACAGTAGCAAAATTACAGTTATGAAGTAGCAACGAAAATAATTTTATGGTTGGGGGTCACCACAACATGAGGAACTGTATTAAAGGGTCGCGGCATTAGGAAGGTTGAGAACCACTGTTCTAGAAGCTCCAATTCCAGCACCTTCTGAGAATCTTTAAAAATCTAGTTTTTACCTCCCAAGGTCTGAGTAACTTGAGTCTCAGCAACTCAGTGGTGTCCCACCAACTTCCACCTGAGCACAGGTGGCCAGTCGGACACATTTGGGGACGTAAGAAAGTCGGAGGCTCGGGCAGGCTGCTTTTGCGATGGGCGTGTATCTGCAGATTGCGTCCCCTTCTCGCGTGGCCGAGCTCGACCGACTGCGCTGGCAGGGAAGGCCCTGAGCCAGCCCCATCTGTTTCCATCTGTCGTTTGCTTCCCATGGTGGGAGGTGCAGCAAGTGTAAGACCACAAAGCCAGGCAATAAATATGGAAATGTGGGTTGGGACTTTGTGTTTGTGCCCAGAGAGGCCCAGGAATTTGCCCACTTTTAACATGATTTCAAGCCATGATGACAATCTGCTCCCTTTAAAAGCAGGAATCAAGGGCCTCTCTAATCGGGAGCAGGTTTGTGATGTGACCCTCAGAGGAAGCAAGAGAGGGAGGGGGAGAGGGGAGGGAAGAGGGAGAAAGAGAGGGGCTTCAGAAATGGGAGGAGCAGAAGTTGGATAGCTGAGAGGAGAACGGGAATGTAAAAGACCACCTGATAAGATCTAACAAGTAAAGATGACAGGTTTGCTTAACTCGGCCCACCGAGTAGAAATTGAAAGTAGCAGGAAGAAAATACCTCCACAATGAAATCAGTTACGCCGAGTAGCACACCTTCATACTCTCGGATGGTTGAGTAGCACACCTTCATATTCTCCACTCTTCACTAGGAGGCACCACGCTTCCTCCCATGCAGAGAGACATTTCCTCCTCATGAGGACTTGCCCACGCAGCCAAGGGAAGGTGGGTCTCGCCCTCATCGGAAGCCAAACAGACTCTCCTCTCGTTTGAATTTCAAAAATGACGGTAAATCCCACCCATCCCAGCACAGGGACAGCTCGTGTGCATTGGACATTTACTGTGACCCGGGCACCCTGCTGAGTGTGTTACATGAACTGATCCTCACAACAATCAGATGAGGAGGGTCCCATCACTAACACAGTACCCAGGCACGTGGTGTGTAAATGCGGAGGCCAGGATTCAGACCCGAGGCTTGTGTCCCCACGGCCTCGCTCTGAACCGCTGTGCAAGCTGCACGCCTTGCCGCTGGAGCCCTGGTACCCTGAGCTACACCCGTTCCTCTGTCCCTGACTCTGACCCCTTGGCTTTCTCACCTTTGGAGACATACAATACAACGCTACAGTGGTTCCCTAGGAACAGAGCCTGAGCCTGGAGTGGTGATTTGGGGCGGGTGATGTATTGAGGGAGCGCTCTCAGGAGGAATTATAAGAGAGTAAGAGACAATGTAGAGTGGAGGGGAACAGTACGGGGGTGTGTGATTTCAGAAGTCTTGCCTCTGTCTGACCCAGGGGAGCTCTGGAGTGTGAATTGCATCAGAGTTTATCCCACTCAGAGACAGGGAGGCTGGGTCCTCACCCTCGTCCGACATCCTCGCCTGCAGCTCACACCCGAATGGGTGGGAGGACATAACCTCCCGGGCAGCTCCCCAGAGCCAGGGCAATGCTCCAGAGAAAGGTGCAGCCAACACCCGCAGCACCCAGGAGATGGCGCACCGTTCTGGTAAAGGGGCCACAGACAGTGTGCCCATAGCCTCTGCTACAGTGGTGACTGCAGAAATAAATAAATAAATAAATGGCATATGAGCCACACAAAACACACCTGCTGGACCTTTTCATCCAGCGTGGCTGTCTTCACCCTCTGAACACTCCCAGAATCCAGGTCCAATGAATGAATGAATTAGAAGTCATATCAGTGAATGAATGAATTAGAAGTCATTGTGTCCCCTGCAAGACTGTCCCCGCCTTTTTTGGGGGGGAGGGGCTCGTCTGCATGGCACAGACTTAGTGGATAGCCAACATCCACCATTCTACCTCCAACTATTGTCTGAACGACAGCACAAAATATTAACTGAAACACAAACATGTCCTTTGGGGTTTTGTTTTGATGGGCCACTGCCTCTAGTGGTGTGAGAACAGGCAATAAGAGTGGTGGACATTTTTTAATTTTCAGCACAAAAGAACGTATTGACCCAAGGTTACCAAAAATTGAAAATAAAATACAAAGAGGGCAACCGCTGAGCCCAAAGCAGCGTATCTGATTGACAGTGTGTCTGACAGTCACATGGTCCCGTCACAGCTAAAGGGGCTCGGGGTGGGGGGTGGGTTCTTCCCTGGCTCCGCCAATGCATCTGAAACGGGTAGCTCTGGAATTGCACCCATATTGATTTTTTTGTTGCTTGTTTGCTGTGCAGTCTCTTTTAAAAATAACTGAATCTAATCCTGTTGGGGTCAGCATAACAGGAATGTAATCATCTGTTCCTGGGGATAAAATGAAATCTGGTCCAAAAAGACTCTTCCAACGTTCTATTTCAGTTTTTCGGAGCAGGTTTTCGGCTTTAATGATAAGTGGAAGCCTCCGTTCCGATGAAGGTCTTGCCGCAGCATGGCGGCCTTCCTGCTCTCCTTTGCTTGTTTCCAAAGAGACCTCTCGCTTCCCAGTTGTCCAGGCATCCTTGTCACCTGAGGTGTTGTTTCTCCTCAGGTCTGCGGATCTGCTACCGCCTTGTGTTTTTCCTGTACAGATAGGCCCATATGCCTTTTTTTTTTTTTAACTCCACACAACATCCCAGGTGGGGAGCACGTGTTGGATGCGAGAGCGCTGTTGTGAGGGGCAGCCATCGGCAGACCTCCCCAGCGTCTCTCTGACCCGGGGTGATGTATTTTAGTAAGTGCTCCGGCCCGTCCTCTGCTGGTTTTCACTGTCCCTGGCTGCCCAGGCTGAGTGCTGAGTGCTGCCTCATATTAATTGTCAGCGCCAGTCCTTAGCCATCATGTTGCCATGCCTACCCATGGTGGGTTCTAAATCTGACTGTACATTAGAATCACCTGGGAAGACTGTTAAACATCTAACTCCTGTCCTGGCCAGTGTGGCTTAGTGGTTGGAGAGCCAGCCCATGCTCTGAAGGGTCTGGGGTTCGATTCTCGGTCTAGGGCACGTACCTGGGTTGCAGGTTCAACCCCAGCCCCCAGTTGGGGCACGTGTGGGAGGCAATCGATAAGTCTGTCTCACATCGATGTTTCTCTCTTTGTCTCTCTCACTCTCTCCCCGCTCCCTTCCACTCTCTCTCAAAAAAATAAAAAAATCAATTGAAAAACTCTATCCTCAAATGAGATTAACAACAACAAAAAATCTAACTCCTGGGCCTTCCCTGAGACCTGCCGAGTCAGAGTGTACCCATGGATGAGGTTCAGGAATTTTTATTTTAATGAGCTCCCCAGCACCTATCCCAACACGGGTCCTCTGCCCAGAATGGTGTGGTTTCTGCCTAAGGTGAGGTCACCTAGAGACATCCGGCCTGGAATAAGCCAAACGGAAGGCCACGGTGGAAGGTGAAAAGAGCTTTTCCACTCTTCTCCAAGGCCACGGGCAGCGGATGGGGAGAGGGACGGGGAAGGGAGGTGCAGAACAGCCACATTATCCTGCAGGCCACTTACCGCTTCTCATTCAACCATCCATCCATCCATCCATCCATCCATCCGACATGTGTCCATTCAACCAGACATAGTGAGCTCATGCTGTAGGTGAAGGACCCTGCGTTATGGGGGCTCTAACGTGGGAACAACTTGGTTCCTGCCCCGAAACAGCTCACGGTTCTGAGGATGGTGCTAAGCCAGGGTTTTCCCAAAGGGAAACTGGACTGTTCTCTCTTCTTAAAAAGAACAAGCAGTAATTATGTAAAAACTTCCCTTTAAAATTCACCTATTAATGAACACCTATCACTGCATACTCATTTGAATGGTTAAAAAGAAAAGGACTGAGTACCAAGTGTGGGTGAGGATGTGGACCAACAGGGGCCCCCCTGCCCTGTGGGTGGTGGTATAAATGGTGTAAATCCACTTTGGAACACTGCTTAGCAGTTTCCTTTCCTGTTAAACATACATATACCATACAAGCCAGCTGTTTCCCCCCTAGGAATTTACCCAAGAGGAATAAAAACATGTGTCCACACAAAGACCTACAGCAACTTTATTCATAGTATTAAAAGCTGGTGCCCAGCTGCTGTGGCTCAGTGGCTGAATGTCAACCTATGAACCAGGAGGTCAGGGTTCAATTCCTGGTCAGGGCACATGCCCGGGTTTCGGGCTCGATTACCAGTAGGGGGCATGCAGGAGGCAGCCGATCAATGATTCTCATCATTGATGTTTCTATCTCTCTCTTCCTCTGTCTTCCTCTGTGAAATCAATAGATTAGATATAGATATAGATATAGATATAGATATAGATATAGATACTTAAAGCTGGATACAGCCGAGGTGTCTGTCAATAAGAAAATGGATAAACACACTAGTCAGCTATTATTGCTCAGTGATTAAAAGAACAGACTACTGCTCTGGCAACAACATCTGTGAATCTAAAAGCATCCCAGTGTTCTGTCCAGCCGGTGTGGCTCAGTGGTTGAGCATTGACCTGTGAACCAGGTCATAGTTCAATTCCAGACTGGGAAGGGTGGTCAGCAACCTTTTAGGAGAAAGTGAAAGTCAGCTAAGATTTGAGCAAGTCCCTTCTAGGCCTGCTGGTCTAGGATTTGGAATCAAGAGCCCACCCAGGCGCTGACTTGCGCCTGCTGGTGTGACGGTGACTTCCCCGTGAGTTTGTAGATTGTGATGAGGCTGAGGAAGCCCTCCTGTCCCAGATGGAGTCCATCCGGGGCCTCAGCCTCCGCCAGCTCACCAGCGGTCTCCGAGATAGAATCCCCTGAGATTGATCTAAGTGATTTTGTTAAGTAAGTGCAAAGCCAGAATGGAATTTTTTAAAATAGCATTCTTCTCTCTGCACTTACTTACGTTCTCAAACTCATCCCTCATGTATTCATTCAACCACTCACCAGCCCACAGTTTAACAAGCGCCTTCCGTGTGTCAGGCCCTAGACTAGAAGTCACCTCTGCTCTCAGGAGGCCATACATAGCCTCCTGGGTCCTGGGGGACTGAGCCCTTCCTACCATGGTGCCCGCTCCATCTGCCCCAGGCCTACCACCAGGGTCAGGTCAAGGTTAGCCAGCAGAAAGGGATATGACAACTGGTCAAGCTTTACATCCTCACAATAAAATGCTCCAGTAAACGATGCAGCTTAACATTGAGCACGGGGGACACATCCAGATTACCCGGAGGATGGCCAGAGCCCCAGGGCCTCCCGGAGCTTTTTATAAGGTGGAACGCAGACTTGATAGGCCGGGAAAGAGGGGTTGGGCCTACAGGAAGTCGATCGGTCTGGTGCCCTGCCCTGCTTGCCTGGGGCGGGAGTGGCAGAGTGCTGCTCTCGGAGAAAGGCGTCCTGGAGTGAGAGCCCACTTGTTCGGGGCACAGTGGTGGAGGGAGGAAGTCGGGGTGACCGTGTTGTGATGACTGTCACAGCAGTGACTCTCCACATTTCATTCACTCCCAGGTCTACCCTTGTAGAAGAAGATACTGGGTCTGAAGAAGGAGAACACAGAAGAGCAGAAGCGCCCGAGCTGCTCAACTCAGATGTACGCTTTCCTTTGCCTGGGGCGGGGCGGCACGTCGAGGGCCCTTTCCGTAAAACAGAGGCAGGAGCAGGTCCAGGAGCAGAGTGGCAAGGGGGCGCCGGGGTTTGGCCGTGACGAGGCTGCGAAACTTTATCCGGGTCACCTCCCCAACCAAACCCCCACAGAGCCAACACCTCAGTGAGAGCCCAGACACCGCAGCCAGCAAATGTTCTCTATGATGGAAAAGCCAGTGACCTCGTGCTCTTCCCAGCCCCTAGAGGAGCCTATAAGAGGAGAAATATTTTCCTCAGTAATTTCACAGTAAAAACAAAGAGGAAATCAGGGGATTTTACATATTCATGCCCTTAAATTCTCCTAGAATAATGACTCAAGCAAATCATTGGAGATGCATAGATTTGCATACAAAGATGTTTGTTATAACACTTTAGAAATAGCAAAAATTGGAAAAATAAATGATTGTATGTCCATGAGGATAGACGACTGTGGTGGCAGAGTGGGGGTCAGCAAGCATTGTCGCCCTCTGTAAGTAGGAGAATGAGTTGGCAGTACCTCGTGACATACGATTTGGCAGGAGTATCAGAATTTAAAATGCACACTTCCTCTGCGGGGATATTATTCTCCAGACACACCTTTACATTTACATCAAGACGTGTAATTGTTCTCGTACGTTGCAGCACTTTTGGTAAAAGCAAGAAAAATTGCAACGGCTCCACAATACGAGACCAGTTGAATAAACCCAATTATGTCTGCAGAAGAATTATACTATGAAATTCTTTTGCAGAAAATAAGAACGTTTTTTATATATTCACTGGGAGCAATCTCTGATATGTTAAGTAAAAAATACCACATGTTCTATTTTTGTTGTTGTTATTCCTCACCCGAGGGTATTTTTCCATCGATTTTTAGAAATAGAGGAAGGGAGGGAGAGAGAGAAACATCGATGTGACAGAGATACATCAATTGGTTACCTCCCGCACGTGCTCTGACCAGGCCGGGGATCGAGCCTGCAACTGAGGTTCGTAGGTGTGCTTGACTAAAATAGAACCTGGGACCCTTCAGTCCATGGGCGGATGCTCTAGCCACTGAGCCAAACCAGCTAGGGCCATTTTTAAAAAATTATTTTAAGTGATACTTGTGAAGAATATTTAGTTACATGGGGAAGCAGCACTCATGTCAACTGAAAACTCAGAATATAAATATATATACAAATATACACACATATATTCATATATCTATAGTATAATGGTTGATTTGTATTTCCCTATTTGAATGTTTCTGTATTTTTCAAATTTTTTAGAATGAGTATGTGTTTGTATATAAAACACTTGTTTTTGAAATGTTAATTTTTTTTTCCTATGGCCAAAGATGTTTGTCAGAGAAAACTCAACAGAAAATTGAAAGCAAAAATCCTCAAAAATCCCACCATTTATAGAAAAATATTACTGAAATTTTAGCAAACAGCTTCCCAGATATATCTATTTGCCTATGCAAATCTCTGAATGAATTTACACATGCTCACATCTTCCAGGGTGATACAATGGCATGTCTCATTTTACATAAATGGAACTGCTTCTTCACTCAGAAATCTGTTGTGCACATTATTTCTAGTCCATAAATACACATTGCATCATCCTTCATGAGTAGAGTACCACACACACTTCATTTAAAGCGATCCCTTATTGATAGGCATTTAATTGGCTTCCAAAGTCTTGCTACTTTAAATAACGCTGCAGTAAACATCCCTGTACATACATTTTAGGCAATTGTCCAATTATCTCCATAGGAAAAAAAATGTATTACAGTAATACTTCAGAGATATGGCAGTTCTTTCCAGACCACCACAATAAAGTAAATCTATTATATAAAAGCCAAGTGACCCAAACAACCGGTCGCTATGACACACACTGTGGCCAGCCAACCAGCCCGATTGGGGGCGGGGCTGACCAGCCAACCTCCTGCAGCCCCTCCCCCTGGCTGGCCCCACCCCAATGGACCCCAATCGGGGCAGGCCAGCTGGACCCAACCTGTGCACGAATTCACGCACCATGCACCGGGCCTCTAGTAAAAGTTATATTTACACTATAGTGTAGTCTATTTAGTGTGCAATAGCATATGTATGAAAAGAAACAATATGCATACCTTAATTAAAAATTACTTTGTTGCTAACAATTGTTAACCTCTCTGAGCCTTCAGGGAGTCATAATCTTTTTGCTGGTGGAGGGTCTTACCTTCAATTTGTAAAAAAAAAAAAAAGCAAGCAATATCTGCAAAACACAATAAGCGTAAGGCGCACTAAAACGAGATGTGCCTGTATTCTTAAAATATACACAACATGCTTCATTTTTCTTTGTGATGGGGAGGAGCACATCGACGACCCCATTGTACCTGCTGGCTAACTTTCCCTCACACTCTAATTTTGAGGGATTAAAAGGGAACCCTGCTGAAATAGAGAGAATAGACCCAAACCAGAGCCAGCTGGAGTTTCGGGAATCCCTATGGCTCTCCGCACGGGAAGAGAGCCTTTCCGTTGGGATAGAAGAAGTAGCATCTCCTGGGCACCAAAGTCATCTCACACTAAACCTTCTTACTGAGCAAGAGCAAGCTGCCCCAAGGTCAATGTTTAAATCTTGCCAGAAAATAAAATAAATCTTGCCAGAGCACTATGACCGCCATGACCAGCCTGTATTTTCAAGGTGCAGGGCTTGTCACCCGGCACGGAGTCAAACAAGTTAAAGTGAGGAAATGCTCTGAAAATGGCCTGGACTTTAACTTACCTTTGTTGGCTCTCCATCCCGGTCGATGCGCTCATCCGGAATGACTTTCTCTGCAGGTGTTTGACATTCTGCCCCTCTATGGAGAGCTGCAGCCGTACAGCAGCGACCAGATAGCTTTCACCTTCTACGGACACTGTGACATCATCGCGCAGGCGACGGCTCTGTGCAAAGTGGAAGGAGGGCCCAACTATGAGATAACGCTACGGGGGGAGACATCCGTGGTCAGCTATTCCTTTGACACCAAGGACATCAACTATGGGCTACAGGTACCGCCACCATCAGGAGGCTTTCTGCTTTTGTCTTAAACACCAGGCATCATCCTTGTGCTCTGATCTCCCTGGAACCCCCGATCATCATAGTCTCACCATCACTCCTATCCTTGACCTCTCATCTGTCCCCCCCCCCCCCCACTCAACCCTGGTCATCCTCCCACTGCCAACCGTTTGCCAAGTGTCTTCGCTTGCTTTTCTCAACGTCTCCTGAAATTCAGCATGTCAGACGCTAAAATGTGCATCTTCTCTCTCAGTCCACAAGCTCATCCCAACCTCTCTGTTTCTCTCAGTGACACGCTACCGTCTCAGCCCCTGGAGGTTACGGTCTCCACGGCATTTCCGCTGCACTCTCTCCTTCACCTCCCCGCAGCCTTACAGCACCCATGGATTGCTGATTCCTCCAGCAATCGATTTTCCTTCCCCGCCCGCCACTGTGGTTATCACACTGCAGAGTCCCATCAGGCCACGCCTAAATTATTACAGCAGTTTTTCTCAAACTGTAATGTGTGTACGAATCACCTGGGAATCTTGTTCAAGTACAGATTCTGATCCAGTAGATCCCAGGGGTGGGAAGGGGGCGCTGAGAATCAGCGTTTCTAACAAACTCCCAAGTGATGCCTGTGCCACTGGTCCCCGGACCCCAGGGAAGTGAGGGATTACAACCCATGCTTAGCTCCTACTGCTAACCCATTTCAACATCATTGCCAGACAGATTGTCCCCAAATTGCATGTTTATCCCATCAATCCCTGAACAGTTAACCCAGCAGCATTTGGGAAGGCCTCATAGTATTGAGGAAATAGTATCGTTTTGTAGTCGGAAGAACTAGGATGTCATCCTGGTTTTACTTCCTAATGGGTCACCTTGGGCACATCACCTAACCTCCCCAAACCTCCGTGTCCCTCATCTATGCAACGGGAATGGGGTAGCAATGCCTGTCTCACCAAGTGGTTGTGGTTGCTTAAGTGGCCGGTCAGTGCTGTGCTGGGCCAGAGAAGGCCTTCAATCATGAGTCCCTTCCTCTGTCGCCCATAACATCGCCACTGCAGGCACCTATATTGGGTAAGGGTATCCCAAGGCCCCCTATTACCTGCTGCCCCTTACATTAAACTCTGTTCTTCATCACTCCCTGTTATAGCTCTTCATTCATTTGGGGCCGAGCTGTTTTACCCCCTGGCCCTAATGCATCCCAGCCCTTCAGGCCTGCACACTTACTCTTAAATTATTCCACTCATCCTCCACCCTGCAGCCCAGACTTATACAAACTGTAAGGCCCAGCTCAGCTCCATCCCTCACTTGTCTTTCTCTTACTTGATATTCTCCGAGCACTAAAGTATAGTCTTTGCCATAATATAATGTACCTTCTAATTTTTGCTTTGGGGTAATTGCTAGTTAATTCAATGTCTTTACATCTTCTCTTCCCAATTAGGCTTTGTGTTATGTACTCAGAGACGATATTTCTAGCAAATTTTAATGGGGATTGGATCCCCATAATATAGCTACTGCAGTTATAATTACTGAATCGCATATGTGTATGTGTGTCTATAGGTTAAGGATTGTGGCTAAAATCAAATCCACCCAACACCTTTTGAGACCTTTTTTGTTGCACTGACCAAACAGAATCCTCTTTCATTCCTTATCTCCAGGGTCCTCTGGGCACTTGGTCCTGGCTCAGCTCAGAGTGTATTTTTTAAAGCAGCTAGTCCTTGCCCTGTCTTGTCCTAAGGACCCCTAAGGTGGCCTTAGTTTGTGGTTATTGGACTTGCTGGTTAGTTGCTGAATTGTGTGAGCAAAATAATTCAGGTCTGGCCTATTATTCCCATGTCTCGCCATATAAATAGAAAAGTTCATTCTAGAAAATTCTGAACAAATCTTTTTTTAAAAAAAAAAAAGAAGAAGAAGCAAATCTTGGTTTGGTGTAGAAAAGCTTACTTTAAGATCCTCCAATATGAGGTCTTTGTGGTGAAGAAACTGAAGGCTGGGGAGATGAGATGCTCACCCCACAGTCATACTGACCTATATGAGTTGTTAGGAGCACTCAGGTAGAGCTAGTCGGCACCTTTCTGTGATACTGAAATGAGGACTGGCAGCGTCTACATCCTGAGAGAGAAAATCCGTGCCTGTGAGGCATGTTTGTCCAGCCACCTTTGTTAGGATGACGGCAGCATCCCAAAGGACGGTGACGCAGGGGGCACTGTTTTCCTCCTCCTCCTCAAGCTGTTCGACCGGATCACAGAGACTAAAGTCACACTGAAGAACACGGGGAAAGTCGGCTTCGAGTTCAGGGTGCTGACCAATGACCAGTCTTCGCCAGACAGCCTCATGCCCGGAGTGCCACTCATCCTGCCTCTCTCAGTGAGTAGCCACCTGAGGATGGTCAGAGGAGCCCCAATTCAAACCTTCAAGACAACCCAGAGCCAGGTCACGTTACACTAAGCCAGTGGTTCTCAACCTTCTGGCCCTTTAAATACAGTTCCTCATCTTGTGGTGACCCCAACCATAAAATTATTTTCGTTGCTACTTCATAACCGTAATGTTGCTACTGTTAGGAATCGTCATGTGAATATCTGATATGCAGGATGGTCTTAGGCGACCCCTGTGAAAGGGTCGTTCGACCGCCAAAGGGGTCGCGACCCTCAGGTTGAGAACCGCTGCACTAAACGTTCACGGCCAGGATGATGGGAGTGATATTTTTAAAATTAAAATTAAAGAGCTCTCAGAAGCAGGAAAAATAAATCAATCCAAGCACTTCACTCATTTACTCAACAAGTATTGACGGAGTCCTGCATTCCCCAGGCACCATTCAAGCACCAGGGGTCCAATAGTGAAAAAGACAATACAACCCCATGGGTGTTTTTTCATAATTATAAGATAGATTTTTCCTTTTTATTCTTTTGTTGTTGTTGTTGATCCTCACCCAAGGATATTTTTCCATTGATTTTTAGAACGAGAGGAAGGGAGGGAGACAGAGAGAGAAACATCGATGTGAGAGAGACACATCAATTGGTTGCCTTCTGCACACACACCCCAACCAGGGCCAGGGATGGAGCCCACAACCAAGGTACACGCCCTTGACCAGAATCAAACCCAAGACCCTTCAGTCTGCAGGCTTATGCTCAATCACTTGCCAGCTAGGGCAAGATAGTTTATTTCTATTTATGTCCTCACACTTCCCTTGTGATTCCTTGAAGCTAAGGGCCTCCTGTCCGTTGACTACAACAAGAGCAATTTTTCATTAGCAGGTATGAAAACAACAGGAGGCTGCAATGGGCCAAATTGGTTTTCAAAGCAAATGGAGGAAGTAGTTTCTTGTACATTGTATGTGGATCTACCAGCTTTAAGGCACTTTTGTTGACGTTTTTTCATCATGAAAATAATTTTCATCATGAAAATAAATCCTGGGGGAGGAATGTGAGTGGAGTATACCCAGCACCGTAGGCCCTTGGGGTTATCTAGTCCATCAAGCCGCCAGGAGCAGGAGGCCATTGTACCAATTTGAACGTTCTCTCTGGTCTTTCTGCTGCGCAGGGTTTTATCAGTTCACTTAAAGAGCAGGAGTTGAAGATTTACTACTTACCTGGAGGACCTGAGATCTTTCAAAGAAGTTTTCAGGTCCAGATCGCCCACCTGGACCCAGACACTATCACACTGAGTGGCGAGGGAATCTTTCCTCGAATCTACATCGACCTTCCCAGAAACCTCAAAGGTACCGCTACCCGCTTCCGTGGTTCCCCACGGGGGACAAAATATGCATTTTGCTTTGCTTGCTGGAATGTGGAAGGCTGCTCACATCATTGTCCGGGCGGTCCCTACTCGTTCCCTCCTGTGTTACTCCTCCGCTGCAAGAAAGTCAAGAGTTGAAATTGACGTGGAGGCCTGAGTTCAGTGAGATGAGACGTGGCCCTGGCAGTCGCACATTAAGACCCCTGGTCAACGTTGCCATCACTGAGGCCTCAGGAAGTTGCTCTTCCAACTGCCTTTTCTTCCAGCGCATGTTCCTTCCAACTGTAATCTCCCTCCGAGTTGTCCTTCCCCAGTGGCACCCTCACAGGTGCCCACTGAGAACCTGAAGGCTGATTTTACTGCCCCGAGTACAATTCTCAAAAACTAAACTGTGCTGAAAGGCAGCCAAGGTTCTGGTCCCTTTTCGGTATGGCGGAGTTTGGAAGCTCATTGAGACTGTTGTTAATTGCCTGCCCACGTCTCTAGCCAAGACTTCCTGATAGCATCTGGCCTCCCTCGGTACCAGAATATTTCTGTCTTGGCAGATCCGGAAGGTGATCCGCTCTGTTAGAGCCGTAGACTCTGGTTCTTTCTTGCTGGACCAGAGGCCAGAGAAACTTCACTCTTCTCCGTGGAAACGTCCCTCTTCTTCATGAGTCCCTCTGCAAGCTCCTAAGCAGCTTCAGACTAAACCGTCACACCTCCGCCTTTCCTGCCACCCCACCCCCCAACGTCACTAACTCAACTGTTGATGATCCTCTATGACAGTGGTTCTCAACCTTCCTAATGCCGCGACCCTTTAATACAGTTCCTCATGTTGTGGTGACCCCCAATTTCATTGTTACAAATTGAACATAATTGAAGCATAGTGATTAATCACAAAACAATATGTAATTATATATGTGTTTTCCGATGGTCTTAGGCGACCCCTGTGAAAGGGTCGTTCGACCCCCTAAGGGGTCGCGACCCTCAGGTTGAGAACCGCTGATCTATGAAATCCTAATAGTCTGCTCTCTGGAAATATGAACACAAACATTAGTAAAACGAAGGCCATGTTGCATCCTAGCATCTAGAGTTCCAGCGGGCAGAAGGCAGCCCAAGTCCACATAAAATTGTCAGGAAGGAAGCTGAACACTGACCTCCTCTGGCCTCCTCTGGCAGCAGACATGCTCAGGCCAGTACAGGCTTTAAAATCATTGAAATCTGAGTGCCGTTAGCTGGGCCGTTCCCCGAAGTCCCCCGGCTTGCCGTCGCTTCCTAAAAGGCACTGTAATGACTTTGCCTGCCTTGCACAGCTTCCTGGTGAACTTGGGGGTCTGGAACCTCTCCACCACTTGCCTGCCCTCCCTGATTCTGGGGATTGTAGCTTAGTTAGCTGTCATTAAAGCAACTTGAGATTTAATACACACAAAAACTAGTTGAAAGGGTGACCAGCTGTCTGGGTTTGTCCAGCCTGAGGGATTTCCCTCGTTGTGCAGCTGTGCGTGCTAGAACTGGGAGTGTACCAGGTAAGCTGGGATCCAGGCGGTCAACCTACTAGTAAGACCGGCTTAGGATGTCACTGCCACCAGCTTCTTGAGAACCAGCTGGTCCTAAAGCATCATCGCATTAAACTCAGTGGGGTCTCCGGCACAAATCCAGCTCGCTCCCCAATGACCTCGTCCTCTAAAGCAGGGAAAACATGGCAGAGGAGGCACCAAAAGAGTTCATTTCCCTCCTCACTTTATTTAACCTGAGCTAAGGGTCTGTGTTTGGGACATAATTCATATGTTTCTAACCATCCTGGTTTTCTTCTCCTCCCAATCCCCACAGGGAATGAAAAGTATGAGATCTTCTTGAATCAGGCCAGAGAAAACCTAGAAAACGAATTAGACAAAGATGAAACATTGAGTCACTCAGAGACCTCTGAGGAAATGTCTGAGGATGAGCCTTTTAAGGTAAGACTAGCCTCACTTTGCACAGAATGTATGTGGCGTAAGGACAGTATGTGCAAAGGCCCAGGGGCAGGAAGGACGTGGGAAGGAGGAAAAGGTATAGCAAAGACGGGGTGAGGTTAGAGAACCAAGATGAGCCTGAAGAGATAGGCAGCCCGCTATTGAACCTATTGAGGGTTGTGAACTTCATCCTGAGGGCCCCAGGAAGGCACTGTGTTTCCACAGAGGCCGTGCATTATTGTATTTTGCATCTTTTATTTTAAATCTGCTGATGGCCCAGAAAGTAGGGAGAATTGAGCATCAACAAAGCTGATGGCCCAGAAAGTAGGGAGAATTGGGTGAATTCAAGAAATATTTTGGAGGCAGGTTGGTCAGGGATTGATCGCATGTTGGAGTGAGGAGGAGGTGACTTTCAAGTGATGTGCTTGGGTGACAACGTAAGGAGGGGACAGGGAAATGAGTTCAAGTGGTCCATGATTACACCTGAGATTTCTGTGCATCCTCCAAGTAGACGTATCCGTGATTACACCTGAGATTTCTGTGCATCCTCCAAGTAGAGGCATCCAATAGGGAGCTGGACCCACTGCTATGGACCTGGGGAGAGAGAGAAGTTGGAGAAGGTGATGTGAGAGTTATCAGATGGTCACTGTAATCACAGGAGATAGGGAGTTTCCCAGGAAGTGTACTGAGGGATGAGGGAAGAAGATAAATTCAGGGTAAAGGCCTCAGGCACCCACCAGCAACGTGGGGGAGAGGGACAGCCAAAGGGCTCTGGGACAGTCAGGAGTGTGTGGTGCCTCCAAGGTGGGATCCAAGCCAAGAGGTCTCTTGAGGGAGGGAGGGACCCAGCTTGTAAATAAAGGCTGCCCCGCTGTGGGATAGAAAACAAAATCCCCAAGTGTCCCCTCCCACCATTCCCTGAAACCCCTCTCTTCACCATCCGTTCCTGACCACGAAGGCTGCTTTCTCTCTGTGCCCTTCTTTTAAGACGCAAATGTGCGTGAGAACAGTGTCCTGAGGAAGGATGATGTATGCAGCTGAGAGAGCTTAGCTGGGGTTCTCCAATGGGAAAAAGGGGGATCACTAGGGAGACTGGGAGCCCCACAGGCCACCAGCAATTACTTATTTGCAGACACTGACCGTGAGCCTTAGTTCCAAGGATATAATCATAATTAACAACAACAGCTACCATTGATTGAACTTTGACACCAGGCCTGTGCCGTGCTACGGAGCTGCATTATTATTTCATTAAACCCTCCCATAATGGGGGAAGGGGGGTAAGATGCCATTATTATGTTAATTTCAGTTTTAGAGGACTCATGGAAGTGAAGTGCATTTCCAAGGCAAGAGCAGAGGTAGGGTTTGAATGCAGGTCTGTCCAGTGGACCCCGGGCCTGCCTCAGGGCAGAGGTGCAGCTCCACCTGCTACTGCCTTCCCAGGTGGCTCCTCATCAGAACCTTAGCATGGTTGTGTCTGGCGGTTCCTCCAGACATGGGGTGGGGTTTCCGAGGATGTGATGGCAGGGGCAGAGCAAGCTAGTCCTCCTGCATAAGCCAGTGGTCAACTGACCACAAGTGGCTCAGGAGCCAGGCATAGGGTGGGCTCTGCTGCTCTAGAATCAAGATGGCTGGGAATGCCTGGAGGCGAGGCAGGCTCCTGCACACATAGTCACGGCTCCCACATCTCCCTGTTGTCTCATGACAGGCCCCTTCACACAGTAACCTTTCCTGCTTGGCCCAGGCCTTCTGGTTTGGACCTTTCAGAACAGGATTTTCCAACCATTTTTCACTATCACTCCCAGCAAGACATCTTTTCCTAATACCCCATGAAATGCATGTAGTGTATGTAAACCCTAATCTCTTTGAATAGTTTGGTATTAAATTTTTTCATTTTTATGTTGAAATGATTATAATTCACAGGAAGTTGAGAAAAATATTTTTCCCATTGGTAGCATCTTACATAACTACAGTACAACATCAAAATCAGGAAACCGACATCGGTACCAGCTGCAGAGCTTACTCATCAATTTCATGTGTGCTGGTGTGTGGGCGTGGGGGGATGCGTTTGTGGTTTTTTCATGTGTAGATTTGTGTAAACCACCACCACAGAACTGCTCCTTCACCACAAGGATCCTTGTGCTTGTTGGGGAAACAGAATTAAACAAAATCTCCTTCCAAGACAGAAAATCTCTCCACAAAGATAGATGAAAAAGAAAAAAAAACTTATTATTAAACCAGAATGAGATCTGTGTCACAGGCAGTTCACTAAGAGATTGCAATGACAGGAAGAAATCTCAGCCTCTTATATGTAGCTGAGCAGATGCAACCTGTTGCAGAAATGTTTTCAAGTAAAACAGTAATTAATCCTTAAGTAAGAACTATCACTTGTCCTCATTAGCAGACTTGGCAGCACCATTTGTCAGACACAGTTCATTCTAAAGTCACATGGTAATTGGAGTGACCATCTGGGTTAGCTAATTGGCTTAACCAAAGAAAACCAAACTTCTTGTATTTTTATGACAGGGCTCTCTGACTTTAGGCTCTCACCCTCCCACAGAAACTGGGCGATAGAGCCCTAGCTGGTTTGGCTCAGTGGAGAGAGTGTCGGCCTGTGGACTTAAGAGTCCCGGGTTCGATTCTAGTCAAGGGCACATGCCCAGCTTCCTAAATCCTCAGTAGGGGGCATGCAGGAGGCAGCCTACCAATGATTTTCTCTCATCATTGATTCTCTCTCTCTCCCTCTCCCTTCCTATCTGAAATCAATAAAATATATTTTTTTTAAAAAGAAAGAAAGAAACTGGGCAGTAGGGGCTCCATCCTCCTTGATGATCACATCAAGAAACAGTCCCCAGATCCTTAAGAAAGGCACTTTGAGTTGTAAAGCTGACAAGAGGCTTATATGGCCCTCAAAAAGATTTACATACATTTCAAAGAGGCAGAGAAAGAACTAACAAGTTCTCTAAAGTGAATGCTCTAAGAAGAGGGAATGGGAAGAAGTCTCTTCCCTTCTTTTTTATTTTATTTGCACTTACATCCTACACCTACCCCTAATCTCCCCATCCCTTGCCCCTAGCAACCACTAATCTGTTCTTTACCTCTATACTTTGATCTCAAGAAGACTATCTAATAAAAGAGTAATATGCAAATTGATCATCACTCCAAAACACAAGATGGCCTGCAGGGGAGGGCGGGGAACCAGGCCTGCAGGGGAGGGCAGTTAGGGGCAACCAGGCCTTCAGGGGAGGGCAGTTAGGGGCAATCGGGCTGGCAGGAGAGCAGTTAGGCATCGATCAGGCTGGCAGGGGAGTGGTTAGGGGGTGATCAGGCTGGCAGGCAGAAGTGGTTAGGGGCAATCAGGGAGGCAGGCAGGCGAGCAGTTGGGAGCCAGCAGTCCTGGATTGGAGAGGGTGCAGGCTGCACTGAGGGACACACACACACACACACACACACACACACGTGCACGAATTTCATGCACCAGACCTCTAGTGTTATATAAATAAAATCATACTGTATGTAATCTTTGAGGTTGGCTTTTTTCATTCAGCATGATGCCCTTGAGATCCATCAATATCAGTAGTTCACCCCTTTTTATAGCTGAGACTACTCATGCTATAGATGTACTAGTTGCATACTCCACCCACACCCATGAAAATGTTAATATCACAAATAGACTGCATATCACCCTAAGGGGTGATATTGCCCACACGGAGAATGCATGTTCTAGAAAAGTCTGCTCCTTTGCTCTTCTCTGTTGCTCCAGTTAAGTGCTCAGCTCCAGATGGAAGTAGAGCGACTCATAGTCCAAAACTATACCATGGAACATCAGAAAACAATTATCCACGATCCCATGGACGAAGTCAGCCATCGGAGTCGCCACAGACTAGCCAAGTGAGTGCCCTTCCGTGTTGTTTGTTTCAGAGTCCAGTGGAGCGAGCACTGCTGCCCAGCAGAGTGCTCCCTGGCATGATGGTTGGTCATGCAGGCATGCACTCCACTCCCCTCATGTATCTGCTATCCTTTGGCATCCAGCTAACCAGGCAGGAACCTCCGGCTTTGCCTAGTGGACAGGCCCAGGTTCAGGTTCCTGAGAGCCCACCTTGCAGGTGTTTTGAGATCATGGCTGAAACAACAGGATGGACTTCTGAGGGAAGACGTAGCTGGTTCCTGGTCTCCCCCCTGGGGCCATTCATTGTTCTCAACTCCAGAGCATAGCATGGTGCACAGGAGATGGGAGAGAGCCTCGTGCTCCCTCACTTTTGGAAGAGTGGCTGGTAAGGAGAGCTTGTTGCTCATTTCAGAATCCAGCTGCCGGAGTACATCCTAGACTTTGGCCACATGATCCTTGGCGAATCTCGATCCCACATCATCAAGATCACCAACACCAGTCACATGCCAGTGTCCTTCCACGCGGAAAAGCGCATCCTGCACGACACAGGTAACCAGGCCAGGGAGGCCTTTCCCACTGCACCTGGTCATTTCCAACAGTGACAAGGCCATCTGTCCTGACTTTCTGGAGAAGAGTGTGGATTTCTTCTGGGATCGGCGGAGAGAATTGTCGGGTCGTTCATTGGGTCTTTGAATGGTCATCCTGCCCCAGAGGGGCTTCTAACAAAAGCAGATCTTGTTTGCTATTTCTCTTTCCCACAAAGAAATTTTGTTTGTCTTGGTCCAGGCTTTAGTACTGAGCTAGATCGTGTAAAGCATCTGCCTTACTGCGAAACGGAAACATTTGAAGTGAGATTTGACCAGCAAGGGACCAATCAGTCTGTGGGAAACAAAGAAGCCATTCTGCCCATCAAAGTAAGGTGCACCGCTGGGGCCAGCTGAGCCTTCCCAGCTCCCAGCTGTGCTGGCCGATCACCCCTGGGATGATTCAGTTACTATTTCAGAGTCATGATTCTCCCCCCGCCCCCCCAACCCTATGCCACATGCTATGCTAACAGCAATCTTATGGCCGCTCTAGGTGGTTGGAGGGCCAACAGTTCACATCTGTCTGCAAGCCCAGGTGACCATTCCCACTATGACAATGTCTTGTGAAAAAGTGGAGTTTGCCACAATTCAGTGTGGGCAGTGCCTTGTGGAAACTATTCAGCTCTCCAATCTTCTTCAAGTTCCTTGTGAATGGTTTGTCGTCAGCCATAAGCCATTTAACAAGGTAAGTGAGTTGCGGCCCGTTGATCCCCTTTTTCCGTCTCCATTTCAGCCAGATTTGTAATTCTAGGCGTTCGCTCTCATCATTTCACTCTCCTGCTCAGACTTTCAGGGACAGCCATCACCTCCTGAATAAAATCTACTTCCTTAGCTCGGCACTTGAGGGTCTATCAGGCCATGCCGTCTGGCGAATGTCTTATTCATCTTTGCACCCCTGGTATCTACACATTCCCTGATGCCGGGAAGGCACTTAGTAAATGCAGGTGGAGTGAGCAGAGGCTGGGATAAGTCCATTTTCCCTAGATGGTTATCTAATTGTCTAATATTTATTAACCAGCTGGAGAAACACATGCCAAAGTACTTAAGACGGAAACTCCATACCGAATTCAAGCCAAAGATGCGGATCTTTGAGATCCAGCCCACTACCGGGGTCTTGGATCCTGGTGAGAAGGCCAACGTGCAAGTGAAATTCATGCCCAAAGAAGAGGTAAGCGGGAAAGAAGTGCGGGTCCATTCAGACTTTGCATCTCTGAGCTTTACTCAGAGTCCAGGCTTCGTTGGGTCTCCAGGGAAGCTTGGAGCGACCTGTGCCTTCTCTTCTGATTATGACATGGCCAGTGCTTCTGGTTCACGTCGGAGCTGTGTGGCCTGGAGATGACACTCTGCAATCAGCACATCTCCCTGACGCATCGACTCTGCCAGCAGGCCTGGGTGAATGGCCTCCGGCCTCTGCAATTAGAGGCCGTGTGGCTTTGAGCAGATTACTTAACCTCGCTCAACTTCCGTTTTCTCACAGATAATAGGAAAGATAATAAGAATCCCCTATTGCAATTCTGAATCCAAATAAGCTCCAAAAACTGGGGAAAGTTTTCCTAAGTTTCAGACCCAACCCCATTTGGCAGAAAAACCTCAACTGAACGGACGTGAGACCCTTTATTTATCCCACTTTGTTAGCAGAGTCTAACATTGCAATGCAGAAATATTAATGTGTTTGATTCCAGGGGACCTGCCCCAGGCCCTGCTGAGGCTCTTGGGTAACACGGGGTACCTGTTCTCTATAGAAATCTGAATTTGAATGTGTCTGTCCCCAGGGTTTCAGGTAAGACCTTATCGACTGCAATAGCTACCTCGTAGGGTCATGAAGAATAAGTGAATTAATGTGAATAAAATGGACAGCATACTGCTCTGTATGTAGTAAGTGTCTCAATAACTATTAACTATTATCATTAGTAGTTTTGATAATAATAAGTACCTCCCGGAAGACACTGTCTGGGCCTCACAAACGCTTCATTTGTGAATACCACAGCACAAAGCTACTTCTGACAAAGAATATAGTAAAAACAATAAAAACTTAGAACCAGAGAGGATCTCAAAAGGTTACACTGTGAAGACTTTTGTTCAAAGCTTAAGGCATTTAGGAGACTTTTTTTAAAAATTCTTTTAAAAGAAAACAGCATGCAAGTTTTTAGAATACCTATGGTTTTCCTGGTAATGGCTTTGAGGAAATGTTTAAGAATCTGCAGTGAGAAAGAAAAAAGTGAATGACTTCATATCTGATTCTAAAATAAGAGTCCCTGTTTCTATGACTGGCCGGTGTTCTCAATGGTTAGAGTGTCGGCCCATGCACTGAAGGGTCACAGGTTCGATTCCCAGTCAAGGGCATATACCTGCATTAGAGGTTTGGTCCCCGGGTCCCATCAGGGTACATGCAAGAAGCAACCAATCGACGTGTCTCTCTTTCTCTCTCTCTCCTCCTCCCTCTCTCCCTTCCACGGTCTCTAAAAAACAATGGGAAAAATTTCCTTGGGTGAGGATTAACAAAAAAAAATTAAAATAAGACAAAATAAAATCCCTGTTTCTATTATTATAAAAATATCCCCAACCCTTTTTAAAAGTAAATAGAATTAATATGTTTTTCATTGTTAGAGAATCTTAAGACTGTCAAGGGGCCTACTCAAGATTTTGGTTGTTTTACTGATGGAGGGAAATGTCAGTAAATATAGTTCTTTGTTCGGGCAAATTCCACAAAGATTGAACTGGAATTGGTCAAAGTTAATAAAAATGCCTCCACCGATTGGGAGAGGGATTTATTGGCTATATACAAGTAATTGGTTTGCCCTGCAGCCCATACAGTCCGCACCTATATCTCCGTCAGCATCAGCAGCAGAGAAATCACCGATGTCCATACATACAACTCCTAGGCATTATAACATGTGTTCAGAATACTCCGTGTTAGAAAACAAGGAAATGAATGTTTTAGCAATATTTCCATAAAAAGCAATTAAAACATAGAAGTTTGGGATGGGGCCTGTGAACCCACGTCTTTAAATAGGTCCCTTAGTGAAACCAGAGTAAGATCACTGGCATCACTTATCAAATGGTACTTGGATCGTAATCGTATCAGATGAAGTGAATGCTGTAGCTGATTACCCATGACTTAGCTCTGTGTTCAGAAAATGACAATATGTTCATTCAGATTCTCCAGGAAACAAACCTGGAGACATTTTTTTAATGCAAACAGATTATTTGAGAAGTGTAGGGAATACCGATAGAAACGTAGAAAAAAAGGTCAGGGAAAGGAAGGCAGCTAATAGGATGTGTGAGTGCGTCAGCTACCTTGGAGCCTGGAACTTAATCCCACTGGAAACACTTAGAAAATATATAAAGTGCTCATTTCAGAATTGCCCCTCCCCAGGAGCGAGGGAGCTAACTCCTGAGAGTCACTGGTTGAGGGCCGCTCCCAGGAGGTGTGACTTCTCCCGCACTGTGCCCCACCCTGTCCATGGGTAGCCAGGCCCATGAAGTGGGAGCCCAGGGGTGCAGACCTAGAGGTACAGAGAGTGGCAGTGGGGCATCTGAGTACCCTGGAGGTCTGAGGGATGTGAGCAAGGCACTTAGAGGGCCTTCTACAAGTGATAAAGCATTGATACAGCACCTGGCATGCAATAGGCACTATTAATCCTGTAATAGAAATTACTCTCGTGCAATTTCATAAGAAAAGTTTTCTCTCTTCATCTAAATTTCTCTCTTCATCTAAATTTTGTTCTCTCCCCACCCCAACCCCAACCCTAGTGGTTTTCAGTTTCACATGGCGTGTAACAGAAATAAATCCAATGCTTGTTTTGTTTTTATGTTTTCCAGAAATTCTACAGTCAAACCCTGACGTTCCAGCTTGTCCGTAGTACTCAGAAGCTTACGCTGCTGGCACAGGGGCAAGGTTTAGAGCCACGCTTGGAATTCAGTCCTTCAATTCTGGAGCTGGGGCCACTGCTGCCTTATGCGCCTGGAGACGAGGCCGAGGTGGTGGTGAAGAATCCCTGTGACTTTCCCATTGAATTTTACTCCTTAGAATTTGACCAGCAATATCTCATCGAAGAGAAGGTGAGCAGAGGCCCCAACCAATCTTCGTTTTCCTACCCGTGTTGGGCCCTGACAGGTACGGGTGCTCTTCTCTCTGCCAGGACCTCTGGCCCCTGACCTTTACCTCTCCTTCCCTTTGAACCCTTCCTGGTCAACTCTAAGATCACTGTGTAGACTTTTCTAACCTGCTTCCCTTGCCCTGAGCAGAATTCATTACCTCTTTGTGATCTCATTGTGCGTTTAAACAACCAATTGGAAAATTAATACATGCTAATGGTAAAAATTCAAACAGTGAAGAACGTATGCAGCAGTCATTATATTTGAAGTGAGTTTCTTGTAGATAGCATATAAGTGGGTCTTTTTTTAATACACTCTGGCAGTCTCTGCCTATAGTTGTTATATTTAGATCACTTACATTTAATATAGTTATGTTAGGGTTTAAATCTGCTCCTTTTTTCTGTTTGTTCTGGGCTGTATAATTTCCAGTTTCTCCTTCATGTTCATTTTTTTTAAACTTTATTTTTTTAGAGCAGTTTTAGGTTCACAGCAAAATTGAGGGGATGGTACAGAGACTGGAATATCCTCCTGCCCCTACACTCTATGGCTTCCCTCATTATCAATATCTCTTTCTAGAATGCACATTTGCTACAATCGATGAGCACATCCCCCACGGGGGATGTGCCCGCAACCCAGGTACATGCCCTTGACCGGAATCGAACCCGGGACCCCCCAGTCCGCAGGCCGACGCTCTATCCACTGAGCCAAACCGGTTTCGGCATGGTTCACAGCAAAATTGAGGGGATGGTACAGAGACTGGAATATCCTCCTGCCCCTACACTCCATGGCTTCCCTCATTATCAATATCCCTTTCTAGAATGTACATTTGCTACAATCGATGAGCCTACATTGACACACGATAATCACCCAAAGTCTATAGTACATTAGAGTTCACTGTTGATGTTATATGTGCTGTGGGCTTAGACAAATGTATAATGACATTTACGCATCATTATAGTACCATACAGAGTAACTTCACTGCTCTAACAATCTCCTGTGCTCAGCCTATTAATCTCCTCCTCCTCCAAGCCCTGGTAATCACTGGTCTTTTTACTGTCTCCATAACTTGGTCCTTTCCAAGATGTCATATAGTCATCATCAGTATGTAGCCTTTTCAGATTGGCTTCTTTCACTTAATAGTATGCATTTTAAGCTTCTTTCATGTCATTTTGTGACTTGATAACTAATTCTTTTGGTCGCTGAATAGCATTCCATTGTCTGGATGTACTGCAATTTATTTACCCACTCACCTACTGAAGGACATCTAGGTTGCTTCCAAGTTTTGGCAATTCGGAATAAAGCTGCTGTAAACACCCATGTGCAGGGTATTGTGCAGACAACGTTTTTACTCCTTTTGCTAAATACCAAGGAGCACAATATGTAAGAATGTGTTTAGTTTTCTAAGAAACCGCCAACATGTCGTCCAGAGTGCTTGTACCATTTTGCATTCTCGTCCGCAATAATTGAGAGTCCCTGTTTCTCCTCATCCTCACCAGCATTTGATGTTGTCAGTGTTTTGGACTTTGGCCATTCTCTGAGATATGCAGTAGTACTCATTGCTGTTTTATTTGCATTTCCCCGATGACATATAATGTGGAGCATCTATTCATATGCTTATTTGCCATCATTATATCTTTTTTGGCGAGGTATCTGTTAAGGTCTTTTGCTTACTTTTTAATCAGGTTGTATGTTTTCTTATTGTTGAGTTTTAAGAATTTTTTTACATATTTTAAAATAACAGTCCTTTGTCAGATGTGTCTTTTGCAATATTTCCTCCCCGTCTGTGGTTTGTTTTCTCATTCTCTTAACAATGTCTTTTTCAGAGCAGAAATTTTTAATTTTAAGGAAGTTTTGCTGTTCCTGAAGTCTGATGCTTAGCTATCTGATTCTTCTTAGTTATTTATTACTGCAAAACAAAATACCGCCAAGCTGAGCAACTTAGGCGTTTGTCATCTCATGTTTTCTGTGGGTTAGGAATTTGGGACTGGCTGAGCTAACTAAGGTGGCTCTGCTTCCTCAGGACCCTCCCCCAACTGGTCTTTGAATCTTCTCCTTTCTTTACATCCAGTGTTTATGCTCTACCTGATTTAGATGCTGCGTCCAGAAGTTTCCCTCAGAATGGGAATCTGTCCCTCTGAAGGCAATCTAATCTCTTCATTGGGTATTTATGAAATGCTCAATGGCTTACATTGGCTCAGCATCCTCTGTTGTGGGCCAAGTTCAATGGAAAGCAGAATTTAAGACTGTGATTTGCATTCAGAAGGTTTATTAGGGAGCACTCTTGGGAAAAACACCTGTAAAGAATAGGAACGCAGAATTGGGAGAGAAAAAGGTGACCTGTGAGAGGTTGCAGCGGAGACTTCAGCTGACGGCACAGGAAGCTCTGGAGCAGGCTCTTCAGAGTTACCCAGCTGAAGCCATTGGCCAAGGCTTGGTGTCTCCACAGCAACCAGTCTCTGGAACATTCCTTCCTTTCCACACTGACCTCAATCCTAAGCTCTCTTCCATTTCATTGGTCCATTTGTCTATCCGACATCAATACCACCCTATCTATTACTCCCGCTTTGTAAGTCCTGATATCTGGTATGGCAATCCTCTCTCTTCATTCTTCTTTATTAGGGTTCTAACTATCCTTAGCCCTTTGTCCTTCAATATATATTTTTAAATGACCTTATTAACAGTGGTTTTCAAACACCTGAAAATGGTGATCCTGGAGAAGGGTTATCTAACAAGATGGATTTTTTCACACCAGTGGAGCCAGGTGTCCCTCCAGCACTTGCCAGCAGCAATAAATTGGGTCAGATGGGAAGTAATTGCTTCCTAGGACTTCATTTTATAAATATGCACATACACTAAAGTTGCCACATTTATCAGGGGGAGAAAAAAAACAGTTTTCCCAGTTAAATTTGAATTTCAGATCAACAATATGGACATATTTATACTAAAAAATGTATTCATTGTTTATCTGAAATTCAGATTTAAATAGGCCTCCATATTTCATCTGACAATCCTCATACACATTTACACATTTCCTCTCTACCTCCTCTTTCTTCCTATCTCTATCACTCTCTAAAAATCAATGGGAAAGATATCCTTGGGTGAAGATTAACAACAATAACAAATTTAAAACAAGAAGAAAATTCTCTTCCACACATTAAATGTCCATTTAGGCTGAAATGGAGCAAAATAAAGACCCATCTCCCCAGGTTCAGGGCTGAGCGAACCTTTAGACCCTCCGAAGCACCCTGCCCTCTGCACACACCTGCTCAGGCAGGCGCAGGGGTCTGACGGGTGGGAGAGCAGACCACCGAGGGGTGTGGGGAGGGGCTTCCGGGGAGACCACCAGCAGTCCCCTTGTCCTCGCGCAGATCTTGCGGTCGCTGAAGGGCTACGACTCCTACAACACCCTGCTGCTGCCACCCCGCGTCCCTGGGGAGAAGCTGCCCTCAGAGGTGTACGAGTACTTTAAGGAGATGAAGCAATCCAAGGAGGAACAGATGAAGGCGAAATACCTGGAGGCTCTGGCTCAGGACAACGGTGAGAGCTCCTCTCAGGGGCCAGCTCCCACCACTGCCCTGGCTTCTTTGAAGGGTCCCTGGGCCAGGCAGGCGCGAGGTGCCTTAAGCATTTTATTTCTAATCCTTACAAAGTGGTACTGTTAGCCCTGGTGTATGGGTGCGCAGATGGGACACTTTCTGCCCTTGAAAGGCCCTGTCTTCAACTACAGTCACAGTCTGGGGTGCTCGGGAGCTAGGGCTTCAGTTATGAGCTTCAGGGGAGCCAATAAGCCCCCACAAACATGCTATGTTGCAAGCACTGAGCTGAAGTGCTGGGGGGAAAAGATCAATGAAACAGCCCCTGCCTTGGAGAGGTCACAGGAAGTGGATGGAGGGAAAGACATCGCCTCTCAGGGCTGCCTGGTGGCCCGGGGTACAGAGCTGAGAGGCTGTGACGTGCAAAGGACGTCATGAAGTCAGGGAAGGGCCGCGTCCCTCTCAGCCCATCCCACTCGGCAGCTGTGGGCTCCTTTCTCCCCTTGGCCTGTTGAGGAGCCCGGGAAGGGGACACTCTGCTTCTTCCCAGTGCTTCCCGAGCCTCTGCTCACCTGCCCTCTCACTGTCGACCATCCTGCTCCCCTTCCCATACGGCGTCCAGGGGAGGCCGGGGTCGCAGGCCGCATCGCCACCGTGGCAACCTCTCTGGCTCAAATCCAAACCCTCAGCAAAGAGGATGCCTGGACCCTGGGGTGGGAGTGGACGTCAATGTATACAATCCCAGCCCTCCCGTGCAGGCACCCCCTGAAGCGCTGTGGGATGGGCGATGAGGGGGGTGCTGGGCCGACAAGAGTCAATATGTGAACACTCAGCAGGGGGAGGTGTCCATGACAGTTACAGGGAAAAGCAGGTTACAAATCGGTGTGTACAAGACTGGTTTTGGAAAGTTAACCGCGTGAGAGGTTGCTAGCTCTCCTGTACTGGTATCATAAAACCAAGCTGCGATTCCTCTGTCGCCATTTCTTTATCGATATCTCTTTTTGAAACTGAATTTTATAATTTTTTTGCTTTTCTGAATTTTCCAAATTTTCTGGAGCAATAATTTTGGGGATATTTTATGTTAAAATGTAGAAGCACTCTGGGCAGAGAAACTGCAGTTCTTGTTGATTTGAGCTGGATGATCCAGGATGATAGCAACCAGCAGTTCTCTTTGTCGTTTTCCTTTTTCACCCACTCTCTCTTGTCTCCCCGCCCCCCACCACCAGCAGAAGACGAAGATATACCCTTGTCGGAGCAGGTAACGGTCTCCAACGTGAAGAGGGGCTCACTTAGCCGAGGGATCTCTGTCACATCCGACCTGGAGGACTGGGAGGAGTCCAAGAACAATCCAGATGATGAAGAGGATGATGACAGCCTGGAAAAACTAGTGTTTCAAAGTAACCAGTATTTCATTTATTTATTTTATTTTTATTTTAGAGAGGGAGGAAGAGAAAGGGAGAGGGAGAGGGAGAGAAAATCAATGTGATTGATCGTTGCCTTTCATATGTGCCTCTGACCCGGCCCAACCTGCAACCCAGGTGTGTTCCCTGACTGGGAATTGAACCCATGACCTTCCCATGCAGGGGGGGCAGGGAGGGAGACACTCTAACCAACGAGCCACACCAGCCAGGGCTAACCTTTTAATGTTTGGGGGCCAGTTTTCTCTAAGCAGCAGTAGAAAGAGTGATGCCTTTTCACCTTTCTCCAAACCTTCTAGCATGACTACATATAATTCTCTAACATGACTATGCCATCATTTATTTAGCCATTTCCCTTCATGTTGCAAACTCAGCTAGTTTCCAACATTATTTTTTTCAGCAGAAGAGATTCCAAAAAATGGAATTAGGAGTCAAAGAATATCTATAATTGCAATCCTAGCAGCCCTGGGCAAATTAGTAGCCAGAAAGGGTGCTCTCATACAATACAGGAGGGAATGAGGGCTGCAGCAGATGGGTTCTCGTTTCCAAACAGTATCTAAAAGGAAAAAGTCACTCCCATTTCCATCAGAACTCATGTGGCCTCCGGGTGTGTCCACAAGCACGCACATGCGCGCACGCACATGCGCACACGCACACATATATTTTTAATTTGCAGCTGAGAAGTTACAGAGCACGGACAGCCACTCTGCAGAGGAAGATGGAGAAGTAGAGAACAACCCAGTGAACAAGGCCATTGCTCGCTACCTGGGCATCGATGTTTCTGCAGAAGGTAACCTGGCCAAGAACCGGAAGGGCATCGCCATTATCGTCCACGGGACGCCCGTGTCAGGTAGGTGACAGCTCTGAGGGGCTGCCCCTTTTATGGGGTGAAGCTTGCATGTGTCATTTTGAGGACATAAGACTATTTTTTTTTTTGGAAATTTATTTATCAAAGGATTATCCCCAAATTGTTAAATCGCCAACCTCAGAGATACAGGATTGGAGAAAGAGCAGAGACACCTCATTCTTAATTAATACATCTGGACTACTTGAACTTGTAATCTTTTCAATTATATGATTTAAAAATAAAGGGGGGGGGAAATATGTGCAAATCCTTTGGCCTGGCAATATTCCTTCTAAAATTTTATCCTAGGAAACTAATTAATGACATGGACAAAGATGAACAACATGAAAGTTCACTGCAGCATTATTAACCATAATAAAAAATTGGGAGCAATCTAAGCATCCAATATGAGAGACTGGTTAATTAAGCCGTAGCACATTCATATAGCGAATTATTATCACCATTAAAAACAGTGTCTGTACACCCATGTTTATGGCAGCATTATTAACAATAGCCAAAAGGTAGAAACAGCTCAATTATCCATTGACAGATGAATAGATAAACAAAATGTGGTACAGTGGGGTAGTATTCAGCCTTTAAAAGGAAGAGCATTCTGATACATACTGGTACTACAACAGAATGAACCTTGAGGACAGTGTGCTAAGTGAAATAAGCTATAAACAAAAGGACAATAACTATATCGTTCCAGTTATATGAGCTACCTAGAGTAAGCGAAACAGAAAGTGGGGTGGTGGTTTGCTGGGGCTGGGGGACTGAGGGATGGGCCTTATTGTTTAGTGTATACAGAGTTTCCACCTGGGAAGGTGAAAAAATGCTAGTGGAGGTTACACAACAATGTGAATAGACTTATGCGACTGAACCATACATTCAAAAGTGGTGAATTGTGTATGTATATTCCCACGTTAAAACAAAACAAAACACAGTGCCATAGAAGTGTATTGAATGAGTTGAAAGATGTTCATGATCTATTGTTTTAAGTGAGAAAAAAATGTCGCACTCATGATTTGGAATCTGTATTCATTTCCTGTTGCTACTGTAACAAATAACCACAACCTTAGTGGCAAATTTGCTTTCTTACAGTCCTGAAGGTCAGAAGTCAAAAGTCGGTCAGTTGGGCTGCCTTCCTTCCGGAGGCTCCACGGGAGAAGCCCTTTCCTTGACCTTTTCTGGCTCCTAGAAACGTTGCCTGCCTTCCTTGGCTCTCAGCCCCTTCCTCCGCCTTCAAAGCCAGCATCGTAGCATCTTCCAGGCCCTCTCTCCTTGCTTTCATCGTCCTATCACCTGCCCTGACTCTGACCCTCCTGCTTTCCTCTTGTAAGGACCTTGTGATGATTACGTGGGGCCACCCAGATAATTCAGGAGAATCTCCCCATAGCAAGCGCCTTAACTTGATCACACCTGCCAAGTCCCTTTGCTGTATAAGGTAACATGTACCAGTTCCAGGGATCAGGATGTAGTCGTCTTTGAGGGGCCATTATTCCGCCGACCACATAACCCTGGTCCTTTTTATAGGAAATATAAATAAAATAATCACCTATGCATACTTAACACAACCATCTGTGAACTATAATCTCTTTGGATGAGCAAATTTTAAATCTTTTTTTTTCTTTCCCTCTGTCTATTATATCTGAATTTTTTCTGCTTGCTTTTTAATAAGCACATATTTTGAAATCAGAAAAAAAATCAACACAACTTATCCTTTAAACCACAAAAAAAGTCTTTCTATTAGAATCAGAGACAGTAAGAGCTACAAGACTTTTGAATCGCTTTTTGAATTGAGGAGAGTACCCGGAGAAGTTGTGGGTTCCCGTAGCACAGGGCCGACCGGTGGCAGCTAGTGGGGGTTACACAACAATGTGAATATCCTTCTCTTTTGGCTGCCACCCCTGAGCACAGCAGAGGCCCAGAGGCAGGGCACCCAGAGAGATCACTGTCCAGGGGCCTCTGTTCTAGAAGCTTCTGTCTAGGACGCCAAGGAAATGACGTCCAGCCCCCTGACCTTTCCTCCAGGCAAGACGGCCACGGCAGCCAGCCTGGCCAAGTACTACGGTGCCGCCTGCTTCAACATCGACTCCATCGTGCTGGAGGCCATCTGCGACGGCAACAGCATCCCAGGGATCCGGGCCCGGGAGCTCTGCATCAGGGCGGCCATCGAGCAGTCCATGCGGGAAGGAGAAGAGTCTGGTGAGAGCCGTTTCCACTCCCTTCAGCACCTCTGCGTGAGATGCTTTCTGTGGCCAGGCGGCCAGCACCCACGCCGGTAGCCCCCACCTTCTCGGGGTCCCTCACTGAGCTTTTCTCCCACCGCTTGGTTGAAGGCTGATTTGCAACGCGCTGCTACCTTAGTAGCCCAGGGGAAAATTCTCCTCCCCAAACATCACGTGGCCCTTCGGGGAACAGGACAATGGATGGCATGTGGCCCACACCTTTGGGGGTGACACCTGGCGAGGAGCAGAGGAAAAGAGTGTAACCGGAGCGCGGGCTCTGGGAGAGCGGGTGTGGGAAGATGGCGTGCCAACGAGCACGATCGGGGGTAGTTTTCATGGGAATGGGCTTTGAGGGAGCAGGACTGTGTTGACAGGTGACGATGAAGGACAGGACACGCCAGACAAAGAAAGCAGGGAAGCTGACAGTCAGTGAGAGGTTGGGGGGAGGCTGAGGCCAGTGGTCGTTGACCTGATGCCAAAATTGGGAATCTGGATCTTACTTGGAAGGAAAGGAGTCGGGTGATTTTCACCCTGTGGGGGTAATGGCGGGAAAGTAGCTCTTGTAATGACTCGTAAGGGAAGCCCGAGGCGGCGAGGCTGGGCAAGCTGACCTGATTGCCGCCATGGCAGCGCGAACTGAGGAGTGGGAGGCGCTCGGGACGTCACACCAAGATAGGAGCAGAAACCTGGAAGAGGGGGACGGCGTTTACCGAGACAGGGGATGCGGGGGGAGGAGGAGGTTTGCTGGAGAGACTTAACGAGTTTTTGAAGCCACAGCAGTGAGGCCTGGGATGGCCGAACTTCCAGAGGCGGAGAATCCTGGCCCCATCAGGCCATCTAAGGACCTACAGGTCAGGGGAACGAGCAGCTGCTCAAGGGGAAACGTATTGAAGTAGAGTGCCTGCTGAGAGCTGAGTTATTGTCATAAAAATACTCAGAACAGCGCGGCAGCCTTCCTACTCGTGCAGCGTGCCTGCGCGTTGGTGAAACGGGTGGGGCTTTCAGTCGTGTCCCCTCCCTTCAGCACCTCTGCCTGGGAGGCTTAAGGAGACACGGGTCTAAGAGAAATAGCTCTTTAGTCGTGTAGGGGAGGAAAGATAATTTCCCTCTGCCCCTCTGAGTTCTCGGCTGAGACTCCCGTGATAAGAAAAAAAAAAGATTAACAAGAGGAAACAGGAGTTTATTAACATGTGTACGCCCCGGATACATGGGAGGTAGGGGAAATGAGTAACTCAACGTGGCTTTAGAGTTCAGACTTAAATACCAGCTTCGTAAGGAAAGGAGAGGCAGTACGTCGACCTCTGGTGAAAGCCAACGATTTTTAGGAATGATGAATGAACCCTTAGGCACACGGAGGGAGGCCTGATAGTTCGTCCGGGTTGCTGCTGACTTCCAGTCTCCTCTCCTGTGATAAGAGTCCATCTTCCCCGGTTGGTGGAACTCCCAGAACAGTGATGGCGAACCAACGACACGCGTGTCAGAGGTGACACGCGAACTCATTTTTTTGGTTGATTTTTCTTGGTCAAATGGCATTTAAATATATAAAATAAATATCAAAAATATAAGTCTTTGTTTTACTATGGTTGCAAATATAAAAAAATTTCTATATGTGACACGGCACCAGAGTTAAGTTAGGGTTTCTCAAAATGCTGACATGCCGAGCTCAAAAGGTTCGCCATCACTGTCCCAGAAACAGATTTGTGGCAAATGGGTTCGTGTTGCATGCCCGTCTGTAGGCAGGTAAGGGAAGTTCAGAGAAAGCCTCTCTTTGCATGTGCCGGTTTTCAACTGCCTACAGCTCGAAAGAATCAGAATACCCAAGCGGCAATTGTGAGGTGGCACGTCCTGAACTCCTGGAGTAATATTTCGGGGTGGCACATTCTGCTACCCTTCAGCGGGAATCCTAAGCTGAATCATAATTCTGGTCCTCTTAGATTTTTGTTTTCTTCTCTGGCAAATAAACTATATTTCACTGAGGTCTTTGGAGCTGTTCGTGTCCTGTGACATATCGTGACATATGAATTTGAGCTCCCTGTCTGAGAATATAATGCCAGCCCAAAGGCATCATTGGGGAGTCTTTCTCAACAAGTGACAGGTGCCGCAGCTCGAGTAGAGGAAACCAGCCCAGGAAGTTCCACAAAGAAAGGAGTGGGATGGACAGGGCAGGATGGGACCTCGGGGAGCACGGACGTTGTAGGAGGGGTGTGGAGGGGACGCCGGGGGAGGCTGAGAGGTGAAGTGGGGGTCGGGGTGGGCGATGAGGAGAGCAGGTCTCAGGGAAGCCACCTTTGAGTTACTCATTTCCCCCCACCTCCCATGTATACAGGAAGTATACATGTTAATAAACCTGTGCTTTCTCTTACTAATCTGTTTTTCTCATCACCGGAGTCTCAGCTGAGAACTCAGAAGGGTAGAGGGAAGATGATATTTCCCTGCAGCAGGTGGAAAAGATCTGCAGGAGGGAGAGGGGCAAGAAGGGCTGTCGGGTCTCTCCAGAGCTCTGGTGGCGTCCAGGCTCCCTTCCAGCTTCATTTTCCTCGTAGCCCTCACCACTTGTTAACATACTGTTTCTTTTCCTTATTTCACTGTATGTCTCTCCCCACTAGGATGTAAGCATCCGAGGACAGAGATTTGTGTTAGTTTTCTCCACTAATGTATTCCTAGGGTAGTGCCCTGTGCATAGTACATGCAGAGTCAGGATTTATTTAAAAAATGGATTCAATCAGTAAAGGATCCTAATTGGAGATTGCTGGAAATTCCAATGGGAGGAACCCTGAGAAGAGAGGGCCTGTGAAGTTCGCAGTTCAGAGGTCACTGGTGACTTGGAACAAAACCCTTTTAATGGAGGGCTAAGCCCCAACACACATTTGCAGTTTGCTCTGGAGTCAGCAGGCTGTACCGAACAGGAAGTGATAAATCTGAACTTGCCTGTGAGTGTGCAACCCATACTGGATTGGAAGACGTAGTATGACTAAAAGACTGTAACATGACACAGTAATAATTGTTTATATTTTTCACATTATTTTATACTTACATTATATTATCTATTTTTATATTTGACTAGAGGCCTGGTGCACAGATTTGTGCGCTGGTGGGGTCGCTAGGCTCGCCCTGCGGGAATCGAGCCAAAACTGGCTCTCCGACATCCCCTGAGGGGTCCCGGATTGCGAGAGGGTGCCTCTCGGGTGACAAACCCTGGAATCAGGCTCCCTCCTCTCTGGTTCCGGGAACCGCAGCTGCCAAGTCACCGCAGCTCGGCAGCTCCTGCGTTGAGCATCTGCCTCCTGGTGGTCAGTGCGCATCATAGATACTGGTTGGAGTGTCTGTCCCCTGGTGGTCATTGTGCGTCATAGCTACCAGTTGGACAGTCAAACAGTTGGATGGTCACTTAGGCTAGGCTTCTCTCTCTCTCTCTCTCTCTCTCTCTCTATATATATATATCTATATATATATATACAGACATGCATACACATATATATATATACACATACACATATAGATATATATGCCTTTTATATGTAGTATATATTGAGTGAAATAAATTTTTACTTTTTTAATAGGGCTACTAGAAAATTTTAATTGACACACATATGTGGCTCATGTTCTATGTCTATTGGACAGAGCTGGTCTAGACCACTGTTTTGAGAAATTGGGCAGTGAAGGAAAGAAGTAAAATGATATCTTGAAAGATATGAAAGGTTAAATGAAAACTTTTGTTTAGTACGTATCAGAAAGAACTGGGTTTTTTTTGGACATGGAGGAATGATGCTATGGACAGGGGAAGGTGGAAGCATCAGAGCACAGAAGACATTCCATAGCAATCAGTGACGGTGAGGATGGGCCGGGCGGGGCGGGGCTCAGTGAAGTGAGCGGGTGTGGGTAGCAGGAGGCTGGAGTGTCATTATCAAGCGGAGCCTGGAGGGACTGGGGGTGCGGCGGGACGCTTATAAGAACCATGCTATTCTTATTCTGTGGAGCAGAACTTTGGTACGACTACCCCACCACCCTTTCTCCTCCCAGGTGGTCTATGACTCCTGCTGTGACACCCTCACAGGGCTTTTCAGAATGTGCTTCCATTTCCCTCTACCTGAAATGCATATAGTGAGAGCTCTTGAGTGAGTTCTGGGGCTTATGTGCCGATGTGGTCAACAAGGAGTAGAGAGCTGAGAGCTAGAGAAACATGGAGGCTGCCTTGCACACAGTCCATCGCATCTTAGAGTGGCAGCAGCATCCACTAGACCCTCTCCCCTTCAGGGCAGGTGGTACATCTGTGCCAAGTCAGAGGACACACGGAGACAGGGCTTGCCACTGTGGTTGGGAGGCTAAGAGGGGAACCTTTTAAATAATTACATCAACCACTGATTCTGAAAGGGAACTGCTCAGTGGTGCTTAGGGGTGGCGATCTGATTGAAAGGAAGGGCAGAGGCGAAACGAAGAAATTAATGTTAAAGCCATGTTTGCCGACAGGCACGCTGTTGTTACTCAGCCTGTGTGTTCATTTGGGCGGTGCCATCTCATGCTACTCATTGGCATCACCGCTGCCTAGAACCACAGAAGGTCAGGTGTTGGGCTCCCAGGGCAGGGCTGTCATACACCCGCAGTCTCCGAAATGATTGCCCTCTGGCCTGGAGGAGAAAGTGAGCGATTAATGCGGGATCTGAGCAGGGAAAAGCCCGGAACTCCAGGCCAGGCTCTCCGCGGAGCCGCCGTCACCCAGTCCGCCCTGTGCTCGGTCTGCCATCCCCACTGCGATTTCCTTCTTATCCTAAGGTGACTTTTCATATCAACCCACTCCCTCTGTGTAGCCCAGGAGACTACTTCGAGTCAACTTGGCATAGGACAGATACGACAGAGCAGTGAGAACCTGGGCAAGTTAACCTCAGAAACCACCCTGATAAACCCTGAAGTGAAATCTGCAAAGTCCATGCGAGGGAGCATGCTGTTTTCCAAAAACAGAGAGCATGGCTCTGGGTCTCAGAAGCAGCATCACCAGCACCCACCTGAAACGCCGCAGGTACAAACCAGCGCTCCCCAGAAGCGGGCTGGGATCCTTTCTCCTCCTCCTCTTCCTCTTCCTTCCTCCCCTCCTCCTCCCTCCTCCTCCTCCTCCTCCTCTTCCTCTCCCTCCCCTCCTCCTCCTCCTCCTCCTCCTCGTCCTCCTCCTCCTCCTCCTCCTCCTCCTCCTCGTCCTCCTCCTCCTCCTCCTCCTCCTCCTCCTCCTCCTCCTCCTCGTCCTCCTCCTCCTCCTCCTCTCCCTCCCCTTCTCCTCCTCCTCCCTCTCGTCCTCCTCCTCCTCCTCCTCCTCCTCCTCTCCCTCCCCTCCTCCTCCTTCTCCTCTTCTCCCCATCCTCCACCTCCACATCCTGCAACCAGGTCAGCACAGCTTCATTCAATGGGTGCCTTTGCCAGGCAGGCCTGAGCGCTGTCCCTGCACCACTCCTCCTGAAAGGAGGTTCATCCAGCAGGTGTTGAATAGGTGCCTTTAATAGTATAGGCACTGGGCTGAATGCTGGCAAAGTGAAGATAAATAAAGCAAAACCCCCTCCACTCAAGCTGCACTAAGAGTCTAATGAAAGAATCACACCTTCAAATGTTTGCAGTAAAATGAGATTGGTGCCCTGGCCTGTGTGGATCAGTGATTAGAGCATCGGCCTGTGCACTGGAGAGTTGCAGGTTCAATTCCCAGTCAAGGGCAGGTACCTGGGTTGCAAG
Organism: Myotis lucifugus; assembly: GCF_000147115.1. Classification (NCBI taxonomy): domain Eukaryota; kingdom Metazoa; phylum Chordata; class Mammalia; order Chiroptera; family Vespertilionidae; genus Myotis; species Myotis lucifugus. Next base: position 3,591,360 of record NW_005871136.1, read on the forward strand.
TGCGATCCCCGCCCTCCGTCAGGGTGCATGTGGGAGACAACCAATCAGTGTGTTTGCAACCAATCAATGTGTTTCTGTCATATCACTGTTTCTCTCTCTCTCTTCCTCCTCCCATCTCTCCCCCTTCTCCCTCTCTTCCATTCTCTCTAGAATCAGTGAAAAAATATCTTCACTCCTTGAGTGAGGATTTAAAAAATAAAAGAAATTGGTGACAAATCGCTGTGTAAAAAGAATTAGGTTAAACCATATAAAATTGCCACTATTCAACCATTTGGGAACGTCATAGCAATTTTATATGGCTCAATTTCATACTAAAGGAATGCTAAAGATAAAAAACCATTAATATGAGTTGTGTGATGCCTACAAGAGAGTCTTGGAAAGCCATTAGGAAGTCAGAGAATTGAGCCATATGCCAAGGGACTTTGAGGACAATCTCAGGAGAATAGCAGGTGCTGAAGCCAAAGGCGGATGGATGGCACTGTGACCGACAAGTGTGTGTGACGAGTTGTCGCTTGGAAAGTAGAGTCCAGTGATGGTAGGCTTCTGAGATGTTTGAAATAAATTGAAAAAAAAAGATAAAGTGTTCATTAGAGGGGCAAACGCAGGGTCAAGAGAGTTCTTTTTTTGAAAGGAGGTCTATAAAGATGGGAAGGAAAAGTATAAGGTGATGATCCACCAAGAGGGAATGCCAGTCCAGAAGGAGACAAAGAGGGCAGGACCAAGCATCATTTCAGAGAAAGGAGCTAGCTTCTTCTAGAGTTAGTAAAGGTGAAAGCCCGACACAGCTGCAGGTGGCAGAAGCAAGGTGGAGAGCAGAATGTGGAGGAGGTCTGACTGGGTAACTTTACGATGCGTGCAGGACCCCGGGTCTTTGCCGGAATAGGGCGGAGGTTGGGTTGCAGACGACTTCCTTGCACGCGAGAGTGGCTAAGTACTAATATGTCCACTGTGAGGAACAGAACCAGGAATTGGTGGTGGACAGCAGAAAAGGTAGTCTAGAATGCTGATGGCCCAGCAAGACAGGAAGCCACACCTTCACAGATTTCACTGAGTGGCTCCTGGCAGCCCCCATTCAGAGGCAGAGAGAGACGTTTTCATCCCTGCAGGGGCAGGGTGTGCTCAGAATAAGGGGCAAGGGAGTTGAAAGTGGCATCTGTATGGGAAGACAGCCAGGTAGGGAAGAAACTACCTATGCTCTTTCATATTCTCTCATACCCAGGTAATGTGATCACCCTTTCTAAATAGCCATTGTCCAACCCTGTCATTGCCCTTTACTCCCTTACCTGATCATTTTCTCCCTGGCATTCATTACTATTTGAAATTGTCACTGATTTGCATATTCATCTGTCCCTTTTCTGTCTCCCCAACTTGAATGCAAGGACCAGACTGGCAGCAACATTGCTAGGCTTGTGTGTTGTTGTGTCCCTGGTCCTAGAGGAGACCCTGGTGCATAGTAGGTGCCCAAAGAAGATTTGATTGAAAGAACAAATGGGTGCTGTTCAGTACATACACAAAGCACCTTCCACAGTGTTCCCACTCAGAGCTTATAGCAATTCTTTGAGGAAGATAGGAATATCCAATTTTACAGATGAGGAAAGGAGGCCCAGAGAGATGATATGACTTTCCTGAGGTCACATGGCTTGTAGGTGTAGGAGTTGTCGGGACACCGAGCTGGGTTCTCACTTCTGAACCTTCTCTCCGCAGATTTCCTCCAGTCCTCTCCCCTCGGGACCCACACCGCGCCGGCTTAGTGTCAGCACCAGCATCGGGGGCGAGACCGGGCTCCTGAGCTGTGTGCTCCCTGAGGAAATGCTCGTTCAGATCCTGGCCGAGCGCTTACAGGTGCGTCCACACTCCTGCATGGAGCTGCAGGGCTCACACACCTTCCCCAGGCCGTTAATAACAATGTACCTACCTATATAGTTTAGGTAGGTACTGAGCCCTCATAGCCCACAGCAGCTTAGAACCCCGGGTCTTGGAGAGGAAAGATGGGTTTCCTCACCCTCACCAGTCATTTACGTGTCCTTTTGACAGCCATTGTCGGTCTGCTGCCTGAAGCCACTCACTTTCAAGGACCAGTGATCAGAAGAGTCACACCACAGCCCTCACTGGTGTTTTTAAAACTGTAAGGAGGAGCTGTTCAGAGTTAGAATTTGGAGACAGTTAATTGCTATACAAATTTGTTTTTAAGTGAGAAAAGCAGGTTATGTTCCATATGATTTCACTATATGTGGCATCTAAAGAATACATTAAACAAACAAAACAGAAAGAGACTCACAAAAATAGAGAACAAACCGAAGGTTGTCAGATAGGAGCGGGACTTGGGAGGCTGAGTGAAAAAGGTAAAAGGATTAAGAACTACAACTGGTAGTCACAAAATAGTCACAGGGATGTACAGTACAGCATAGGGGATATAGTCAATAATCCTATAGAATAAAGAGTTAATATGCTAATTAGACCAAACAGCAGAACGACCATCCGGACAACCTTCCGGACGAAGCTGGGGCTGCGAGGGCCGAGCCCCTTGCACAAATTTCGTGCATCAGGCCTCTAGTCTATAATAATAAAAGCATAATATGCTAATTAGACCAGACGACCTTCCGGACAAAGCCGGGGCTGCAAGGTAAGCCTGAGTCCCGGGTGCCAGAGGGAAGCTGGTGCCAGCAGCCAGGGGAAGGAAGGCCTACTCTCACATGAATTTCATGCATCAGGCCTCTAGTATTGTAATAACTATGTATGGTGCCAGATGGGTACTAGACTTATGGGGGATCACTTTGTAAATTATATAAATCTCTAACCACTATGCTATACACCTGAAACTAATATAAAATCATATTGAATGTCAATTGTAATTGACAAGTTAAAAAAGAAAGAAAAGGAGATTATGAAATAGTATATAAGGCACAATTACGTTTCTATAAAAATGTATAAATGTATATTGTACACATAGTAAAATCTCAAAGTACATGTTAACTGTGGTTATCTTTGGTAATTATAGATTTTTAGTCTTCATTTCTGAATTATTTTACAATGATATATTGCTTTTGTAAAATATATTTTTATAGATATTAAAGAGAAAGGGAGAGGGAGAGAGAGATAGAAACATCAGTGATGAGAGAAAATCATAAATTGACTGCCTCCTGCACACCCCCTACTGGGGATCGAGCCCTCAACCTGGGCATGTGCCCTGACTGGGATTTGAGCACAGCTCGAAAGAGCACAGCTCTACTGGCTTCCCTTGGGCTTTCCCAGTGATTCACTACCTTTAATCCGGATTCATGAAATACCTGCACACTTATGTGACCGCCTTGCTCAAGTGAGTTGAGAAAGGTGGTGCCTGTAACACAGCAGCAGTCCAAACATTACACAAGTCATTTCCAGGAACGACATTCCTCCTCTGCTGGGAACCTCAAGTCTGATTTTATTATATTTAAATGTGCAATTAATATTGTGCCCAGTTTGCAACAAGTCCCCAAGGGTTTATAGAGACAGCATAAACCCTTTGCTCTTCAAGTATGTACGATGAAGCTCTTCCATGACTGACTGAATATTTTTCCTTTCTCTTTATTTTATAACAGCACCTTGAATCTAGCAGGTAGTCGAATGGTACTTTTATCAGGGCTCAGTGGGTTTGCAGAACCAGTTGCAGCCCCAGAGAAAGCACTGGCAGAAGAACAGGCAGCTCTGTAGAGAACAGATGGCCCGGTGGCCATGGTAACTGCCTCTGTTCTCTCTGGTTTCAGCTGAGTGACTGCAGCCTGGGAGTGGTGTTCGACAGCCTCGACACACTCTTTGCTCGGAACGCGGCCATTGCTCTCCTCTGCCTGCTGAAGGCCATTGGCAACAGGGAGCACATCTACGTCCTCAACATGCCCCAGGATTACACAGGCATGAAGGCCCAGGAGAAAGCCAAAAAGGAGCAAGAAGGCAAGGCCCATGCCCTTCCGGACTGTCCTTCACAGGCGCTCACAAGTCTCTCCTTTGCATGTAGCATCTGCCCCTTTTAAATGCTTCCCTGGCAGGATAGCCCATTGGGCTTAAATGAAACTATTCCATTTGCCATCTCATAGGAGCCCCACCTCTGCCCCATAAGGTGGCTGGGAGTTCTTATTTCTTCCACTTTTTATGGGTGGGAACGGAGGCAGAAAGGACCTGTAGAGAAATTATAGACTAAAGGGTGGACTTGGCTCTTCTGACAACAGGCACAGTCCTCTTTTGTCCGGGATCTCACTGTTCACACTCATCTTCTCCGGAACTACAGCTGACCCCCAGGGAACACATCCCAAGTCCCATCCTGACTCAGGTGACCGGTTAGCTTGTTGGTTTTTGTTTTAGCCAACTGTGCATTTCCTGTAAAACTAGAGGTGCTGCTAAACTCTACGAAACCAAGTGTACATTTTAGCCTAACGTGTACCAGGCTGTGCGGCAGACCTTGTGTACACATTGGATGTCTTTAAATGGTGTGTTGTTCCCATTTTACAGATGAGGAAAATGAGGCTCATGGATATTATGTGAGATCACATGGCAAATTAGTAAGACCTTTCCTTTTTTTTTCTGTCATTACACCAGTCGCCTGGAAATAATTTTCACTGATTGAAAAATAGATACATGCACACCGAGTAATATTAGTGAACAAGTTCCAAATTTAGTCAGAAGCAGACCTAGCAAATTGTGGCCCCCAAGAAAGGAGGTGACACTACCCCTGGGAAGTAGATTCCTGCTCTGGCCTCCGCTCCATCCACATCACTGCCCTTCCTCACTTGGCCTTCCCTCTCTCTTCTAGAACAATCCACACAAATCATAATGCTTTTCCAGTGAAGGGAATATTCACAAACACTGAGCTCTCTTAGTTCTTAAACAGAACTCATACTGCTTCCTTATATTCTCATTCCGGGGAAAATGATTAGGAAGAATGGCCAGGCAGGGTTTCCAGCAGGATTTCAACCTCCAGGTCCCTAGTTTTCCAGAAAACTCATTTCCCCACAAGGATCAACTTAAAAGAAAATAACTCTTTTCATTTTCTCAGTTATCTGTGGATTGAAGTTTTTCACAGTTGAATTTTGAAAAAGCCCTGAGACAGCAAATGTAATAATATTATTATATCCAAATCTAATTCTTATTGAACATTTATGAATATGCCAGGCACTGGGCTTTACATGATTGCTTATTTGATCCCACAACACCCTATGAAGGGGGAATTATTATTCTTATCTGTTTCTGTCCCTTGGTAAGTGTTGGGAAAAGGACTCAAATGCAGATCTCTGAGCCCAAGGCTAAAATGAGAATGTAAGGTGAGGATATCGTGCCGGTGATGTGTGAACGAGAAGCCGGATGCCTTTGTGCTGAGTGTGAACCACACTCTGGACCCGAATCAGCAGGCGTGGAAGACGATCCTGAGTTCTGTCGCCCTGAGCTCTTCAGTGGCTGTGCTCAGAAAGGGTGACGCCAGTGGGTGGTATATTTCCTGTTACTGCTGCAACAAATTACCACAAACCTGGTGACTTAAAACAACACAGATATATTATCTTACGGTCTGGAGGTCAGAAGTCCTAAAATCGGTGTCAGCAGGGCTCTACTCCTTTGGAGGCTTCAGGAGAGAATCCCTTCCTTTCCCTTCCCTTTCCACTTCCTAGAGGACTGCTGTTTCCTTGGCTCATGATCCCTACCTCACAGCCCTCCGGCATTTGTTTCTGTTGTCACATCTACTCTCCCTCTGCTGCATCACCGCATCACCTTCTCCGACTCTGGCCCTTGGTGATTATATTGGGTCCACTCAGATAATCCAAGAAAACCTCTCCAACTTAAGTTCCTTAACTTCATCACATCTGCCAAATCCTTCCTGCCATGTCAGGGGACATATGTGTGGGCTCTGGGGATCAGGGCATGGGTGTCTTTGGGGCCACTCTTTGGCCGGCCACAGACGAAGACTGGTTTTGGGACTGTGTGAGTGAAGGAAGCCCCACCAGAGTAGGAATGCTGCTGTCACCCCAGCCACCTTTCACTGCCACACGCTGTGTGTGACTTTCCTCCCCTTCCCATCTCTGTTCCCCCACACAGAGCAGAAACAGAGGGAGGCGCTTGAAAAAGAGAAGGAGCGTCTCCAAAATATGGATGAGGAAGAATATGATGCCTTGACAGAGGAGGAGAAAATCGCCTTCAATCGAGAGGTTCAGCAGGCCCTGCGGGAGAGGAAGAAGAGGTGAGAGTCGAGGGCTGGCCCGAGCGGAGCAGTTCCCCTGGGAGCAACTTCCATGGGGCCCACAGGAGCCCATCCTGGGGACCAGGTCATCCAGGGTGGCAGCAATAGCCACAGGAGACCGGGAGGATGACCGACCGGGAGCAGGAAAACGTCCTGCCCCTCCAGGGTGGTGGGTGCTGCAGCCTTGCAGGGCCTCTCTGTTCTCCTCTCCCTCCTTCTCTCTCAGGGACACGGGGGCTGGGTGAAGGCTATGCAATGTAATAGGGGAGGGGCTTCTGGCCCCAGTGCTATCCTAGGGCTTCCATTGGCTCCCCCTGACCACTGTGCCCTAGGTGTGGTGACCAGGGACCACTCTCTTCATGTGGGCATGGTGGTTGCTCCCCAGAACTCAGCCATTTCTCCTCCTTCCCCGGCCATCAGCTTGGCCCTGGGTGGTGCTGTCCATCCCCTGAGGTCTGGCTGCTTCTCCAGCTTGATCCTCGACCTGAGTGCTCCCAGCCAGCACTGTCAGCCCCTTCTAGACCCATCGTTGGGACCACATGGGAATGACTGGATCCCCTCCACACCCCCTAGGGCCCAGCAGAGGCAGGGCTGCTATTTCAGGCTCTCAGACATAGTGGCAGTGGGATATAGGTCCTTGCTGCCTTCACATGTGCTGGGGGAAGGGGGCCCCATTCCCTACCACTCCCTAGGATTCCAGCATTGGAGGGGGCAGAGCCAAGATACTTGGCTGCGATTTTACTAGTACCTCCTTCCTTCTGCCTTTTCCTTCCACCTCCAGACCCCTCCCACTAACCCCCAAGGAGCCTGCAGGAGACCCTCAGTTCTTCTCCTGCTTGGTCCACTGTATAATGCCTGCCCTCCAGTGGTATGGAGGCCTCATTATTGGATTCCCAAAGAATCTCTTTTTCTCCTCCAGGCATTGCTTTCAGGCATTCATCTCAAGGTGGATTTAGCAAATGCAAATCTGGTCATCAAAGCTCAGCAATGACCTGTGTATCTCTCACACACACACACACACACACACACACACACACACACACACACACACATATATACACACATACACACACATACACACACACACACAGTGATGATGAGTCAGCTTCAGTGGGTGGAGAGCCACAGCAACAAGGAACAACCAGGGATTCCTAGAGATGAAAATAGATGGGTTTTGTCATGCCAGAGATGCTGTTCCCTCCTCACGTGTTCACATTGGTGCCTGGCCTTGGTGCCCGCACTGCCATTAGCAGCGACAGGCACAGCTGAATTCATAGCAGGAAGGGAAAGAAAGAGAGAGGAGAGGACTGTGGCTCTCAGGTAAACACTGTGGTTCCAAGCTAGCCATGGTAGGGACTGCTATTAAAAACACCATTTCTTGTCCTAACCGGTTTGGCTCAGTGGATAGAGCGCCGGCCTACGGACTGAAAGGTCCCAGGTTCGATTCCGGTCAAGGGCATGTACCTTAGTTGCAGGCACATTCCCAGTAGGAGGTGTGCAGGAGGCAGCTGATTGATGTTTCTAACCCTCTATCCCTCTCCCTTCCTCTCTGTAAAAAATCAATAAAATATGTTTTAAAAAAAAAGAAAGAAACCACATTAGCCTCTTTAAAAAAAACACACCATTTCTTGCTTTCTGAACATAAAATGGCAGTGTAGGAAGCTGGGATACTGTGCTGACTCATCATCACTGTGTGTGTGTGTGTGTGTGTGTGTGTGTGTGTGTGTGTGATACACAGGTCATTGCTGAGCTTTGATGACCAGAAGCTGGGATACTGTGCTAATATCAGAACAATCTCTGAGAGCTTCTTTTAAAACATCAAGCCTACTTTCAGCCATTGCCTTGCTCTCCTTGGAAAGGAGTTGGAATAGAAATACAAATTAAGTGAGAACTCTTTTTTTAAAAAATATATTTGTATTGATTTCAGAGAGGAAGGGAGAGGGAGAGAGAGAGAGAGAAACATCAATGATGAGAGAGAATCATTGATTGACTGCCTCCTGCATGCCCCCGACTGGGGATCGAGCCCACAACCCGGGCATGTTACCTTACCAGGAATCGAACCGTGACCTCTTGGTTCATAGATCGACCACTGAGCCGCACCAGCCAGGCCTAGATGAGAACTCTTAGTTGAGTTTCAGTTCATCAGTTTTGCTGAAAGACCATTCAAAGACAGATGTGAGCCATCCTTTCATCCTTTCCTTTTTTCTTTCCCTCCCTTTTTCCTTCCTCCCTTCCTAGTTTCTGAGCTTTCATTTTTTTTTCTTTTTATGCCCAAGAAGACTCTGCCACATGTCCCCCCACCCAGCAATCCCAGGCAGGGAGGGGCTTGATCCTGTGGCCTCTGAACTCAGCTTTCTCTGCCTGGTTTCATACAGGGAGCTGGAGAGATTGGCAAGGGAGTTGCATGAAAAGAAGCTACAACAGGAGCTTGAGCGGCAAAAGGAAGAAGATGAGCAAAAAAAGAAGACGAGAAAGACAAAGCAATTAGCACCAAAGGAGGAGCCAGCCCTGAAGAAATCTCAGCCCAGCCGGCAGGTAGCAACCCCCACTTGCTCCTTCCCACGAGGAGAAAGCAGAGGGGCCAGCCGTTGTAACCAGCCCTTCAGTCCAGCCCATTCCCCCCCCCCCCCAGAAAACTGACCCGATACTACTAGGTGGGTTTTATGTTGGAGCAGAAGGTAGGAGGAAAGGGACCAACATCTGTTGAGCAATGATTGTGTGCTAAGCTCTGGGCTTATGCTTCGTGCAATCCTGTCATTTTTGGCATCCTGGCCCCCACCCTTCGAGGTTCCAAGACAGGAATCCCGTTTGAGGTTGAGAGAGGGGAAGTCGAAATTCCAGGATCTCACCCAGTGATGTCCGACCACAGCCCTTGCTCTTTCCACCGTCTCTTCAAGCCCCCTGGACGGTGCTGAAGAGGCCGGTAGTAAAGATTTGCCTCCAGTAAGTTACCAAGTCAGCGACGCCCCTGTGCTCACCCAGGAGCTTGCCCTTGGTAACAGTCCAGGGAGAAGTTCAACATCAGCTTGTCCTTGCAGAACAAGGACCATCAGTGGGTCAACCTGTCAAGCTCGGAGGTCACATCTGTGTCCACTGTGATGGGGAAGGGGCCGAGCAGCCCAAGCAGCGCCCAGGTGGCCATCATGGCTGAGGGGTGCACGGGGGCTCATTCAGCGCTGTGAGTTCTGGGAGTGAAGTGACAGCCAGACTCCCAGGCAAGGTGCAGGCTGGTCCCAGTGGGTGAGCAAGAGTCCAGTGACCACAACACCCTGTGCCTCTCACAGGCACCTGAAAGCAGGTGTAGAGGGGCCATTCCGGGTCATCTTCTCCTGCTGATCCTGCAGAACACCAGCTCTCAACCAGAGTGCACATCAAAGTCTCTGTGCCCAACGCCAGGTCCCAGCGGGGCCTGTACCAAGGGAGGGCCGCAGAATGGACGTTTTGATAAAGGTCCCCTCAGTGATTCTTAGGCACAAGTCCACTGTACTTAAGTGGCTGGAATCCCGTGAGGACTTCTTACAAAACAAAACATCCTCTCGCTCTTTTTCATGTGATTCTGTGATCTGCTCTCCCTGAAAGAACTGTTTTAAGCCTTTGTTCTGTGTTTTGCCTTCTAGACTCTAACCTTTTCCAGACTAGAAGGCAAGATGGACTTGGTAGAACCAAAAGCTTCTGAGAAGGACCAGGGAATGGCTGAGAAGGACGAACTGAGCAAGAAGAAAAAGAACCAGGGGGCAGATAACAACGCTGGGTTTTCCCTGGTCCAGGATCAGGAGGACAGCGATGGGGACCTCCAGAAGGAAGCTGACAAGCCTCTGGCCCAGAAGTTTAAGACCTATGAGCTGACTCTGAAAGATATCCAGAACCTCCTCATGTACTGGGACCGGAAGCTAGGCATCCAAGTGCCTCACATGGGGGCTGAGGACATGACCCACGAGCCCGAAGACCAGCGCCAGGTCCCCTCGGGTGGGCGCAAAGGCCGCAAGGACCGGGAGAGGGAGCGCGCTGAGAAGGAGCGAGCGGAGAGGGAGCGCCTGGAGCGGGAGAGGGCCGAGCGGGAGCGGCTGGAGAGGCTCCGGGCGCTGGAGGAGCAGCCGGATGGAGGAGAGGTGGACAGGGAGGAGGACCACGAAGGGAAGAGGGACCTGGGTGTGCCATTCATCAATATCCAGACACCCGACCTTGACGGCTCCACGTGGAAGCAGGCCCTGGAGAATGACAAGCTTCCCAAAGGGGATCAGGTACAGACCCTCCTCCGGGATGGAGATGTAGCCATCAGGTAGCAGGTACTGTGCTAATGGTCGTGAAAGAACTTCTTTCTACATTAACATCTATATCCCCTTAAATCCATTCATCTCTGATACCCACCCCCCCTAGGTAAGACTAATGGCTAAAAGGGCCTTTTTCCATGTGGTGACAATCCATAAGAAGTTCCACAGATCAAAGTTATTCCATCTAACCTCCTGAAAAGCCACCTGCAGGGTGGATTTTTAATAGTGACGGTTCGGTGCTACATGCTGGCGAGGCCGGCAGATTTGGGGTGAAGCAAAAGGCTCAACCACTCAAAAACCTTTTTCCCACAAGCTTCCCACGGTAACAGAAATTATACTATGAGATAGCTCTTATGTTCCTAAAAACAAAAGATTTTGCATAAACGAAAGCCACCTTTGGCAGTGGTTATCACAGCCTTTTGTCCAGGGACAAACTTTGTCTACATTAAAACACTAGAAAGCATCTGCTGAGAACATTGAGGGGAAGGCGGGAGGTCTGAGCCACCCTGTTCTCTGGGGGAGGGGGTGAGAGGTAGCCCGCCTTCCGCGCAGCAAATTAACGAGGGGTTTTTCCTTTAGATCCTAGACTACTTGGGCCTGGGCTCCTCTGGGCTGCCCATCCCGCCTCCAGTCTTATTCTCCATAATCCCCTACCCTCCGAAGCGGCTGCCGTTGGCCCCAACGGAAATCATGAAGCATTTTATGTTTCTCATCCCACTCTCCGAAGAGCTGGCCCTGCTGGAGGAGAAAAGAGAGGCGGAATCAGAAGTAGACCTTTCGACGACCACCACCACCACGAGCTCCGCGAAGGTAAAGAGCGAGCAGGCATCCTGACCTTGGCCGTCTCCCTCCACAGGCCAGCAGCAGCGGAGCGTGGTGCTGGGTGTCACCCCGCTCAGGTGCTTCCCCTCCACCCGCCGGGGATCCTGCCGAGGACCCCGCACCAGCCTCTCCCTGGGTCTGACTTTTCCTACTTCCCGAGAGGAAAATGGAAATGACTGGCTTTCACCTTCCAACCTGTCCATTCCCCAGGCAGGGTCTAGGGAACTTGTCAGATTACTCAGAAGCTCATCTGTAAGAGAAAAGGAAGCAACACTAGTCTTTTAAAAAGATAGTGTAATGTATGCATGAAGCTAAGTAGTGTACGCAGTGCCTAAGAATACAAGAATTGACAGACACAGGTTAAGGGGACACACACCACTAGAGAAAAGACAGGTTACTGAAGAAACGGTGATGGGAAAATTGGCTATTTTATCTCCTTGCCGGATACAATGCAGTAAAATTAATTCCAGCTGGATTAAAAATATAAGCAACAAAATGAAATAATGTAAAAGTAGAAGAAAATATATACACTATGACGAAAGCAAATCACAAAGGGAAAATAGATTTGACCAGTGATGTGCAGAGGATGTGTACATTCAAAATTATGGAGGGCCTTTTCATTCCCAGAAGAGTAGGCTGGGCCAAAATTTGAATCTCTTCACATGACCTCCTACAAACCATGCACATCAGCAAAGACTAAATAAAATCAGCAGCAAATAGAGTTACCTTTAGGCCCTGCCTACAGCTCCAGTGGATGACAGAGAATGTGCCCGTCTTCAATGTATAAGCAAGCAGGAAGTCAACATCTTCGCTGAGCGGCAGCCGTGGGCAGGGCTTACTAGAGCAGGGCCCAGATGAAAAAATAAAGAAAACTTGCCACCTCAGAGGTGACTATGACTCTTTTCTGAAAATTGGCCATTTCCAGGAAAGAGTTGAGCATTCTTTAGCTTAACCATTTTAGGAAGAACTCTAGTCTATCTCCAATTGACAAAGGAAAGTTCTTCATTCTAGAAGAATGACAGCTGACATTATAGAAAGAATAGAATGAGAAAAGTATTATTCTGTTATCCGCAGTGGACAGGGGATGATTAAGGCACTCCAGTGGGTACAAAAAGCAGCAGTTTGTTGGGGAACGAGACACGCACCGGAGCCAGAGTGTCATCCCGCAGGTGACTGGTCCGCTTTGGAGGGAAAAGTCTTTCATGGCCACATCTGGCAGGCACCCCTCCAGCCACACGAACACAACTTTGCATCTGTCACTGTGGGCCAACCTGGCATTATCTGTCCCCCACTCTGGCGGAGTGTGATGCACACGGCATCCTCTATAAATCTAATCAGGCTTTGAAGCCTAATTTTCAGTGTATAGAAAATACAGGGAATAAAGGAGTAAGTTAGATGTCACTCTGAGAACAGTCAGAAAATTTCAAACTATGGAATATCCTGTAAGAACACAGAACTGGTATCTCCAATCAGTGTGACTGGGAGGGGGCACGCGGTCCCCATCAAAAGATACTAAAGAGCCTTGGCCAGTTTTGCTCAGTGGTTGGAGCATCGGCCAGCTCACTGAAGAGTCGTGGGTTTGATTCTTGGTCAAGGGCAGGTGCCCCTGTTGCAGGTTCACTCCCCATCCCCTGATTGGGGCACATGTGGGAGGCAGCCAATCCGTGTGTTTCTCTCTCTCTCTCTCTCCCCCTCCCGCCCTCCCTCCCTCCCACTCTCTCTCAGGAAAACAATGCAGGGGAAAATATCCTCAGGTGAGGATTAACAAACAAAAAAAGATACTAAAGAAACACCACAAAATGCAATATAGGAACCCAGTCCCTGCCAGAGCCAAGCTTTCTTTAGGTCTTGGCCTCCTCAGGGAATGGCCCCGTTCTGGACTTCTCTCCTCTACTTCTCTTCTACCCCGGTGTGGGGGGCCGGGCCCTGCCCGCTCCAGGCAGCCACCAGCATCCCCAGCCTGCGGCACGTCACCCCGGCCTGCAGGCAGCTGTAGGCATCTGTGTCTCCTGTTCGTACGTAAGTAAGATGAGCACGTGAGACCTTGTGCTCATTTCTGATTTAACCCCAGGAGGAGCCGAACACCTCGTCTAAAGGGAACAAGCAGAAGCCGAAAGAAAAAACAACAGAGCAGGTTCGGGATACTCTGAAGGACAAACGCCGCATCGCCTTCAACAGGAAGGGCCTTTCTGGGGCCATTTCTGGCACCGTTTCCCCCCTGTCAGACATGGACCAGAACAACTTGTCTGGGCAGCACTCCCAGGACAAATTCATCAGGTGGGCCCCCAAGTAACCGCAGCCGGGCGGGGCGGGGGCGGGGGGGAGGGGGGGGAGATGTCCAAGCCCCACGTGGAGGGGGCGGCTGTCAGGGCACCGGATGGGAACAGGGCGGCTCTGCCTGTGGGGCCCTGCAGACCGCCCTGCAGAACCCCAGCAGGACAGGACTCCTCCCGGGCAGCAAAGGGAGCATTCTCACTTGAAAAGCAGTGTGGTCATTTGCAGGTTGAATCATTTCCGGTGGATTGTGCCGGCCAATGGCGAGGTGTCGTTGAGAATGCAGTTCTCTGCTACTGATCTCGGGAACTATGACCAGACGTTCAACTTTGAGATCCTTGGAACTTGCCGCCAGTACCAGCTTTATTGCCGTGGTGTTTGCGCTTATCCATACATTTGCCAAGACCCAAAGTAAGTGTCTTTTATTTTCAAAGAAAGACAGACACATTTTAGTTCTCCTCCATGCTACTTTGAACAAGGAGGCTCATATATATATTAGAGGCCGGGTGCACAAATTCATGCACATTGAAAGGAAATTAATTAGAAGGTGGCTAGAGGGGCGGGATTGGGCGAGACGGGCTGGACATGCCCTGAAGCCAACCTCCTGCGGTCCCTCCCCATCCGGCTGCACCTGGGGCAGTACCAGGGCTTTAAGGGCATCTGCAGAGTGAGCGGGATCCCTCTGGCAGGTAGGGTCCCTTGGCCTGGCCTGTGGGGATTGGCCGAAACCGGCAGTCTGACATCCCCCTAGGGGTCCCAGAGTGTGAGAGGGCACTCTGCAAAGTTGCTGTCGCTCAGCAGCTCCTGCGTTGAGTGTCTGCCCCCTGGTGGTCAGGGCTCATCATACCTACCAGCTAGTCAGCCAGTCGGCTGGTCTGCCAGTCGCTTATCCTTGTATATATATACATATGAGTGAATTTCAGAGAGGAAGGGAGAGGGAAAGAGAGATAGAAACATCAATGATGAGAGAAAATAATTGATCGGCTGCCTCCTGCACACCCCTTACTGGGGATCGAGCTGCAACCCAGGCATGTGCTCTGGGAATCAAACCGTGACCTCCTGGTTCATAGGTCAATGTTCAACCACTGAGCCATGCCAGCTGAGCTGAACAAGGAGACCCTTAAAACCAACATGGAACTGGGACAGACTCCCAGACCCTTTTGTACTGGGCTTTAGTGTCTTGGACACGGACTAAGCCACAGGAATGACGTGATACCATGAGACTGAGATGAAGCTAATATTTGACCAGTTACTTTGCTTATTCAACCAATAAGCAAACAAACAGATTTTATATTTAGTCTAAGACATTTTATGCTGAAATAGGTGTGAATCTCCATGGGTGCACTTTTTTATGAGCCCCCTATGAACCCCAAAAAGGCACCTGGCCCAGCAGGCTAGTGGGGCAAGCACACCTCCCCGCCTCCAGGGAAGGAGCCTTTTATAGCTTGTCCACCAAGAGGGCCTTTTGCAATTTTGATTAAGGAGCCACCTTGGACGAGGAACTCAGGAACTAGTTAATATCTGCAAGAACTAGTGTTCCGTGGGATTCTTGGGAATTTTTCTAGCTGGCACACCAGAACAGGTCATCCCACTCAGTTCTGTCACCAGCCCCTCATTATGAAAGACAGTAGTGGGAATCTTTTTTCTCAAGTTCAAACTGCACTGTTTTCACTCAGGCCAGGGGAAGGGAAGGAGAAGGAATAACGGCTCAACAAAAGTCTTCAAAATTAAGAATCATCTGTCTCCAGACACCTGGACCCTCTGCTGACCAGGGAGTGTTGGGTTCCTGTAAACATCAGGGGGTGGCATTGAACTTCCTCTCAGGCAGCCTCTCCTCTTCTCTTCCTCCCCTGTGTCCAGAGTGGTATTCCCTCAGCGGAAGATGGACATGAAAGCAGATGAGATCGTCTTTAAGAAGTACATTATCAGCACGGACACGTTTTACTTTGGGCCACTGCTTTGTGGAAAATCAAGAGATAAGTAAGTGTGCCATTATCTCGAGGCAGATTTTAGACCCCTGGGTTGGGCTCACGAGTGTCACAAGCAGAGTTTCTCTGTAGACATAGCTTTTATTAATGCTGCCTCAGTCCCTGAACCACAAATTGGGAGAACTGAGTTCTTGTTCCCCAAGTTTCTGCTAAGATGAATGGGGGTGCCATTTTCCAAGATGGGAGAGCCTGGAAGAGGACCAGGTTTTGGTGAGGGGGGAGGGATAGGATCAAGAGTTCACTTTGGGATGGGTTAAGTTTGAGATGCTTGGAAGATATACCTTGCAGCCACATAAAGCAGGGAATAGGCTATACAGTTTTGGTTCTCAGAGTTTTGTTGCCTGTCCTCAAGACAACAAAAGCTATGGGTGTGGATGAGATTGCTGGTGAAGAGAGGATACAGTAAGGAGAGAAGGGCCTCAGACGGAGCCCTGAAGAATTCCACCACACTCAAGAGTTGAAGCCAGCACAGGAGATGAGAAAGAGGGCCAGAGCTATTGTCAGAAACCAGAAAAGAGTGGGGTCATGGAGCCACGAGAGGAGGGTATTATTGCCCACAGTTGAATGTTGCAGAGAAGGTAAAGAGATGAGGACATCAGTGTCCACAGGATTCAACAACATGGAGGTCCCCAGGGGCCTTAGCAAGAGCCCTTTGGGGGGAACTTCTGAAGATGTAGCCCAAGTGCAGTGATTTGAGGAGTCAGTAGAAGGTGAGAAAACGGAGGCGAGGTGTGAAGATAGCTCTTGGGGACAGCTCGGCTGTGAAGGGAATTGAGAATGGGAGGGAGACGTGGAGTCCAGGGAAGGCAGTTCATACACGGTTGTTCTTACAATGTTTGGATGCCAAGGGGAAGTAGGGAGGGAGAGGTTGGGGTTGCAGGAGAAGGTATGGGCCATCAGCTCCCTGAGACAACACAATGGGATGTGTAGGTATTG
>NW_005871136.1:3608122-3682024 GCF_000147115.1 Myotis lucifugus
CCCACGGATGTACCGAGCCCCTCCCGGTCTCCAGGTGGCACAGGGGGCCCTGAGCCTGGGGGAGTGACGGGCGCCACGCCCCAGGGATCGCGGTGCTGCCCAGGGGCTGCCGAGAGGAGGGGCAGGTGGCCCCACAGCCTCTCCAGGGAGCACCCCGAGAGAGAGAGCATATTAGAGAAATAGGTTAAGATTCCCAGCAAAATTGGAGTCCCTGGTGAGGTTGATGATTATACATTTTTGGTGATATTAGTTTTTTCATTTATACACAAATTTCTTATTCTCTAGGCAGGGAGGTAAGACCCAAACTGAAAACAAGGTCTCAACATGTCATCATTCAGTCTAGCATGCATTGTGATAAGTATAGAGGGTTTATTTCTATGTTTACTGGTGGAGCTGAAGAGCCATCTTAGTTCCCCATTCCCTTAATACCTCCAGTTTGTTTCCTGAGGTGCTGGGCTAGAAAGTGAAGGTGCAGAAGGTTTGCTGATGATAGAGAGGATCTTCAAGGCCCAGGAGAAGGGCTTGGGAGAGAGGAAGGTGGGTCAGGTTGATGGGCATGAGGTACAGAGAAGCCTGGTGGTGGGAATCAAGGAAAACATGGCCATTCGGGACAGCACTGGAACTGGAACACAGGAATTGGGGCCAAACAGCACTGGTCCAGGAGGAGGACAATTACAGTGGCCCAGAAACAAGGACCAGTGCAACCAGGTATAATTCATTTATTCTTTTAAACCTTGCTGAGCCTCAGCGTGCTCGTTTGCAAAGTGGGAAAACAGTAGCACCCACCTCACAGTCAATGAAGACTGCCCTGGATTGTGCATGTGAAACTTACAGCACAGCCCTGGAGGGTGGCTGTGAAGGCCACCACCCCTCCGGCAGTCCCACAGAGAGTCCTGTGTTTCTCTGACTCTGATTTGGTCCCTGCCATGCACTCTCCCTCCTTCCTCCATCATAGCCTGTCCACAAAGCTTTGCGGGCTGTTTCTGGGCACCAGTGGGTACTGTGGTACCTTGCCTTCCTGACCTATCCTATGCTCTCTGACGATGTGTGTCTTTGCTGGCACTTCTTGTGCGGTTCCTTTTCTGAGTGCCAATAATTGAGCAGCTTCCAGTGCTCAGGCCGCTTGACTCTGTGGCTCTCATCCTAACGTCCCAGGAAACAAACAGCCCTGTAGCAGCAAACATCGCCAAATGAGTCCATGATGAAACAGTAACATCCTGTGTGGGTGCCGAAGGCGGTGAATGAGGTCATCTCTAAGACAGATGTGAAATGAATTACTCAGATGATCAGCTCTTCTGGGAAGATAAGCCCTGGCAAGGATAGAGCTGTATATTTCTTAGAATTCTTTACAACAATAACAACCATTTTTTGAGCATTTGGTATCTGCAGCTGTGCTAAGAGCATTGGCTGCACTCATTCATTTAATACTCCCAGAAATCCTAAAAGTATTGGAATCATCCCATCTTAAAGATGAGGAGACCAAGACTTGGGGGCAGGGATCAGGCTGCCTCAGTGTAACCACTCTGTCCTTTGGAATTGTCTTGACCCCCACAACTGCCTTTTCCACCTGAGATCTCAGTCAATCCTCACATCCACATTCCTAATGTATCCCTCATTTTTGTTCATTTCCAGGTATAGGTCATCTTTGTTCCCAGGCAACATGGAGACACTGACAATCCTGAACAATTCCCCAATGGTCACGGAGGTGTTCTTCTGTTTCCAGAATGATGTCAAAGCAAATACCTACTTCCTGGAACCCTTGAACATGATTCTCAAACCCAATGAGAAGCAGGTACAGCCCCATGGAGACCAGTCCACCAGGGTAAGACTTTCTTGGGAAATTTGAGGCCTTGGTATCCTCGGTGTAAATGCCCTTTGTTTCGCCTCTTCCACTAGATACTGACCGTGTGGGCCTACCCCACTGCAGTTGGTATCTTTGAAGACAGCATAGTCTGCTGCATCAAGGAGAACCCGGAACCAGCCATCTTCAAATTAAGCTGCGAGGGGGTCCGCCCAGAACTGGATGTGGAACCCAGGCAATTGCATTTTGACCGGCTTCTGCTGCACAGGTCAGCGTTCTCGATGCCACCAGGACTGGGATGGAATTGAAGGAGTATTTAGTTCTAGGGTGGCCAACTCATCTGGATTTGCTCAGGGCTTTCCTGGCTTTAGCACTTAGAGTCCCACATGATGGGAAACTTCTGGTCCTGTGCAAATCAGGATGGTTAGTAGCCCTATTTGCTGGACTTCAGCCGCATCAAGACACCCCCCACTCCCACAAGATCAACTGCCAAAGTGTGAGCACATTTGCATTTTTCTCAGAAGAAAGACTAGCTTTTTCCCCATTCTCAAAGCAGCCCATTACCCTAAAAGTTTAAGAATATTTAGCCTAGAGATTATAGCACAAACAGAGAACATTAGCTCAAAACCAGAACTTACATATTTGTTCACTGGAATCTATGATTCTAAATAGAGAATGTTTCTTTCTGGAGCTGCTGGGACAGAATGGATGAGATGATATTATGATATGGATGTTGCATTCTTTGATGGATACTGTCAGGCCCCATTCCTTGATAAATACTGATTAGTGAACTGAGCTATAATTGAAATAACCAGAAGTACTTCCTCTGACCTGCCACAATAAATCAAAACCACTTGAAACTGACAAAATATCTTCTGGTCTCTGCAGAAAAGAATCCAAAGTAGTTCTTTTCCACAACGTCACGGCCCTGCCCGTGGCCTGGCGGATCACCAGCCTGGAGCACCTGGGCGAGGACTTCTCCGTGTCCATGCTGCAGGGCACCATCCCCCCCAAGGCTGACTACAGCCTGCAAGTGCACTTCCAACCCTCCAAACCCGTCAACATCAAGAAGGCGTTTCGGTTGGAGGTGAGGCTTCACCCATCTTCAGACTTGGTCGTCAAAATGTGTACACACTGGGATCTCTGACTCACACCCTACCACCACATACACACACACTGCCAACACAAATACACACAACCTTCCACACACACCGCCCACAACACCTTGCCAACACATACACACACACTGCCAACACAAAAACACACAACCTTCCACATCACACCGCCCACAACACCCTACCAACACATACACACACACTGCCAACACAAATACACACAACCTTCCACACACACCGCCCACAACACCCTACCACCACATACACACACACTGCCAACACAAATACACACAACCTTCCACACACACCGTCCACAACACACTGCCAACACATACACACACACTGCCAACACACACTAAGCTGGGTCTCCCTGTTACACACTCTTATCTAATCCCATTTGACAGCCCCAACCCACAGTTTCTGCTCTGCACACCCTGTAAGCTCCCTGAAGGCAGCCTCCTTCATGGTGGGTTTCCCAGTGCTAAGAACAGAGCACTCAATCCGTGCCGAGTAAAAGAGTGCTTGACGAAAGAAAAGATGGAAACTCCGAGTTAAAACTCGAATTTGGTGATATTCACAAACTTCCCTCTTGGCACCCAAAGCACCAGTGATGGGGAGTGGTGACAACTTGTCAACTTGCGGCTTCGGCAGAGAAGCGGGCGATCTCTAGGCAGACGCAGGAGAGCGGTACCCACAGCCCAGTGCCCTTCACCTTGACAGACGGACCATTCCCACCCCCTCACTAGTCTCAGGAGTCAATGGTTGGGTCCAGCTGACACCAGTTCGGATGTTTCTTGGGACAGTAAGGGAGGAATTACCCCCAGGGGTGACAGCAGAGGGGGACAGGGAGCAACTGGAGGCTGGGGCCTTGCTTTTGTTTTCTTGTTTTTGTCTTTTACATTTCTGACGTTAATAGTAGTAATGTTCATGCAAATAAGGCATTTGAAACTTGCAGAAGAAAAACATTAAACACTTTTTATGAAAAATCTAGGACTTTTTCTACGTATTAAGCCAGAAACAAAGAACAGAACAATTCAGATTTACCAAATAGGTAGAGCAAGGATGATGAACAATATACAAGTGTTCCATTTCCATTATCGGAAGAGTGCTCTTCAGGTTTATTTTATTTCAGAGTTCTAAAGAACACTTTTCTGCAATGTATACTCACAGCCCAGACTTCAACAATATTGCAACAATCATGCAAATAATTTAAACACAGTAATTGGACAAGATAGAAAATGCGGTCTCATTTTCCCATTCTTATATTGATGGTCTACACCAGCATTCCCCCAAAGGGTGCTATGAAGAACACTTATCCTACCAAATGTTCAGTGAAGGCCAAATTCAAATATATTTCAAAAATAATCCTAACCCTAGCTGGTTTTGCTCAGTGGATAGAGCGTCAGCCCACTGACTTGAAGGGGCTCAGGTTCGATTCCAGTCAAGGGCACGTACCTCAGTTGCAGGTTCAGTCCCTGGCCCTGGTCAGGGCTTGTGCAGGAAGCAGCTAATTGATGTGTCTCTCTCACATTGCTGTTTCTCTCTGTGTGTCTCTCCCCTTCCCTTCTACTCTCTCTAAAAATCAATGGGAAAATACCCTCAGGTGAGGATTAACAAAAAAATAAAAACAAAATTCTATTCTATAGGACATACCCATAGGATAGAATTTTTTAAAAATAAATATTCCTGCCCTAACTGGTTTGACTCAGTGGATAGAGCATTGGCCTGTGGACTGAAGGGTCTCAGGTTCAATTCCAGTCAAGGGCATATACCTTGGTTGAGGGCACATCCCCAGTGGGAGGTGTGCAGGAGGCAGCTGATTGATGTTTCTCTCTCATCAATGTTTCTAACTCTCTATCCCTCTCCCTTCCTCTCTGTAAAAAAAAATCAATAAAATAAATTTTTAAAAATAAATAAATAAATAAATAAATAAAATATTCCTATCACATTTCTTTCATGATTCCCACTGCGTGTTACGTTGTTCAGGCTCTAAGCACCTCCTGGGTCTTGCTTTTACTGAAGACTCTCTCTCTCATCCCAACAGATTTTGGACCCAGACAATCTTGTTGGAGTTGTTCAGATTGAAAACATCATGATCATCGCAGAGTCCTACGACATGGCCTTGGACATCACCTTTCCCAAAGGTGTTTAGCAGTCACATCTTCTGGTGCAGTGTAGTGCAGGGTGACAAGAACTATACTGGGTGGAGGGTGACGTATCCTGAGATGGGAATCTTTTGGTGCAGTATAGGCGGTTATTGGAGGAGGGGTAGAATTTCAGTAAATAGTAACGCGCGCCCCAGAGTGATGTTAGCAACATTACAAGAATCTCAGTTTATCCAGCTGGAAACAACGGCAGGGGAGCGGGGGGTCATGTAGATACAACATTTGCGGAGCTCTTTTCTGAGCAGTCATCTGAGAGTGAGTACCATCTTCCTGCCAGTATTAGTTTTCTATCACTGTTGTAACAAATTCCCACAAACTTGGTGGCTTCAGACAATAGAAATGTCTTATCTTTCAGCCCTGTGGATCACAAAATCCAAAATGAATGTCACTGGACTAAAATTAAGGTGTTGGCAGGGCTGCATTCCTTTCTGGAAACTCTGGGCAAGACTCCATCTCCTGGCCTTTTCCAGCTTCGAGAAGCCACCCCCATTTCTTGTCTCATGGTCCCCTTCCTCCATCTTCAAAGGCAGGAATGTTGGGTCAAGCCTTTCTCACGTTGCCGGGTCTCTGGTTCTCCCATGTTTGTCTCCCTCTTTCACTTTTAAGGATTCTTATGATTATATTGGGTCCTTCAGGGAATCCAGGATCATCTCCTCGTGTTAAAGGCCGACGATCAGCAACCTGAATCCCATCTGATACCTTTATTCCCCGTTGCTATGTAAACTAGCACGTTCCCAGGTTCTCTTGGGGCAGGAGTGGCATGATTCTGCCCACCGCATGGCCCCATCACCCAGCTTAGATAGAGCCTTTGACCATGCCCTTTCCCACCTCCCTCCTTTCTCTGATAGATCGCAACAAGATTCATAGAATGTTAGAACTACATGTTTGCCTAGATGTCATCAGTCTCATGTACAAAGATAGTTACCACAGCATTATTTATAACAATGGAAGAGTGGAAACAACCTGAATTTCTATCAGTAATGGAATACTGTTATTGTAGGAATAATACTGTAAATTATGGAACAGCCATATCACGATATGTCGTACACCCATTAAGATCACATTGAGGATGCGCTGGCCAGTTTGGCTCAGTGGATAGAGTGTCAGCCCACAGACTGAAGGGTCACGGGTTCCATTTATGTTCAAGGGCATGTACCTTGGTTGCAGGCTCTGTTCCCCGGCCCCAGTTGGTCAGGGCACGTGTGGGAGGCAACCATTCAATGAATCTCTCTCACACCAATGTTTCTCTCTCTCTGTCTTCTTCCCACTCTCTCTAAAAATCAATGGAAAAATATCCTGGGGTGAGGATTAACAATAACAACAAAAGATCACATTGATGAGGAGTTGTTAATTATGTGTGGAAATTGTTATGATGTAATGCTAAGTAAAGCAACACAAATTTATATATAACTAGAGGCGCAATGCACAAAATTCATGCACAGGTAGGGTCCCTAGCGGCTGCCCGCTGCTGGCTGCCGGCTGGGGCCTCCTTCCCCCCAACTGCCTGCTGCCACCACTGCCGCCACCACAGGCAGCCAGGGCAGGGTCGGCCATGGGGAGGGGCCGAAGGCTGTTGGCTGGCCAGCCCCACCCCCCGGTGGAACTCCCAGTGGAACTCCTAGTTGAGGGGACAATTTGCATATTAGGCTTTTATTATATAGGATATCCCAACTCTGTACACCATACGCTTAGTGCAAAAAAATTGTTTGAATACTGGGAGTTTTAGCCACTGGGAGACATAAAAGGACAGTGATCCTAGGATAGAAGCCAGAGGGAGCTGCCCCATTGAATCGGGTGCAAGAGCAGTGTCTGTTGTTTGCGAAGATGCAATTTCAAAAGCTTTTCTAGCCATGATGTTTTCAGAAAGCAAATTCTCTGCAATTATCACCATGGCTTTTCCACATGACATGCAATAGGAAGTCCCCCTGCTTCTTGTTCCTACGCCCACTTATCCTCCCCATCCCGGCCCTGGCCTCTGCAGGAGCTGAAGGAGGCCTCGATTTTGGGACCGTGAGAGTCATGGAGGAAGTGAAGCAGCCCCTGCAACTGAAGAACCGTGGGAAATATGAGATCATGTTCAGGTAACCTGAAAACCATCCGGCATGTGGTCATCTGTGTCCACTCCTGGAGAGAAAAATGTGTCTGAGGGATTTTTTAAAAATGTTTGGGGCAAGCATAAGGACCATCTCTGCTTTTAGCCTCTCCTGGTTTCAATGAAGGGAGTTCCAACTGCTAAGAGAGCAGAGATGCTCACACTGCTCTCAACTCTGTGGCTTTGTGGAGACCCTTAAGGGCCCTCTGAAGGCACCTAGTGCCACGGGGCCTGAGGGGGAGATGCTGTGAATAGGAGATACTGGGAGGAGGAGGTCCTGGGGTAGAGGGAGAGACAGAGATGGGGAACCTGGCCTCAAGCTGCCCTGCCCTGTCTTCAGCTCCTCTGTTTCATAAATTGGCATTCTATATAAGATTTCAGGTGGGTAGATGTTCCAATTTTCTTTTTTAATTTTAAGAAGCACTGTTTGTATACATTCCTAATGGCAGCCTACTGGACTAGAGGTTCAGCTTATGCTCATCTCTTGAGATTAAAAATATGGTGATAGCCCAGCCAGCGTGGCTCAGTGGTTGAGTGTCAACCTATGAACCAGGAGGTCCCAGTTCTATTCCTGGTCAGGGCACATGCCCAGGTTGCTGGCTCGATCCCCAGTAGAGGGCATGCAGGAGGCAGCCGATCAATGATTCTTTCTCATCATTGATGTTTCTCTCTCTCTCCCTCTCCTTTCCTCTCTGAAATCCATATATATATATATATATATATATATATATTAAATATGGTGATAGCCAGAGGGAAAGGGGATGTGGGGATGTGGGGATGTGGAGAGGGGAAAGTGGGAAAAGGTGAGATAAATGGGAATAGAAAGAGATTTGACTTTGGGGTGGTGAGCGCACAATGCAATATGCAAATGATGTTTTATTGAACTATACACTTGAAGCGTGTATGGTCTTATTAACCAATGTCACTTCAATAAATTCAATTTTTTAAAAATGAAAGACTAAATAAGGGAGTTTCCTGAGAGAGGAAAGGGTGGTGCTTGGTGGGGGGAGGGAAGAGGTCACTCAGGTAGGGTCACACAAACCTCAGTGGCAGTGCCAGCACCCACGGCCAATCTATTTCTATGAAAAGTCATCCTTCCCCCAGAAGAATTCACAGCTGATAAAGGGACTTCCCCTTCACAGATTTGGAAGAAATTCAATGTATTCGTGATAGTTTTTTTTCGCTCAGAAAATGCTGAAAATTCGAGAGGTGCCACTTTAATACCACCATTAGTTAGAACCATGTATTGGAATAAATAAATACAAATGAAAGCTTAACAGACGTAAAAGAAAGCCACTGGCACTCAGGCATTAATGCTGAATGCAACTGTGCCTGTTGGCGAGTTTTGTTTCAGGTTAAGGCAGGGTGTTAGCTCCGCTCTTTCAGGTCACATGGAAGAGTCACCCTCTGGTTCCAACAGGTGATGAGGGGATTGTGCGGGGAGGTGAGGGAGCGCAGGCACCTGCAGGCAGCAATGGCGTGACCAGGTCCCCTGGGGCATGAGGATGACATGCAACTCCAGGTGTCCCATCTCAGCTGAAGTTCCTGCTCCTTCTCCAGTCCCCTGCCATTTTCACGAGTCAGCTCATCTCTGTGGTATCTCACCTCACCTCCACGGGGCCACAGCCCCCCTTTCTGAAGGCCTCTCTTACAGGGCTCCTGCCCCCGCCCCCCCGCTTTCTCTTCTTTCCTGGATCCCCTGTCTTCTGTGTCACTGTTCCTTCTGTGTGTGTTGCACCCAGTCTCAGAAAGGGGAGGGAGGGAGGGAGGGAGGGAGGGAGGGAGGGAGGGAGGGAGGGAGATGAATTAATATAGTTGATCCTTATCCAGCATCAAGTGTCCCTGTTGGACAGAGATTTCCTGCTAGGGCACCACTTCACCACAGGCTGGAGATGGCTGTCTTTGCCTCAAGCATCACTCACTGGCTAAGGATGGGTAGTCACAGAGTGCAATGCATAGTGGACACTGCTAGGCCAAGTAGTTAACCAGGGCCAGAGGCATGGCAGGCACTTAACAGTCTAGAGCAGCGGTTCTCAACCTGTGGGTCGCCAACCTGTGAGTCGAGACCCCTTTGGGGGCCGAACGACCCTTTCACAGGGGTCGCCTAAGACCATCAGAAAACACATATATAATTGCATATTGTTTTTGTGATTAATCACTATGCTTTAATTACGTTTAATTTGTAACAATGAAAATACATCCTGCATATCGGATATTTACATTACGATTCATAACAGTAGCAAAATGACAGTTATGAAGTAGCAACAAAAATAATTTTATGGTTGGGGGTCACCACAACATGAGGAACTGTATTAAAGGGTCGCGGCATTAGGAAGGTTGAGAACCACTGGTTTAGAGTCTGCTCTCTAGTATCTTGGGTTCCCTGGATAATGACTCATACTAACCTTTATTCTTATCTTCCAGCTTTTCTGTGGACTCCGTAGGCATTACATCCACCAACATAAATTCTATGATCTCAGTCCAACCTAGGAAGGGCTCCATGTCCACAACAGATAAGCCCACAAATGTCCAGGTGTTGTTCCGCGCAAAAAAGGAAGTGAAGATAGAGCAACAGCCAATCCTGCGCTGTCAGGTGAGAGAGCTCAGTGGCAGGCTTGTGGGACACATGTAAAAAAGAAGAGCACACGGTCTACCCATGCTCCAAGCGGGGGAAAGGGAGGGCTGGCCTGGGTGGCAACCAGAGAGGACGCACCAGCGTTTGGTCCCCAACTAGTAGGTCCAGGTAGGTCAGGTGGGAGGTAGGCAAAGTCATCAGAATTGAGAGCTCCAGAAAGGCAATGTGGACCCTGCTCTTTGGGGAGCACCTGAGACAAGGAAGCCGAGGTTAGTCATCAAGTGCAGAGGAGGAGTGGGGAAGTGAAAACGGGAGGCAAAGTTGGTCTGTGTCAGCCATTTTCAACAGGCGTGCCCCAAGGATGTTTAAAACATGCAACACCTGACTGTTTAGTCAGGGGCACTGACCTCTTTTCCCTTAGACTGTCAACTTAAAAAATGACAACAGCCAACACAACAATAGCCATCTAGTGTGAACGAATCAAAATTATACCTTTTTTTTTGTCAGATTGGCAAAAAATATATTTTTTGGTGTGCCGCAGAATTTTAGTAATTAGTGTCTATGAGAAGGTTGAAAATCTCTAATGGGTCATTCTGACATAAATAGAATTGGGATTGAAACCTGTCAAGTATTCATTTGTCATATTTAATTGCAATAATATAAAGAGAATGAAAGGAACATGCCTTCATGCCAACGAGGAAAATAGGCAATGAATTAGACAGCCAGTGGAATTCTGGAGCTATGCCGGTAGCTGATGTCTTCCCAATCCTCCTTTCCTTTCTAGATCATTGAGCCCAATATGGCAGACGGAACTGAAATCATTGCCAGCATCCCAATTAGGCTTTCTGTGAATGCAGTGTTCTCCAAATACAACATCAGCCCCTCCTCCATCATCAACTTTGGGGCTCTGATCTGTGGCACTCGTAAAAGCACCACCTTCACCATAGAAAATCAAGGTGTTACTGACTTCAAGTATAACCTCTACAGGATGACAGGGGAGAGCTCCATTCCCCAAAAGAAAGCGTAAGACAGCTATTTGCTTGACTCATGCCATTCCCTAGTTAATTAGTGCTTGATATTTTACAACGAGCTTTCATATATTTTATCTAAATTCACCTTATTCCCTGTTGTGAGTGAGGTCATTAAGAAACGACTCATGCGCCCTGGCCGGGTGGCTCAGTTGGGTGGAGCGTCATCCCATACACCAACAGGTGGCTGGTTCAATTCTTGATCAGGGTACATACCCAGGTTGTGGGTTGGATCTCCAGTCAGGGCGTGTGCAAGAGGCAACTGATCACTGTTCCTCTCTCTCTCTCTCTTCCTTCCTCTCTCTAAAAATAAAAAATGACTCGTCCAAGATTAGCCAAGAAATCACACCAGTAGATCTCAATTGTGACCCCACATCTCTGACTCCAGATTTCACATACTTTCTAATTAATTAATTAAAATTGTTTTATTCATTAACTTATAGTTGACTTTCTAATAAATTGTTTAAATCAGATATACATACAGCTTTACATTGTTTGTAGTTGTTTTACACTTTTGTGGATAGCCTCTTTCATTTTGGCAATGTATTAAGAGATTTTTTGTTAAACTGTCGAAAGTCTCTATCTTCCTCATTTAATTTCAACCTAATATTTTACTTATTTTATAATAATTTAATAATGTTTATAGATATTATAATACAACTGTGTGTTGCTTTAAATTGTCTTTTATTTATTTTTCACTTTAGCATGCACAAATTCATGCAAAATACTCAAAAGAGGATAGAACTTCAGTTGTTCTATCTTCAGTTGGTCATTAAGCAAGTGAATGCTCAAATACATAAATCTCTCAAAAGGTTAAAGTTGCACCTCAAATACATTTGGATATTTTAGGGGAACTAGCCTCCAGGAAAATTAATTGTTGGGTAAACTAGCTTCAAGTGAAGTGAACAGTTACCCAAGCTTGTGTTTGTGCTATTCTTTACCTCTTAAAAATACCATGACAGCCCTGATCTGTTTGGTTCAGTGGATAGAGTGTCGGCCTGCGGACTGAAGGGTCCCAGGTTCGATTCCGGTCAAGGGCATGTATCTCAGTTGTGGGCACATCCCCAGTAGGAGGCGTGTAAGAGGCAGCTGATCAATGTTTCTAACTCTCTATCCCTCTCCCTTCCTCTCTGTAAAAAAACCAATAAAATATATTTTTTAAGAAATACCGTGACTGCCCTGGCCAATTTTACTCAGTGGTTAGAGCCTCGGCCTGCGGACCGAGGGGTCAAAGGGTCTATTCCTAGTCAAGGGCACATACCTGAATTGCAGGTTCCCCAAACCTCAGTAGGGGCGTGTGCAGGAGGCAACCAATCAATGTGTCTCTCTCATGCCAATGTTTCTCTCTTTCTCTCTCCCCCTCCTCCCTCCCCCTCCCTTCCACTCTCGCTAGAGATCAATTGGGAGGGGAAAATATCCTCCCAATTAATTGAGGATTAAAACAAAAACAAAAAAAGAGCATCATGACTACAAATGTGAAGAAAGGGCCAGAATTTAATCTATTGACCATTTCATTTTTTTAAATGAGATCAGGTAAAAGATTTGATGTCTACAAGTAATTTCTACACACTGCTTTCCAAAGAACTCAAGTAAACATTTAAAAACTATTATTCTCTTGCAGAATAATTTTCAATGTCCTGATGAGTCATATGTAATAAGTACAATTACTGCATAATTTTCTCACCGTTGTTAAATGACTTTGGCTAATGGTGAATGCTGACTATACTACCCCAATGTCCTCTTTAGGCAAAAAAAAAAAAGGGGGCCTTCCCCCATTCCTAGGAGAAGGGACCTTGCAAGCAGACAGACAGGTGGCATTTAACGTCACCACCCCCATCTAAGGGTGTATGTACTCTTGCTTCTTTAATTAGTGTCAGCCACACGAGGACTTTAAGATCCCGGGAAAGCGAGAACTTCTACAAGGCTACCCCTTCCAGAGCAGCCAAGTTCTCAGAAACTGTTCAGAAAGAAATAAACATCACTAGCCAGGTAAGGACCCTTTCTCTTGTCCAAAGAAACCCTGTAAGACCACCTTCCAACTAGTCCTTGCACAAACACTCCCCTTCCCAGGATAGCAGGAATGTTCAATAGTTATACTGAAATACCACTTTCATTTTAAGACCAGGTGTTATGGCCTTTAATTTGGATATCCTCTTTAGTTTTAAAACCCTCATGGGCTCCTCACTGCCTTCCGATTACATTTCAACTCTTTATATATATTATATTTAGCAATCTTTTGCTCATAAGAAACAGGAGCCCATTAAGACTGGCTTAAATAAAAGGAGATTCAAAGACACCTGCTTCTGGTAAGATGGAGTGAGATATACTTTTCCCTACCCTTCCCAAACCAAGTACAACTAAACCCCTGGACATTACGTATGAAACAGGCGGAGAGAAAACAGATCAGATCAGTGAGGGTCCTTGGGACCCAATGAATATCACGGTGGTGAGTTCCCTGGGTTTTCTTTTTGCCTCATATATCTCATCGGGATGCTGAAGGAGCTGGCAACACAAAAACATCACCAGGCACAGATCCAAAAAAGGCCCCAACAAAAGCCTGTTCCCACTGGCCAAACAACCAGGACAAGAGCAGCCTAGTAAACCAGAAATCTTCAAATAAGACCTGTCCTATGACAGTTGAACATGACAAAACCTAGGATCCTACCGCACCATTGCTAGCAAAGGACCGTGGGAAGACTCTCACCCTATCCAGGTTATGAGGAGGTGCCTCAACCCCCGGCCAGAATGGTGTCCCAGGAACACCCAGGGGGTAGCCAGGAGTTTCAAGACCCTCCCCCCGCCCCCATTGTTAGTGGAGACACCACATGGGAGCCTTGAGTTTCACCTGACCCAATGGTAACAGACGTTTCTCCCCCACGCCCAGTGGACCTCCCCACCCAGGCAACAACAGTAAGGAAGCTCTCCTCCCCTGCCTTGCCAGGGAGGTAGCTGTTGAGGACTAGTGGGGAGCTGGAGCCCCCACCCTTGCCTGGCAGAAATGAGCGGTCTGAGTGGGGGATTGGACCCCCACCCCCACCTGGAAGTGATGAGGCAGTGCTTCTCTCCCCGCTGCCGAGAGGTCTCGGAGAAAGCCAGGTCAAAGAGGTTTAAGTAAGATCCAGAGTCTCGTAATATAACACCCAAAATGTCCAGGTTTCTCCTGAAACTCGCTTGTCATACCAAGAGCCAGGAAGATCTCAAACTCAATGAAAATAGTCAAGCAACATATGGCAACACCGAGAGGACAGAGCTGTTAGGATTATCTGACACAGACGCTGAAGCAGCCAACATAGAAGTGCTTCTGTGAGCAAGTACTCACACCTGGAGCAATTGAAAACACTGTAAGTCTCGGCAAAGAAAGAGCAGCCATAAAGAAGAACCAAATGGGAATTCTGGAATTGAAGAAAAAAAAATAAGCAAAATGTAGAATTTCATGAAGGGGTTCAACAACAGAATGGATTCCCACCTGGGTAAGTGTTGTAGGATGTGGAACGTGTCTGTCCCCTGAAAGCCCCACTCAATCATGATAGGTCCAAGCAAAAGGAGTTATCTCTGTGCTTCATCTGAGAACTTGCCGAGCCGGAAGCACTGAGAGATCCCCTCCCTGAAGAACCCCCAGGGTCTCCCCCCAGGAGAAGAGCTGAGCCCCAGAGGAAGCCTCTGGGGGACCCCCCAACAGTCCCTCTTGACACCATCTCACAGCTCTGGTAGAAGGGCTCAGTCTCTGTCACCCGCTGGGCTCCACCCCTCCCACAATCCCACTGTTTCCTGCAGGCTCGCTACAGCCACGGCATGTTCTCCGTGTACCCTGGGTTTGGCTCCATCTCTGCCGGAGGCGTACAGACCATCACCGTTGACTGCGTGGCTGACCCTGTGGGGAAGTGTGAGGAGTTTATGGCGATCGAGATCTCTGACCGAGACCCCAGAGACCACCCTGGTGGCATTCCTTACAGCCTGTTGGCGGAAGCCTGTCTACCAGGTACTGAGCTCTCGGATGGGACCGCATCCCTTACAAGACCTTCCTCTGTAACCGCCCCTCCCCCGTGCACATGTGGGGCAAACATGGCTGGGCGGCTACCTTTGGGGCCTTAGAACTTCCTCTAGTCACGTCTTCAGCCACATTTCTCCCTAAAGACCTACAAAGGCATGCACACCTACAAGGGGGTGTGCAGCTTTAAACTCCTAGTCTTCCTGAGTTTGGTCTGGGCTTCTCAGATGACCAAGGTTCTCTGGGAATCGCGGTTCGATGGGATCTGGCACAAGTCCCGTATCCAGCCTGTTCGTGGCCAGGTCACTCCCTGTGGGCAACACGCACACGGAGCACAGTGCCGGTGACTGACGGAGCATGCCGCAGCTTTAACCCAGCGGATCTCGGACGGAGCACGGGAAGAGCGTTTGCTTTGGCTAGAGGCGCCCTGCAGCCTCGCACCAAAGGGAGCCAACTGCCTCCTCCTTTCTTAAGCCCACCCCAGATCCTGATCTTGCCCCTCCTTGCCATTGGGAGGAACGGTGGTTGGGGTCTGGCGACCCACAAGATCCGTATGAAAGAAGTTAGACTATGTCCCATCACTCACACCCTATCTCTCTTCTATGCTTGTCCTTTGTCGGAATCCAAACCTCCAAGTGAGGAATTAGAGAAAGCAGGAACTGGGCTACCGGGCTGTGTCTAAGTCTTCCCTCCACCCCCCAGCCTTCGTGACGGACAACAACGCCTCCATATTTGAGGAGCACCAGATCTGCAACAGTACCAACCTGTACAGCATCCTGCAGACCACAGAGAGCAAGGGGCTGTTTGTGGAGGATGAGAACAAGTTCATGTTCAGCCATGTCATGGTGGGTCACCAGGCCAAGGCTCGGTTCAAGATGAGCAATGTGGGGAAGATCTCCTGCGATGTGACCATTGTGGTTAAGCCTGTCTCCAACAAGGTAAGCAGCCCCCCTTGGCCCCAGCCCACCGGTGTTGGCTGAAAGCCAGGGAGAGAACTCTTGGAAACCCCTGCTCTGGAGCCCGTCTACATCAGTGGGGATTATCTGACACTCAGGCCCTGCTGGAAGTTGTAGGAGGAAACTGGACAGACCACAGAGAGCAGGGGGCTGGGCTGTGAGGAATTTTCTATATATTCTTCACAGTGGAATAGAAAATTCAGGATGACAAGAGAGAGGGCTGAGTCCATAGGTTTCACTCACCCTTCACTTCCACGCAGAAGTGCTACAGATGCTATAGTCTTATCTCCGCTGCTCAGTTCTCTGCCCCAAAGTAGAATCTCGGCCCAGGTGTCCTTGTGCCCCAGAGCTGGCATTGTTCACATGGCTGGTGGGGGGGGGGGGGGAGACCACCCAGAGGGTTGGCCCAGCCTAGAGCCAGAATAGAGTATACATTCCCAGGAGGCTGGCACCCACCACAGAGGGACAGGGTTTGGGAGACTAATTCCTCTTATGACTTCCCTCACGCCCCAGTGACATCCAGTCATTATTCTCTGACTTTATTTGGGACACAAAGGAGCAGCTAGTTCTTCCTTATTTTGTGCTAAAAAAAAAAAAAAAAACCATAAAAAGGTGAGGACACCTGATGTCTAAACAAAGATAAGTTTCTAACGGTGGCGGGGGGGCGGGGTGTGCAGGCATGATATGTTCTCCCCATCCTAAAGTTCAGGCTGTCCATTGAAAAAAACAAAGGAAATGTGGTTATTGCTGGAAGATGGGTCCCAGAGTATCTAGGCTGTCCCTTTCAGGGGCACGGCTGTGCAGGCAATGGAACGTGTTTACCCCAGAGCTTCGAGGGGGGAGATTTCACAGCCGGGGCAACCGAGATAAGCAGCAAACCCTGTGTCAGTGCCACATAGCTAACACATGTGTGGGTTCCTGCCCCTCCCCCCTCACCAGGCCACTGCCCGCATCATTGACATCTTTGAAGTGGAACCCAACAAGATGTGTATTGCCAGTCGTTCACATGCCTTTGCCACGGTGACCTTCACCCCCCAGACCATGCAGTCGTACCAGTGTATCTTCGAGGCGACCTTGGATGGCGTGCCCAGGTACCGGCAGCCCAGCAACCCCTCCTGCAAGCAGGGCTGCAGGCCACGCCCCATGGGATGTCGTTCCTGCCATGCCGGGCTGACAGGCCTCCACCTCCCTGTTCCCCTGCAGCATCCAGACCAAGAACCGAAGCCTCACGTTTGATATCGTGGGAGAGGGGACCCTCCCTCGGGTGACCATCGTGCGGCCAATTCTCCACAACCAGTATGGAAACCTCTTGCTCCTCTTTAAGAGGCTTCTTCTTGGCCATTCAGAGAAACTCCCTCTCATCCTCAAGAACAATGGCAATATCCCTGCCGAGGTACTGCTGGGGGGTGAAGCGCGGGGTGGAAAGGGAGAAGAAGCCTTCAGATGTAAGACTTCTGATGTTGAGGTCCCTGCCATCCCTCTTGTAGGAGGGCTTCTTTGATGTTCCTCATCCATTAACCTGTGTTAATGCAGAGGGAAATCTGACATGGTCTCTGCCCTCAAGGAGTGTCAGAGAGCAGATGACATAGTCCACTAACAATCACCGTGTGAGGCCGTGTACAAGGACATGCACCAAGCTTAGTGGGTGGGATTATGGGTATGCTTAGTGTCGTCTTTGTTTTTTCTGTAACGAACATTGCATTTATAATAAAGGAAAACAAAAGAAACCTCATTGGGGGGTGAGAGATGTAGCATCTGTAGGGACTTCTGGTTCAGCCATTATATTTTGTAAAATTTTATTTTACAAAAAAAGTGCTAAATTGTGTAAGGGTTACGCAAAAGACTGGAGGACTTTTGAAAATGACCTTGATCCCATCTTAGGGGATCAAGGAAAATTTCACTCTAAAATGACATCTGAGTGGCACTGAAGGTAACTGGGTTTTTGTTGGTGGGCATGGCAGTGAGTGAGTGCGTCCAGGTAGCAAAAGAAAATGGCAAAGACAGAGTCACACAAGCAAAAAAGCAGAAGATACAAACAGGAGCTAGTAAACACCAGCTTCATGAGAGCATAGTGTACAGATAGGAGAGCAGTGGGAGATAAATACAGAAGGCAGAGTAAGGGGACAGCTTGTCGAGGGCTTCGGATTCTGTATATATTGTAAACTCTACAAGACATTATTACTATTATTGTTATTGTTGTTTATACAGTTAAGACTCTTTTAGGTCTACCCACATGATGATGATTATTATTTATTTATTTATTTATTTATTGCTTGTCATTCCTGCATCTCCACCTTTACATCTGAAATCCTTTTCCTACTGACCAAAGAATACTTTTTACTATTTCCTTAATGCATGCGTGCTGGTAATGAATTCTCTATTTTTATTTTAAAATCTTCATTTCTTCTTAATTTTTTTAAATATATTTTTATTGATTTTTTACAGAGAGGAAGGGTGAGAGAGAGTTAGAAATATCGATGAGAGAGAAACATCGATCAGCTGCCTCCTGCACATCTCCCACTGGGGATGTGCCCGCAACCCAGGCACATGCCCTTGACTGGAACCGAACCTGGGACCCTTCAGTCCGCAGGCCGACGCTCTATCCACTGAGCCAAACCGGTTTCGGCATTTCTTCTTCATTTTTAATGTAACTTTTACTGGCTATAGAAGACTCTGTGCTAGCAGTTGTTTTCTTTCAGCAAATGGGAGATACCATTCCAGTGTATCCTGGTTTCCATTGTGACTGCTGAGATGCCAGCTGTCAGTCTAAAATGTTCTTTTAAGGCAATCTTTTCCCTCTGACTGTGTTTTACATTGTCACTCTGTATCTGCTTCCTGCTATTTCACTATTATGTGTCTATGTATGGATTTCTTGTTATTTATCCTTCTTGAAAATCACTGGGCTTCTCGATTCTGCAACTTTTGGAAAATTCCTAGATGTGTGTTCAAATGTTGCTTTTCTTCTATTCTGTCCCATCTCTCCTTCTGGGAAGCCAATTAAATACTAGTATATCCTCTGTGTCTCATAGTCTCACTGTATTGTCCATCCATTTTTCTCTGAGCTTCATTGTGCATAATTTCTTTTGACCTGTCTTCAGTTTATTAACTCTGCCTTTAGTTATAACTAATCTGCTATTAAACCTCCAAATAAATTCTTAACATTTTTTTAACTCTAGAATTTCTATTAGATTATTTTTAAAATCAACATAATCAGGTTTTTTTATATGTTTTTTATTGACTTCAGAGAGGCAAGGAGAGAGGGAGAGAGACATAGAAACATCAATGATGAGAGAGAATCATTGATCAGCTGCTTCCTGCATGCCCCCAGCTGGGGATTGAGTCCACAACCTGGGCATGTGCCCTGACCAGGAATCAAACCGTGACCTCCTGGTTCGTAGGTTGACACTCAACCACTGAGCTATGCCGGCCAGGCTGATTTTATTTTTTAAATCAGTGGGCTGGAAAACATCATTTTTCTCCAATTAATTTTGGAGAAAATGCCCACCTTGGTTTTCCTCTCATCTTGGTAGGATCTCAACATGACACTATCAAACAACTCAGGCACTGGTACCTAGGAGACACTGGTTTTTAGAAACTCATAGGCATGCAATCCCTCATGGAATGACAAATATCCATTTTCATTTATTAGTCTAGAGCAGCAGTTCTCAACCTGTGGGTCACGACCCCTTTGGCGGTCAAACGACCCTTTCACAGGGGTCGCCTAAGACCATCCTGCCTATCAGATGTTTACATGACGATTCATAACAGTAGCAACATTACAGTAATGAAGTAGCAACGAAAATAATTTTATGGTTGGGTCACAACATGAGGACTGTATTTAAAGGGCCGGAAGGTTGAGAACCACTGGTCTAGAGTATATTTTACAACCACCTCTGTCAAAAGCAGAGGCCGTGGCAAACCCACGTTGTCACTACTGAGCTGGCTGATCTGGGAAGGTGCCTGTGCTCTCTGGGCCTCCAGTTCCTCACCTGGATAACAAGAGCTGAACTAAATGTTCTTTTTTCCTCTCCAGGTCTAATATTTATGATCTCTCCCTCTTCATAAGAAACAAAAAATCAGGCACTAGGCACAATGGCTTTCGGGGGGATACTTCCCAAACAGCACGGGGTCTCACCATAGCCTCAACATCCATGAGCAGCCTGTAAGTGTCACACTCACTCCTGCTTTCCTTCTCCAGCTGCATGTTGACCTGCAGGACCAACTAGAAGTCTTCTCCCTGAAAGGGAGGCCCACGACCTCCTACATCTACATCATAGAGGAAAACAAAGCCCATGCGAAAGGTAAGTTGAGGAAGAGTAGCTTCTAGAGAGCAATGGAGCCCAGTCCCCGTTTCATTGGGGGACCAGTCAGGACCCAGAGAGAGCAGGATGTCTTGTCACCAATGGCCACGCTCAGCAGTGCTCATTCCCACCCTTGCCCTTGAGTCGGGGTCTTTATGGATGCATCTTCCTTTAAGCTGACCCTACAGCATTCTTCTCTCTTCTCTTTGCAGCGAAGAAAGCTCACACGGCCTCCCTGGTGGTTCTTCCCGGAGAGACAGCCGAATTTGATGTGGTTTTCCAAGCCCGAAATGTCGGGAGAATGACAGGCACCATCCACTTGTCAGTGCGCAACAATCAGTACGAGGACACGATCATCCGCCTGGTGGGGGAAGGCTACGAGGATGACATCACTTTGGACAACGTCCACGGGCTGGTGGCTCCCACCAGCGGGGAGGCCTTCGACGTGTCCGAGGTCACCGAGGACGTACCTATGGAAAACTTGGTGGCAGGTGGGAGAAGCCACAGTGAGGTGTTGACAACTGTTGGCTCTTGGGTCATTTTAAACGAGAGTGAAATTTAAAAAGCAGATCAACTAGCTTCCTGGGAATTTAGGACCGACGCCCTTTCGTGCCTGGCTCCGCCACTGCTAGCACTCATGTGTACCCTCGAGGGACATTCATGGAGCATCCCTGTGCATGTGCCAGGCACTGTGCTGAGCCCTGGAGTTCTGATGAGTAGCCAGAGTCTCTGCCCTTCTGGGGCTTATAGTTTGAATTCCAATTCCAATTTAGCTACTAACCAAAATTCAAACTCCAGATTAGCGAAGAACGGAATACACATCTCTCTGCAGTTTCCTACGTTTATATCTATTAACTGGCTCACGTTGACATTGTCTGTTTCACCTGCACCACGTGTCCTGGACATTCTAAGAGAGATGGTGGGCTTGTTTAACAGGTGTAGGCTTGTGCCTCCTCTAGAGCATCATTCTCTGTCGTCTGAGAACCTACAGCATCAGCATTACCTGAGAGTTTCTTAGACATGAGAATTCCAGGCCCTACCCCAGCACTCACATGCTGAATCAGAACCTGCATTTTAGCAGGGCCTCTAGGTGATGTGTGAGTATACGAAAGCTTAAGACATTCTGCTCTGCAGTCTGTCAAGTGCTGCAGCTTCATCTGGTTAGCTGCACTCTTTGGGGTAGGAGAAAATTCACTTCCTAGTTACCCTTAGAAAGCATTTGTTAAGCACCCTAACTGTGTGCCTAATTGCTATGAAGTGAATTATACCAACACTGTCCCATAGCTTTTCTAGGAGCTTCATTATAGTCCTGGAATAGAGCATTGCGCAGTCTATATGACATGGGTAAAAATCAGCACTCCTCGCCCCTGTTGGTGGCTACAGGGCGGCTTCTCTCCTCTCAGAAGTCAAGCAGGAGCCAGCAGTGAGCCCTAGTTCAGAAATCAAATTTTATACTTCTGAGAGGCTTGCCAGATTTAGAAAATCAGGCTATAGAAGTCCCCATTAAATGTGAACTTCAGGCCTGGCCGGAGTGGCTCAGTGGTTGAGCGTCAACCTATGAACCAGGAGGTCACAGTTTGGGGGGCGTGTAGGAGACAGCCAATCAATGATTCTCTCATCATTGATGTTTCTGTCTCTCCCTCTCCCTCTCCTTTTTTCTCTGAAGTCAATACAAATACATTTTTCTAAAAAATGTGATTTTGAGATAAATTATGAATTAATTTTTGGTTTAAGTATATCCCAAAATATTGCACCGGGCATGTTTATACTAAAAATTATTCATAGTCTATCTGTAATTCAAATGTAATGGGACTCCTGTATTTTATCTGGCAACCCTAACCCTTAGTAGTAATGTTTCAGCAAATAAATGGAGTTGGGGACTGTGTTTTCTCTTGGAGGTAAGGGCCAAGGTGGGTGGATGGAAAGATGGATGGATGAATGGATGGATGGATGGATGGATGGATGGATAAGTATATTCCCCAAGGAAGGAAAGCTTACTGCTCAGGACTCCAGTTTTTCCAATAGAACAATCCAAGGAGGGAGGGGTTACACGAGGAGGAGACACATTGTCTTTCTGGTGCTGCCTCGGCTGGGTCGGAGCCCTGGGAGGAGGCCTGGGGACCCACGTGCCTCTGCTCTGTTCCCTAGCTGCTCTGGTGGACCACATTCAGTTTGGGGACTGCCACCTTGGAAGCAGCTATAGCGTGAGCTTCACAGTCACTAACCACAGCCAAGTGAATGTGATTCGGTTTGAATGGCCCTCGTTAGCTACAATTACCTTTGCCCCACAGGTAAGTGAAAGCTACTTACTGTTTCTGGACTCCTTTAGGCCTAAGCCAAACCTATTTGATTGTTAGTCCATTCCTGTGGATACAAGGGATGGGACGGACCTCATTCAGTCCTAGTATTGAAGGACACACTGTTCACGCGCGCGCGCGCGCGCGCACACACTCACACACACACACACACACCCTCTGATCTAAGAGCAGAGAATGAGGTCTGCCAAGACTGTTGCTAGGCTGATGTTGAGAAATTCCATGGAAGCCTGTGTGGATGGAAAAGGTCCCAGTCTTCCTATCCCAGAGTATACACCTGTGTCCCCCTAGGTGTGTGTTCTTTAAGCACTAGTGGTTCGCTAAAAGATAAAATGGGGGTGATGGTTTCTGTGGACAACTGAGATTTAGAAAATGTTTCAAGTTACATCTTTCTCTTAAAGACCCCCAGTGCCCTTCAGCATTCTAACACCTAGCTAAGTGTGTCTTACCTGCAATTTTCTAACCCCTCCTTTTAGCATCTCACAGCGCACATTTTGTGAATTGCTGACCAAATCTCACCATTAGCAGATCCTAGCCTCTGGCCTGCAGGCGCTTTTCATTGATAATTGACTTCTGAGGAACAGCGCAGGAGGCAGTGGGTATGTCTGTGTGTACCAGGACACTGATACACGCAGACATACCCACTGCCTCCTGCTCTGTTCCAGCCACCAAGTCTTCAAACACAGAATTCTCAGGGCATAGAGCAAGGGGGTTGGGGCCCCCCCTTTAAAGCTTGGACTGCTAGCAGGGGGAAGGTTTGCTTCCTGGAGAGATGTGAATCATTAGTGAAAGTAGACAGGGATAAGCTTCTTATAGTCCACACACACACTCACCCCTCCACACCCTTCCACACACACACTCACACTCACGCTCCTGTGTATGCACACGCATATTTGTGGCCCTGGGAAGTATGGTAAGTACAAAGCTTCCTTCTCCTTTCATTTTCCAGAAGAGGCAATTTCAGAAACATGAAAGGACTAGCATACATATATATATATGCATATATATAGATAGATAGATAGATTTCATATATATGTTGTTTTATATATGTGAATTTTGTTTATATATGAGCTTTGGTATATATGTGAGTTTTGTATGTGCGTGTTTATGTATGTGAAATCATAAATGATTTTTTCTACAGTCCAAATTGGATTTCTCATGTATTTGCTATATACTTCAGCAAATCTAAGCCTTTTTGGTCTCAGGATTCCTTTACACTCCTAAACATTATTGAGGATACCCCCCAAAGAGCTTTTGTTTATGTAGGTTATATCTATCAATATTTACCATATTAGAAATTAAAACTGAGAGTGTTTTTAAAAACTGCATTCATTTATTAATTTTAAAATATAATAATAAACCCATTGCATGGTCATATAAATATATTTTTATAAAAACAGCTATATCTTTCAAAATAAAAAAAATTGAAATTGTGTGAGAATAGAGGCATTATTTTGCATTTTTATAAATCTCTTTAATATCTGACCTGATAGAAGACAGCTAATTCTCATATTTGCTTCTGCATTCAGCCTAATGCTATATCATATGTCACATAACTGCTGGAAAACTCCATTGTATAGTCATGAGAAAATGACTATACAAGATTGAATTCCCAAGTGACTAACACCAGGCTCTTTCCCAGACTGGCCACCTCCACCCTGGGTGTGCCAAGGACATCGTGATGACCCTGAAGTCAGACATCCCCATCAACATGAAGAATATGGACATCAAGTGCAAGGTCTCCAAGATCATGTTTCAGCAACCTGCAGACCAGGTCCCCGACTGGGACGACCGCATGCGCACAGTCAAATGGGTGGACATGCCCAGAAACATGCCCGGGACTTTCACTACAAAACGAAAAGTGAGTAGAGACTTTAATCCCAAATCTGGCCAGGCCTACCAGGCCTGGATGCCTACTGCCCTCAGCATTGCCATGTCTCACCATTTCCTTCTCTCATGGAAAAAGAAATTGTTCCCATTCAACTTGACTTTTTTTAACATATATATTTTTATTGTGAACAGTATTACAGATGTCCCCATTTCCTCCTCCCCTTGCCCCCTTCGTAATTAAGAAAGACCCTGCCACCCCCCCCCCCTCACCGCACTATTGTCTGTGTCCATGGGCTATGCATATAAGTACATAATTTCTTTGGTTTATCCTTTCTCATCCCCTCCCCCTCTGAGATATGTCTGTCTGTCCCAGGCCTCCATGCCTTGGGACTTATTTTGTTGGTCAATTTATTTTGTTCATTAGATTCCACAGATAAGTGAGATCATGTGATATTTGTCTTTCTCTGACTGGCTTATTTCACTTAGCATAATAATCTCCAGGTCCATCCATGCTGTCCCAAAGAATGAAAGATCCTTCTTTTTTAATAGCCACAGGGTATTCCATTGCCATTCCACTTGACTTTGATCTCAAAAGTGACAAACTGAACTTCCAAGCATGCCACCTGCCATCCATACTACACATATCACATGAACCACACATCTGAATTGGTAGAGCTTTAGATTAAGCTTTGATATCTCACTGAGCAAGTCCTCTCACCTTTTTCTTCTTCAAAAATGCCATGGCTGGTCTTTTAATTGTTTCTTTTTTCCCTCAGGTGTCCAGAATTAGATTAATGGTAGACAGAATCTCATCTTTGGTCCATGCATGTCCCTCTTTTAATTATTCCTTGGTTGGTTCCCTTGTAATAATGTAAACAAAGATGAACCCTCACACAGCACAGGAAGCAGAACGTGGATTACCTGTGTGGTTCTCAGCCATGCCATCCCTCGGCCTCCTTCCTGGAGGAGATCATCTC
Source organism: Myotis lucifugus (assembly GCF_000147115.1). Classification (NCBI taxonomy): domain Eukaryota; kingdom Metazoa; phylum Chordata; class Mammalia; order Chiroptera; family Vespertilionidae; genus Myotis; species Myotis lucifugus. The sequence continues at coordinate 3,633,266 of NW_005871136.1, forward strand.
CTGAATCTTTTTTGCTCAATCTCTTGATTTTTGTCTTTTGTTTCTTTTTTAATCTATGCAACTAAACATTTCATTGTAGTTTTTTACTTTATTTGTTTAAAGGTTGTTGCATGTGCTTATCCATATTGTGGCATGTGGCTACAGTACACCCATTTCACTGCTATATAAAATTCCATTATTATTTACCATCCATTCTTTTTTTGAAAGCTATTTGGGGCTTCTCTAGAATGGACTGTGTTTCTATGAGCATTATTATTCATGTCACATTGTATTCATTCGAAAGAGTTTTTATTTCCAAAAGTGGAATTGCTGAACCATAGGATATAGGAATGTTCAACTTTCCAGGGTAACTCCCAAATGTTTTTCCAAAGTGCTGTACCAACTTATACTTCTACTAGCAAAGAGATCCCGTTGATCTACGATCTCTCCAACATTTGGCATTGTCGGATGTTTTTATTTTTATCTTTGAAATGAATAGGAAATAGCCCTGGCCAGGTGGCTGGGATGGTTGGAGCATCATCCCATACACTAAAAAGGTTGCGGGTTCGTTCCCCGATTGGGGCATGTTCAGGAGGCAACTGATCAATGTTTCTCTCTCTTTCTCTCCTTCTTTCTCTTTGAAAATTCAGTAGAACATATCCTCAGGTGAGGATTGAAAAAAAAAGAAACAAATAGGAAATAGATTCATTTTGGGCCTTTGCATTTCCCCAGTCACTAAAGTTGAATACTTCTTCATGTGATTATTGGCCATAGAAGTTATCTCTTAATGTAGATGCATTTTGCCCATTTTTCACCTAGGATGCTTGTCCTTTGTATGTGTCATTTTATTTTTTATAAACTCTACTTTATATATTTTTGTCTGCAAACATCTTCACCACATTTTAGCTCATCTTTTCACTTTCTTTGATTTATCTTTTTGTGAATAAAAATGTTCATCTCTCCCTTTATTATTATTTATTTTTGTGTCTTGTTTTTAAAACCTTTCTGTAACAGTGAAGAAAATAATCACTGTGTGTGTGTGTGTGTGTGTGTGTGTGTGTGTGTGTGTGTGTGTGTGTATGGCCCACCTGGATATTATGGTATGAGGCAAGGGTCCAATTTTATATTTTTCCATCTAGGTAACTAATCTCGCCAAATCCCTTTTGGGCCCAGCACTTCTTTTGTGATCTGCCGTGACGCCCTTGTCATCTAAATCTCATATGTGCCTACATGTTTCTTGTCTCTATAGTCTATTGCCAATTTTTCTACCCCTGTGCCAGTTTTACGCTTCTTTAATTCCTGTAGCTTCATAATCAGCCTTGATATCTGGGAGGGAAGTCCCTCCTCCATACTGTTTTGTTCTGTTTAGTTATTCTTGGCCCTTTATTTTTCAAAATAATTTTGCAATCCATTTACCAAGTACGATTGACCTTTCAACAACATGGATTTGAATTGTATGGGTCCACTTACAGCAATATATATAACAGACTTTTTTCAATAAATACTGTCAATCTATTTTCTCTTCCTTGTGACTTTCTTAATAACATTTTCTTTTCACTCTCTTGCTTTATTGTAAGAATACAGTATGTAATAGATATAGCAGACAAAATATTCTTAATTGACTATTAATGTTACTAGTAAAGTCAACAGTAGGCCATTCATAGTTAAGTTTGGGGGGAGTCAAAGTTATACACAGAGTTCGGTGCCCCTCACCCCCATATTGTTCAAGGGTCAACTATACTATAAAATGGAAAATTCATTGGAATTGGATTGCACCTACAAGTCAGGTTAGGAAGAATTGATAATTTAATAATATTATTCCATCCTTTCCATTAACAAGGTACGTCGCTCTATTTACTTAGGTCTTTAAGATTTTTTTACTACCATTTGGTGTCTTTAATAGTATTAGGACTCTTTAGATTTTTTTTATTTGTCCTTGGGTCTATTTTAATTAAATTATTTTTTAGGAATTTGCCCTTCAACTAAGTTTTCATATATATTTCCATAAAATTATTCATAACATTTTTACCATATGTTTAAATATGTAGGATCAATAATAATGTCCCTTCTTCATTTCAGATGTTAGTTATTTGTATTTTTCCTGATCAATCTCACCAAAAGTCTTTCAAATCTTTTCAAATAACTTTTGGCTTTGTTGGGCCTTTCTGTGTTAGACTTATTTTCTATTTTATTAATATCTGTTCCTATCTTTATAATTTTCTTCCTTCTACCTTCTTTGGAGTCTGTCTGACCCCAAACTCATGTCTGTGCATCTCTGATGCCCTCAGTCATTTCTCACTTCCTTCCCATTAATGAGTCATTTTGGGTTTGCCTTCATCTTTAATTCTGGAATGTGACTTAGGGATTGGTGTTAATTTGCAGTGTAGAGTAGTGTGCTGTTATTCCCCACGGTGTCCCTGTGACAGCTGGCTGTGCATCACTGAGGACGCGGCTGCCTTTGTTACAGGTGATAGAGACGGACCCTGAGCCTGCGCACTCAGTGCTGGAAGAGCACTACCGAGAGCTGATGCTGCAGATCAGCGCCAACGTGAACTTCGCGTCCTACCAGTGCCAGACGAGCGACGTGCACTTTAAGGACACGCTGGTTTACCAGACCCGAGTGTTTCAGTGAGTCCTCAAAAGCCTCCCAGCGCTCAACGTTCTTCCATCTCGTCATCCACTCAGTCTTTACTCAAACACGCATTCAGTGTCTACGACAGCACATACCAGGCCTCACCTGTCGCATGCACCGGAGTGTCTTTGTGGCGCCAATGAAACACTCAGACCCACAAAGCAATTGAAGTTTACACTTGAAATCAAGATAGGCAGGAAACTGGCATCAGCTGCCCAGCTTCAGTGGGGAGAGTCCTTGCAGCAATCCGTACCACGACCCAGGAACTGTGTGGGGCCCCGGGTGACAGCTCAGACATTATCCACACTAGTGGGGATAGGGCCCATCCTCAGCTAAGAAGCCCCATGACCAACAGAAGCAGCATTTCTCATGACCACTCCATAGGTGTCGCTTCCAGGATCCCTGCAGGGGACATGCCCAGTTACAAGAGTCACTGTCCTCAGAGAACCTCACAGCTATAGCTTCCCTCCAGATAATCATCATTCCTCCAGACCAGTTGCAATTGGCCAAGCGGGAGTCATTTCTACCATAAACAACGTTGCCTAATAACACCGCTGGCATTTCTCCTTTATTTTCCAGGGAAACTGAGCTAGAAAGTTAGTTCAAAGTCAGAATTGTCCTTAGAAGGAGAAAGGGTTATAGTAACCCTTCACCCACACTCAGACGCAGGGATACAAGGATGCCATGGGTTCTGCTCTCAGAGTTCATGGTCACGGGTGGGGAGTAGGGGAATAGGTGACAATAGGGGTCATGCAGCAGCAGCACCGTGTCCTGTGTAGGCAGTAAGAGTGCCTAAGGCAGTCCTAACCGGTTTGGCTCAGTGGATAGAGCGTTGGCCTGTGGCCTGAAGGGTCCCGGGTTCGATTCTGGTCAAGGGCATGTACCTTGATTGTGGGCACATCCCCAGTGGGGGGTGTGCAGGAGGCAGCTGATCAATGTTTCTAACTCTCTAACCCTCTCCCTTTCTCTCTGTAAAAAAATCGATAAAATATATATTTTTTTAAAAAAAGAGTGCCTAAAGCAGACCAACATGGGAGAGACAGTATCAGGGAAGGCTCCCCAGACAAAGTGGTGCCCCAGCTGAATTTTGGAGACCAGATAGGAGGTAGCCCAGGGAAGAAGTGAGAAAAAAGGACCTTCTAAGCAGAGAGAGCAACACAGACAAAAAGAAAAGGGCTGTGACTAATCTTTGAGAATTACAAAAGCAAAAATGGAAACCGCTGACATTTCTACTTTGTAAACATTAGTAATTGACTTGGTCACCTCATTTTGCATTTGGTGCCCTTGAAGTGTCCTCTCAAGTTATCGTAGCAGCAAACGGCACAAGGAAAGGCGTGGGATCTTCTGCTGATGCCCATTGCACCTGAAGCACGGATCAGCAAGCTGTGCCCGTGGGCCCAAGCCAGCCAGCCACTGGGTAATTGGGTTTATTGGCACAAGGCCATGCCCATTCGTTTCTGCATCGTTCGTACCTGTGTTTGCACAATAGCTGAGTGAGTGATGGCTGCAGAGACCTACTGCATGCAAAGGCCAAAAAATCTTACTCTCTAGCCCTTTACCTAAACCCAGAATTCTTTTTGTGAAGACTACTCTGTGCCACTAAGATTCCTCAACTTTATAAAAATTTCCTTTAGGCTGAAGGCCACTACTCAGGCATTCACACCATGAACATAAGCCCCTGAAGTCAACACACTTGACTTCAGACATACCTGCTGGACTACCTGGATGGGATAATGGAGGTCTAATCCCTAAACCCATCCTAGACCTCCTCCCCCAAAACCAGGAGAGCACTGTGTTTCTTTCTCTTACACAATCATTTTCTTTCTTTCTTTTTTCTAAATCCTCACTCAAGGATATTTTTTCCATTGATTTTTAGAAAGAGGGGAGGGAAGGGGAGAGAGAGAGAGAGAGAGAGAGAGAGAGAGAGAGAGAGAGAGAGAAACATTGATGTGAGAGAGATACATCAATTGGTTGCCTCCCGCATGCACCTAGGGGCTGGGGCGGGGGGGGGGGGGGGGGGGATTGAGCCTACAACTGAGATACATGCCCTTGACCCAGAATCAAACCTGAGACCCTTCAGTCCGTGGGCTGATGCTCTAACCATTGAGCAAAAGCAGCCAGGGCCACAATCATGTTCTTGTATCAAGACCTCATCCTCCTGCTGTCACTGTCTATGATCAAGTTTAATAGTGATTCCAGAAAAAGCTTCTCTCTCCCACTTCTTGTCTTGGAGCAGGGAAACTTGAGGCAAGAAGAATTTGAGACAAATATCTCAGCCAGTGAAAGCATCTCAGGAAGAGGTCAGGTGGCTTCTGAGGACAGGGACATTGTTTCTGGCGGGAAGTGAAGGGGCTATGGAATTTGCACCCCAAGAAGGTACTCTCAGGTGAAAGGTTTTTGTTTCCTCTCTCCTGGGAATTTTCAGGATTACCATGGCACAGGCTGAGAGTTCATCGCATAAGGTGCCAGTGGATGACTTTAAGGGCTAAACCTGGACATTTTCACTTTCAATGGCTATGCATATATTTTGTGTTTTGGAAGGAAATGTAATTGGTACATCAAATGCATGATTTCAGATAACATTGCTTAAAACTTGCCTTTTGAAGAAATATTTTTTATATATTTTATTGATTTTTTATAGAGAGGAAGGGAGAGGGTTAGAGAGCTAGAAACATCGATGAGAGAGAAACATCGATCAGCTGCCTCCTGCACACTCCCCACTGGGGATGTGCCCGCAACCAAGGTACATGGCCTTGACCGGAATCGAACTTGGGACCCTTCAGTCCACAGGCCGACACTCTATCCGCTGAGCCAAACCGGTTAGGGCTTGAAGAAATATTTTAAAAACAAAATGACTTCACCCAAAGGAAAAAGTCACAGTTTTAGATGACGGATGTGCCGACAAGACACAAATCATTTGCAGCACGTTTCTCAAACGCGTTCCCCCGTCTGTGTGCAGGTTGGAGCTGGTTAACACAGGAAGTGTGCAGCTGGAATTCAGCTGGATCTTGGAAGAGACAGCGAAGACTGTCAGCTTTGCAATGCCAGAAAACCAAGGTACATGCGATGGCAGGTAAAACCTGGGGTGTGAACGGAGTGCCCGGTTAGTGGAAGAGCCTTGCTCCCTCGGCTCCCTCCCAAGGAGCTATGGAGAAGCAGCGCCGAGGCCTCCTGGTGTCTGTAGAGACCATTGGGCCTGAGACACTCAAGAGCTGACCTCTGCCCTCCTGGGGCCTGGACCCTGCCCCCTCCCCACCTCTCACAAGGCCAGCATCCCAGCTCAGGTCCCCAGGAATCTTTTTGATCTTAACCTTTTAGGAGATTACAGCCCCTTGGAGACAATGGTGAAAGCTATGAACTGTCTCCCCAGGAAATCACATACCTTGCCCAACTTGCAGCTGATGCACGTGCAGCACTTTAAGGACCCAGCACTTGGCAGGAAAATATCCATTATTCCTGCTTCAATATGGCAGATTCCCGGACCTTCCAAACGGCCCTTTTCCGTGGGCCCCGGATTGTGAACTCCTACTTTAAAACAGTGATTCTCCAAAAACTATGTTCACTACCCATTTTTTTTGAGGCACAAGACCCACAGGTATCTACTTGGCCCACTCCCTTGGACCAAAGGGAAACAAATTTGAAAGCTTGATGGAATTAATGGCAATATTTTTTTTCACGAGTCACCTGTGAGAGCTAGGAGTCAATTCCTTACCCCTAGAGCCTAAAGTTGACTATATCTGCTAGAAGAGGTGAGCTCCCAGACCCCACAGAGGGTCCCTAAGGACCTGCGAGTGGGATGCCTTCTCCTTGTCCTCCCACTGCAAATGCAGAATGTCACTGGCTCTCTGTCTGCCCCCAGGTTCTCAAAAAGATCAGCTGAGCCAGGGCAGCACCGCGGACAGCGCCGTGGACCACTGGACTGAACCTTCCCCACCGTCCTTCTCTGTGGATCCCGTCTCCGGCGTTGTGCCCGTGGGGAAGGCTGAGAAGATCCAAGTGAAATTCTCCCCACTGGAGGTTGGAGACTTCGAGAGCACTATTACCTGCCAGTAAGGAGATGTGCTCCCCAGACAAAGCTCTGCCCCTCCGGTCCCTCTTCTCTGCCACCACGACTACCATTCTTCCCAACCCAGGGCCCTCCACAGCCCCAACTTGCCACGTTTTGCTCTGGAAAGATTCAAAGGCGCTAGCTTTTGGAGAACAAGGAGAATGGAGTCTTTTGTGTTGCTCAGCAACCCTCTCTAGACCCTCCCTCTGCCCCACCTCTCTCTTCCTGGCCCCAGACAGAAGTCCACTGGGCAACAAAACAGTTGGCAGCCAGATGGGTTCCAGTCCTGGGACAAGCATGAACCTAGGAAGGCTTTCTCGTACCTTTACTGATACCAGGTTTCCTTGACTATAAGATGCAAATAACAATAACACCTTGCAGAGTTCGAGTGAAGACTGAATGAGGTTAACTCCCTGAAGCTTAGAACAGTGCCTGGCACACAATAAGCACAACAAGCATTAGGTGGTGGGGACGGTGGAGGTTGTAGACCTGGTGCATGGTAAGCAAGGAAGAGACGGGGTCCAGACCCAGTTAGAGAAAACCAATCCAATAGCTCCTGGCCGTGAGAGTCCCTGATGTGGTACCCACTCCCAGGGCAGCTCCATGGAGAACTACTGCAGAAGGATCCCATGAACCGTGGCTGAGTGTGGCGGGGACCTATGTGAGCCATAAGAGCCTCCTGCAGTCACACTGCAGGGACCCTCCTGCACCTGGGCCACCTCAACTTGGATCTGGGGCTGAAAGTCTGCTCACATCCAAGGGATGTGAGGAGCTCAGGATACGTTTTTAGGATCTCAGCATCACTTTCCATATCCCACAAATGCCTCTGGGAGGGCCAGAGGGTACGCCTCTGTGTTCATTTTACAGCAGGGAGATGTTCTCAACCCTGGTGTGGGAAATACCTCAGTAACACACTTAGGGACACAGAGGAGACCAGAATTCAGGCTCCTCATACTCAGCCTATTCATGCATTCATCCACTCAACCACTAATTAATGAATACCTACTATGTACTGGTCAAGACACTGAGGTTCTGTTGTTGACCAAGATAGAACCAGCCTCTATGCTCATGGAGCTCATATTTTAGTAGATGTAATATTCGTTTCCAACCAACTAAGAAAGCAACAATTGGCTAAAACTAAAAAATAAATAAAAATAACCATATCCTCTCAGGATTCCCAACCTACTACCTGGAGAGCAAGGCCCAGTCATATCAGCAAAAGGACGGAGCTTCTTGCCCATCTGCCACTTTGAACTGAAAGAGTCGGACTACATCACTGCTCATCGGCACAACCCGGATCTCCGAGGGCCTGGTGGTGGGCCTCTGGACCCAAACACCCGGGTGATCGAGTTCACCAGTGTGGGCATAGGAGGGAAGAATCTCCGGTGAGTTGCCTCGGTTTGCATCAGTTGAGTTCATATCAGCCAATCCTTCTAAAGAACTCAGAGGAAGAATTCAGAGACTTGAGCTGGATGGGTTCCTAGAAGCAGTTTGATATGCTGGGGTTTGACTTGAGAGAGCTGCTACCGTAAGGAAGCTGAATTCAGTCTCCTTAGTTTTGACACCGGGGTTTGGGGGACAGGGAGGCATTTAGAAGGCATAGAATCCCTAACCACCACCTTGAACACAGAGGATCACTGGGACAGAAGGGCCCTCAGCACCATTATTACTCCAAAGTCCGGAGCTCCAGCCATACGTTGGACCCCCACATGAGGTGTGGTTTTTATTTCTACAGTAAAAAAGTATCTGCAACAGTTCTGGTTCCCATGTAGGGGGACCGAGCCAGGGCAGTTAGGTCCTGAGAAAGTGTCTCTTAATCCTCAACCCTCCCTCTCACTCTCTGCTGTCAATTCTTCCCCCTCGGCCAGGACGTTTACAATCCTGAACCCGACCGCTAGCATCTACTGCTTCCGCTGGGTCTCTGAAGAAATGGAAAGTCTCCAGAACCCTTCAGCCTTCACCTGCCTCACAGAGAAGGGCTGCATCCACCCTGAAAAGAAAGCCGAGGTGTGTGTGTGTGTGTGTGTGTGTGTGTGTGTGTGTGTGTGTGGACCACTCGACCCAGGGCTTCAATCATTCTATCTATCTCTGCACAGCAAGCATCCCATAGACCAGAGATAGAGTTAGGGAGGACAGCCTAAGGGTACGTCCATCCACAAGTGTTTTTTGAGTGGCTACCATATAGGTTAGGCCAGTGGTCGGCAAACTCATTAGTCAACAGAGCCAAATATCAACAGTACAATGATTGAAATTTCTTTTGAGAGCCAAATTTTTTAAACTTAAACTATATAGGTAGGTACATTGTTATTAACTTAATGAGGGTACGCCTAAGGCTTAGGAAGAGCCACACTCAAGGGGCCAAAGAGCCGCATGTGGCTCACGAGCCACAGTTTGCCGACCACGGGGTTAGGCAGTCCTCGTGGACAAGACAGACCTGAGCTCACTTGGTTGGCCATGGAGAAGCACATCTCTAGTATTTGGAGTTTTAAAAAATTGAGATTATTAAAGCAGAACAGGGAAGCTGGACACCCACCAAAGCCTGGACACTATGGGACAATGTTATTTTTGTCCAAGGGACTGACAGCTGTGAAAGGACACAGATGTGTTTTCACTTGGTCAGGACGAAAGTCAAAACAGAACACTGGCGTCATGCCCCAGGTCTCAGTCCTGCTGTTTCCACAGTGACACAGGGGAGGGGGTCCAGCTTAAAGAAACATGAGCTCGCTGGTCAAAACAGACCTGCGGGTCCCCTGTCCTGTAAGTCCTGCAGGGAATCTTGGAGGCAGAAACAAATACGGAAACAGAAATTATGCATTCGGCTGCCTCCAGGAAGGTCATCCAAACGAATGATGCAGGCCAAGGGGACCCTGACAGGGAGTGCCGGGCAGAGATGGCTGGCCACAGTGCTTCCCCGGCAGATCACCAGCACACAGACAGTGGGCCAGGGTTGCCAACTCTCCCAAACTTCTCGGGAAAAGTCAAAATTCCAAATTCCTATCTGAATCTCTCCATTTGTACATGTCATCCAAAGACCTGGTGTGAATACGGCAGCCTAGCCAACAGAAGCTGCGGATGGTGTAGACCCGCTTAGAAAGACCTGTGGGCAAGCAGGGCAATCAGACAGAACAGCCAGACTTACATGCCCTTCAGAGAGGGTAGAAAGGCAGTGGTGACCTGGTAACATCAGCCATCAGAACCCCAGTGCCGACAAGCCTCTAAGGCAGTGGTTCTCAACCTTCTGGCCCTTTAAATACAGTTCCTCATGTTGTGACCCAACCATAAAATTATTTTCGTTGCTACTTCATAACTGTAATGTTGCTACTGTTATGAATCGTAATGTAAATATCTGATATGCAGGATGGTCTTAGGCGACCCCTGTGAAAGGGTCGTTCGACTGCCAAAGGGGTCGCGACCCACAGGTTGAGAACCGCTGCCCTAAGGGCACGTGGGGTAAGTAAAGAGAAGTGCCTCTTCCCACTGTGTTCCAAACTGTCTTCTCAGATCATCTTCCAGTTCACGCCTTTGCATCTGAAAACCACAGAAGCGTTCTGGACTTTCTCAGTCCCCGAGCACAACATCACAGTCCCTTTCCTGCTGGTAGGCAAAGCCTCTGACCCCCTGGTCAATCTGGACAAGTCACACATCAACTTCAGCTGTCTCCTCATTGGTAAGGCTGCCCTAGAGGTTTACATTTAGAGTTGGCATGACCGGTAGGGGAGGGAAGTGGGACCAACCCAGCACTGGGCTCCAGGAGCAGCCTGGGGTGGGGACTTTTCCCTGGCGCCTTCCAGAAGCATGCCTGAGGCCACAAAATAATTACCTCTCAATCCAGTTTCCTCCAAGGATGTTCTAAACCCATGCACCCATGACCAAAGGAAATTTAGGAGCCTTGTTGCAGGTCCTCCTTGGAAGATTCCTTTAGAGCCTGGACTGACTGTCTTCATTTCCTTGCAGTTTCTTCAGCCCAGGGATCTATCCACTGAGCCAAACTGGCTAGGGCTTGTTGAACATTTTTTAGTGACCTTAGAAAATACAATAAAACAAGAAAATTAAATAATTGGCTAAAACATTGAGGGAAAATGAGACGACACTATCTCATATTGCTGTGTTGATTACTTCGGACATAGAGAACTTCTAGAGCAGTGGTTCTCAACCTTCTGGCCCTTTAAATACAGTTCCTCATGTTGTGACCCAGCCATAAAATTATTTTCGGTGCTACTTCATAACTGTAATGTTGCTACTGTTATGAACCATAATGTAAATATCTGATATGCAGGATGGTCTTAGGCAACCCCTGTGAAAGGGTTGTTCAACCACCAAAGGGGTCGAAACCCATAGGTTGAGAACCACTGCTCTAGAGAAAAGCAACACAAATACTAAGTGAACAAGACAATTTTTAGTAAATGCTTGGATGCAGGACAAGTATACCAAAATCAATAGTGTCTCTTTCTTTTCGTACTAAGCACTTAGAAACAAACAAAAAAAAATTCTATTTAGTGTTGACAAAACCTATATAACATCTAAGGATCAACATAACAAGAACAGCACAGGACCTATATGAAGAAAACTATAGAAATCCTATTAAAATGCCCCTAACCAAGATCTGAACATTTGTCAGTTCTCCCAAAAGCAAATGCAAATTTAATCAAGTTCCGATTAGAATCTCAGCTAGGGTTGCCAGGTAAAATACAGACACATAGTTACATTTGAATTTCAGGTAACAGTGAATAAATTTTAGAATCCGTATGTCAGCATAAGTATGTCCCATGCAACATTTGGGACATATACGAAAAAAATTTTTGCTTCATCTGGTAACCTTAATCCCAAAGGATTACGGGGGCCGGGGGGTGGGGGGCATGGGGGACGGGGAGAAGAGAAGTGGATAGAATGATTCGAAGTTTTTGTGGAAAAATAAATTCTCTAAAATAGTCAAGGAAAGTACGAAAAAGTAAAATAGTAATAGCAGCTGCAATAGTCAGGGCCCTGTCAAGATTCATGACATGCACGAGATCTAATTTAAAGCGTTCAATGCAGGGGGCGTTCCTGCTTGACAAAGGCCTGGGCAGAGTTAAGGGGCCTACCAGGGAAGGTGAAGCCCCCTTAGCAAAAAAGGAAGGCCTTGGGTCTGAAGGAACCAGGAGGGAAAGCAGTGTCGCCAGGATCCCCGGAGAGCTGGGCCTGAGCAGAGGAGCCACCTAGCAGGAGCAGGCAGCTGATGGGGTCAAGTTCTAGAGTAAGAGCTGGAGTCCCTCCGGGGGAGGAAGGTCACTTGCAGAGCGAAAGGAAGACAGAGGCAGTCAACGGCCGAGGAGCTTGGAAGAGGAAAGAAAAGGAGTTGGAGAATCTCCTGGAAGAAGACTTCCTCTCGCCTGCGAGCAGTGTCTGCTGAGACACTTCAGGAGCAGGCAGGTGGCTGCTCCCCCGATGGCCGGGCTGCTCCTGAGGGCTGCTGTTTCCTCCTCAGGCCGAGAAGTCCGGGAGACCGTGCAGATCATCAACAGGGAGGAGCAGGGCTTCAGTTTTGCCTTCCAGGACAACTCCCGGTATTCTGAAGGTTTCAACGAAAGCCTGGTCGTGAGTCCCATGGAAGGCTGGCTCCCACCGATGTCCAGGTAAAGAAATAGGAAGGCCCCCAAGACTTCAGCCTCCCAAAATGGCCGAAGTCCCAGGCCTGGCAGCCAAGAGAATCAGTTTCCCTTAGATAGTAACAATTCCATCTCTCTCCTACTTATTCCCTGTTATTCATTCCCCTGCCGAATTGTGTAGTATTGAGAATTTTAAGCCCTTGTTTTCAGTATCTTTTCTTATATATATTCTTTTTCTTGCTACCTACTATATTTGTAAATCCATAAAGCAATGTCCTGCCTTGCCTGGAAAACCTTCAGAATTCATAATTTGGCCTGGCTGGTGTTGCTCAGTGGTTGGGTATTGATCTATGAACCAAGAGGTCACGATTCCAATCCTGGTCAGGGCACATGCCCAGGTGGTGGGGCATGCAGGAGGTAGCTGATCGATGATTCTCTCTCATCACTGATGTTTCTATCTCTCTCTTTTCCTCTCCCATCCTCTCTGAAATCAATAAAAATATGGTTTTAAAAATTCATCATAATGTGGAGTTGTAACACCTTTTCCTCAGAGTGTATCTGCTAACCTATTGGGCTCATGTTCTTTAGCAGGCTGCAACAGGTGGCCTTGTCAGCTAATCAGCTGCCATCTTCCCCAACCAGGTTACAAATTGACATTCTCTTCACACCAAAGCAAGAAGGAGATGTGAACTTTAATTTGATGTGCAATGTGAAAAGGAAAGCCCACCCTTTGACCTTAAATGTCAAGGCTGAGGGCTACACTATGAATGCAGAGATCAAGTGCAAAGACAGGACTGGCTTACTCACTCTCTTGACTCCCAGTCAGACCACCATTGTCAACTTCTATGAGGTAAAGGTGTGAGAGGGCCTTGCTCCCTCTTGGTTTCTGCGCTGGCTGGGAAAGGCAGTACCAGTGACTGTTCTTCTTAGCTGAATCTCTGTTTCAAATGCCAGGGAGACCAGGAGAATATAGAAAGGTACCAGGAGCCGCTCCATCCCCAGAATGTGTATGAGTTTGATGTGAATGTTTTCTTATTTTTCAAGGGATGGAGAGACGGTAGGGGAGGGGGAGAATGCTTGTGCTAAGCAGATAGGCAGGATGTTTGGCTACCAAGGGAGGTCTGAGAACCAAATTGCCCTCTTACTCTTCATATATGAGGGGCCCCCAACACTTCATAGCCCTTGCTGGGATATCTGGCCACATTCATCTAATGATGTTCAACTCATTAACATCATCTTACATGTCTGTTTTCCAAGGGATATATTCCCCCAACGTGTTACATATCCTGATCCCAGAGGAGTGAACCATGGTTTGCATTCACTCAACATACTGCCCTGTGCTCTGTCTCTCAGGTGGAGCTGAATGAGTGTGCCCAGTGTGAGTTCACCTTCATCAACGCTGGGAAGTTCAACTTCAGCTTCCAGGCAGAGCTCTCCGGCCCCAAAGCCCTGGTGCAGTACTTCGAGTTCTCACCCATGGAGGGCAGCGTGGATGTGGGGCAGAGTACACCCGCCAGCCTGTCCTTCCAGCCATTTAAGAAATGTGTCTTGAAGGGCCTGGAACTCAGAATCAAGGTGAGACCATTGAACACTGTCCAACACTGAACACACTCACAGCATCCTGTCTTGGAAGAAGAATTCTCCTGAGTGTTTCTGGTCTTCTCTACCTGCCAGAAGCCCCTGGGGCGTGGCTGTGTTGGAGATAGTCCCATACTCTCTAGTAATGGCCTCCACCAGGTGCCTGGTGATTGTCAACTGAAAAGCAATTAAGCACCCATGTACTGGTATATCGCGCAGCCATTAAAGTAAATCAGGGAGCCTGGGAACCAAGAAGTCACCGGTCTGATTCCTGATCAGGACACATGCCTAATCAGGAATCAGGTTGTAGGCTTGATCCCCAGGAGGGGCCATGCAGGAGGCAGCCGATCAACGATGTTCCTCTCATCCATGTTTCTATCTCTTGATTCCTCTCCCTCCCTTTCTCTCTAAAAATCAATAAAAAGCATATTTTACAAAATAAAATAAACAAGGGAGATTGATGAGAGGGGAGGGAACATGCCTGGGTTGTGGGCTCCATCCCGAGTAGGGGCATGAATGAGGCACACAATCAATGATTCTCTCTCATCATTGATGTTTCCATCCCTCTCTTCCTCTCCCTTCCTCTCTGAAACCAATAAAAAATATTTTTAAAAAATAAACTTCTGCCGAAACCGGTTTGGCTCAGTGGATAGAGCGTCGGCCTGCGGACTGAAGGGTCCCAGGTTCGATTCCGGTCAAGGGCATGTACCTGGGTTGCGGGCACATCCCCAGTAGGGGATGTGCAAGAGGCAGCTGGTCGATGTTTCTCTCTCATCGATGTTTCTAACTCTCTATCTCTCTCCCTTCCTCTCTGTAAAAAATCAATAAAATATATTTAAAAAATAAAAAATAAAAAAAAAATAAACTTCTAACCTCTGAGTTAGACTCTCTGCAGATGGAACCTTGGGACCTGTGTGTGTGTTTTTAAACACTTGACTGTTTCCCTCCTCCACCTGAGGGTTTAAGGGCCCTTCCCTCTCACTTCTCCTAATCACACCCCACCTGCCGTTTGCTCCCCACAGATAAGCCACGGTCCAACATTTACGTGCAGCATCTCAGGCTCTGCCGTGAACCCTGCTGTCCATTTCTCATTCACCAGCCACAACTTTGGGACCTGCTTCATCTACCAAGCCGGGATGCCCCCATACAAACAGACCCTGGTTATCACCAACAAGGAGGAAATGGCTATGAGGTGAGCAGACTTCCCAGAGCCGCCAGATGAGTCTGCAGCTCCTGGTGGGTCCTACAGCCTTTAGGCAGGCGGCGTGCGGCCACGACAGAAGGAGAAGGGTCATGGGGATGAGTCAGACACAGGTGGACATGAATCCCCAGTCTCCTTTCCCCACCACTGACGCTGATGCTTGGAGAGCCGTGGGCTCCTCCAGCAGGTGTGGCTCAGTGGTTGTGCATCGACCTGTGAACCAGGAGGGCACATGCCCCAGTTGTGGGCCCAATCCCCAGTGTGGGGTGTGCAGGAGGCGGTGGATCAGTGATTCTCTCTCAACATTGGTGTTTCTTTCCCTCTCTCCCTCTTCCTTCCTCTCTCTGAAATCAATAAAAACTTATTTTTTTTAAAAAAGAGCACTGGGCAAAGGGTCATGGGACTTTGAGTTTGAGACCTGATTTTGCCAGGCTCTCATGGTGTTATTCGAGGTAAGTAGCTTGACTTTGCCCAGGAGAATGTGGACTGGATCATTGCTGGGTCCTTTTCAGCCCTTAAATGCTATGACTGTAGGACAGCAGGGCAGGAAATCCATCAGGACCAAGCTCAGGTGGGGGGCGGGGGAGGGGGGGAGGACGGGGCCACATCAGTCCCCCTGGGTCAGCCTTCTCAGAACTTAGGCACCTTCCTCCTGCTTGTGTCCAGCATAGATTGTTTGTACACCAATACCACCTACCTCGAGGTGAGCTTCCGTGCGGATGTGATAAAGCCAGGAAAGTCAATGGAGATTCCAATCACCTTTTATCCTCGAGAAAGTATCAGTTATCGAGAACTCATCCCCTTTGAAATCAACGGGCTCTCCCAACAAGTAGTTGAAATCAAAGGGAAAGGCACCGAAATGAAGGTAAGAGGAGATCCTCAGACTGGCAGCTTCCCTGCCCTTCCCCAGCCCCCTTGGCCCACCTGCGCCCACTCTCTCCCTCCCCTCTCCCCATCTCCTGCCCTAAGCTGCTCTGCCGCAGGTCGCAGGTCGGCAGTCCCACTGAGGGGTGAGTTAGCCAATCAGTGAATCATGGATCTTACTCAATTCCAAACTTTACTGTATCGAAGAACAGGCACTGGAAAACAGTCTTTTTCTTGGGGAAGTTTGAGGCTGTCAGATGTAAGGTCCCAAGCATGTCCTTTTTCTCCCACGTTAGGACATGTTTTGTTTTCAGGTGTAATAGGCAAGACTTGTTTGAAGCAACGTATGCAGACATGTGTCTCAGTCATGGACATCTTCCCTCACCACCACAGGGATGCCCATTCTCCGGTCAGCCCCAGGCCCCAGGATTAGATTCTCTGAGGGGTTCCTTCTTGCCCGGTGCTCCTAACAGGAAGGGGATGCTCGATTCCTACTGCTCATCCCTTTCTTCCCAGGGTCTGTCTGGTGGGAGTATTTGCATTTAACCAGTTATCGGCCACGATATTTTGACTTTAATTTGAAAAGGTCCGCCGCTTGCGTCTGTAGACGCTTATGGCGTACAAGTGGTTAGCAGGAGGTTTTAGAAGTCTGAAGGTCTTCCAAGAGTCTCAGGGATGCGTGGGACAGGTCAGCAATCAGGAGAACATGGGAGGGGTGTGTTCCCATGAAGCCAAAGGCGCCCCAGGGCAATGCCACCTGGCGTGTCTGTGCCCAAGCCAGGGACGGGCTCTCTTCTGATGTCATTGATTCGTTCATTTGCTCAGGCTTTCATGCACTCACTCAGCACCCATTATGTAGCAGGTACTTTGGGAAAACCCAGAGGTGATTTAAATATGTTCTCTGGCTTCCAAGAGCTCACAGGCTGGTGCTGAAGATTAGCTTTTTCAGACAAAATGGAAGCATGTGGGCCAGATACAAAGACGGCTGGAGGGAGAGAGTTCAATGTAGTGACTGGTGGGATGACAGTGACCAGTGGGTGCTGCCCTCCTGGAGGGGAAGTCCCAGCCTGACCGTCCTCGGGTCCAGGCCAACGCTGTGTTCCGAGCTTCAGATGAGGACTTGGAAATGTCCGCCTCTGCCGCGGCCATTGTAGTTGAAATCACCGTCCTCCTCACACCCGAGGCTTCTCTCAGGCCCTCCTCCCGTCCATCTCCGCAGGGGAGCGAGCCGCGCGCTCTCACAAAATACACATTCGGTGGGGTCACCCCATGCTTCATTGTCTTCCTTCCAGAATAAAACCTGACCACCCCCCAGACTTAATCTTCTCAATTCTCTCCCTCCCTCCCAGCCACTGAGCCACCCCCTCCAGCTCAGGACCTCATTCCTCCCCCGGAGGTGCTCGCCAACCCCACCCCACCCTGACTCACCCGGACTAGACCCTACCCTTCCTTTAGCTCTCAGTGTAAACATGCCTAAGGAGGAGGGGGCGGTCCCCAGACCCCCATCTATCTCAGTCCCCTGTAATGGGCTCTCCAGGTGCCCTGAGCTTTTCCGTCACGTCTATTAACCCAGTTGTAATTATGTCGTCGTTGTTTAGTGGGCATTTTATGCACATAAATGTTATTGAGCGAGTAAAGGCTCATCTAATGTGAAGACTGGGGGACACGGAAAGCGAGGGACCACCCTTGGCTCCCCCAGATAGATGTGGGATGTTCATTTTTCTCGTTAACTGACAAACCCTCCCTCCCTGCTCTCTTTCTCGTCCCACAGATTGTAGTCCTAGATCCAGCCAATAGGATCTTGAAGTTAGGAGCTGCCCAGCCAGGGCAGGTGGTGAAAAAAACAGTTTCCATCATGAACAACAGCCAAGCCCCGGTCACATTTAGCCAGTCGGTCCTGTTCTCGACTCCAGAACTCCGGGAGCCTAAGGTGGGTGCTCGGGGCTCCCAGTGGCCTCTCCATGCTTCCCTATGACACGGACGACCAGGCTAACATCACTAACAGTTCACAGTTCTCCCGCACCTTCACTGTGCCAGGACGTGCTAACAGCGTTCCATGTGCCGTCTCTGATCACCTTCACACAAACAGTCCAGGGTCCGTGCTTTTATTACGCTCAGTTTGCATCCAAGGAAAGCGAGGCTTAAAGAGGCAACATCCCCCTACAGGGCAGCAGAGTGAAGCAGAAGGAGTGGACTTGACGGGAGGCAGTAAATTCTAATGAATAAACACAGACCTTCATTGCAGACAATTTGAAAAATACAGTATAGAAAATCATAAAGGAAAACATTTTGCCCATAATCTCATACCCAGAAATAATCACTGAACATTTTGATGTCTATCTTTCCCGTGTTTTTCCTACACATTTTTTTACAAAAATAAAATGACAATGTTCGTATTATTTTGAACCCATCTGGGAACACATCATAAATATTTTCTCTGCCCTCCAATGCCACGTGCTCACTGCTCCCTCCATTATGTAGATAGACCAACTATCTATTTCTGCTCAACTCAGGTGTTTCTAACGCTTTATGTTATAAGCAACAAGGTCATGTCCATGCAACCAAAGCTTTGTGTGCATCCATGGCTCCCTCTCATGGCAGACTCCTAGAAGAGGGCTTGTGGGTCAAGAAGAAGTATATGTTTCAGTACCCATCACCATCTGCCCCTGAAAGGGTGTCCCCTCTGCACTCTTCATCTGTGTGAGATGCACCCTTATTCCTAAGTCCATGTCCCAAGCTCCCTGGAGAGAGGAGCTACCAGTCCCAGCTGCCTGCTCCCCATCTTACAGTCATCAGTATTTGGGTGGCCCCTTGACAATGGACTAGGTGTGCTTCAATCATCCCAAGGGTAAATGTATCCATCCCCTTACATTTACTCAGTAAATATGTGCGAGGTGCTAAAAATATAAAGATGTGTCTTAACTTGGGCTGCCCTAACAAAGTAGACTGGGTGGCTTACACAGCAGACATTTATTTTCTCACTAGAGGCCCAGTGCATGGATTCGTGCACCGGTGGGACCCCTCGGCCTGGCCTGCGGGGATCAGGCCAAAACCGGCTCTCTGATGTCCCCCAAGGGGTCCTGGATAGCGAGAAGGCGCAGGCCAGGCCGAGGGACCCCACTGGTGTAAGATGGGGGCCGGGGAGAGACCTCAGGAGGGCTCCAGGGCATGTCCAGCCCGGCTCGCCCAGTCCCGATCGGCTGGACCCCAGCAGCAAGCTAACTTACCGGTCGGAGCGTCTGCCCCATGGTGGTCAGTGTGCATCATAGTGACTGGTCAAACAGTCGGACACTTAGCCTATTAGGCTTTTATTATATAGGATAGTTCTGGAAGCTGGAAGTGTGAGGTCAGAGTGCCTGCATGGTCTGCTTCTGGTGAGGGCTCTCCTCCTGGCTCATAGGCGGCCACCTTCTGGCTGTGTGCACACACAGCAGAGAGCAAGCAAGACTGAGATTTCCAGTGTATCTCATCCCATCAGGAGGGTCCCTCTGTCATGGCCTCATCTAAACCTAATTACTTCCCAGAGGTTCGGAAGAGGGGCGGGCTGCTCAGAGGAGGACTGTACTGAGATTTACAGGATGGAGAGGTATCTCCCAGGCAGATGGGGGAGGGTGTTTCCGGCAGGCAAAGGTGTACCGGCCAGAAAGAGCCGGTGCTTTTGGAAACCCAGATGTGATTCAGTGTGACAGGAGCACTGTAGACCACCTCGGGGATGCAGGACACAGAAACACTGGCCATGAGAGGCCAGCCAAAGCCAGAGACACAGTGGGTATCTCCACCCAGGACCCCATGTTGCGCACTTTGCCATCCAGAGAAAGAGAGCAATAATCACTTAACATTTTGGTGCCTGTCTTTCCACTAATAAGGCTTCGCGCGCCTCATTAATCCAAGTTAGAGTCCTGGTTTCCAAGAGGTCAGGGCCCTCACAGTTTGCCTACCCATCTGCTTCTTTGGTTGATCAGACACAAGCTGCCAGGGACCTGTGCTGACACCATCACCTGGGGGATGGCTTCCAACATCGTTGTGTTTTGAGAATGTGCTAGGATTGCTTTGCTATTGCAGCCTCTCGGCCCGTTATCTCACGCCCTGCTTCCTGGGTCCACTTGCTGGCGACTGCCCAGCTCTGGACCAGAGGGAGCTCAAGGTCGAAAAGGGGTCTGGCTTCCTTAGAGCTGATTTTGATTTGCCTTTACCAGGACCGGCGGGGAGAAGGGACCACACAAATTCAGACAGTGGCTCTCCAACTTTAGAACTCACGAGTCACCCAGGGCACCTTTGAAAATGCAGGTCCCAGGCTCCTCCAAGGACCCTGACCCAGCCGGCCTGGGGCAGGGCCCCGGAATCTGCATTGTACCCCGCGCAAGGAGCTGGGGAGCGCTCCTCAAACTCCACATAGCGCTGTGTTACTGCCTCTTCTGCTTCCTCCAGCAAAGAGCAGTGGTTCTTCGCAAGGGGTTAGAAAGAGAATTAACATTTACTGAGTGCCTGTTACGTGCCCTACATTTTATTTTATTTTTTTAATATGTTTTTATTGATTTCAAAGAGGAAAGGAAATGGGGAGAGAGAGAGAGAGAAACATCAATGATGAGAGGGAATTGTTGATCCTTTGCTTCCTGCACACCCCACACTGGGGATCGAGCCCATAACCCAGGTAGGTGCCCTGACAGGGAATCAAATCGTGACCTCCTGGTTCATAGGTCAACGCCCAACCACTGAGCCACACCAGCTGGGCTGTGCCAGACATTTTATATAGATGATCTAGCTCAGTGGTCGGCAAACTCATTAGTCAACAGAGCCAAATATCAACAGTACAACGACTGAAATTTCTTTTGAGAGCCAAATTTTTTAAACTTAAACTATATAGGTAGGTACATTGTTATTAATTTAATTAGGGTACTCCTAAGCTGGCCTTTGCTAAAAACATCCTCAATCTGATTGAGGTACGTTCGCTGAGGTCGACCCCTTCCAACTCTCCCATCCACACTCGTCTTGTATACTTGTTTCATCTATCTCCTTTCCGAAATCCGACTTCTGCGCATGGGCCACAAAGTTTCAATTGCACTGTACATGCGCGCCCGCACGTGGTATTTTGTGGAAGAGCCACACTCAAGGGGCCAAAGAGCCGCATGTGGCCCGCGAGCCTCGGTTTGCCGACCACGGATCTAGCTGAATGAGTCACAGGAAGTTGAAGTCACTTGTCAAAGATGGCACAGCTGGTGAGAGAGAGCAGCAGTGAGATTTGCCCCCTGGGCTGTTACCACCCCAGCAGCAAGACCTCCAGGAATGGAGGCCTCAGCAGCCCCCCGCCCGCAGCTGCTGAAGCTCGCTGTCCTCTTGCCCAGGTCATCACCCTGGTCCCCTTCAACAACATCACGCTGAAGCCCAAGGAAGTCCGCAAGCTGGAGATCATCTTCGCCCCGAAGAAGCGTGTCCCCCCCTTCTCCGAGGAAGTGTTCATGGAGAGCATGGGGCTCCTGCGCCCCCTCTTCCTGCTCAGTGGCTGCTGCCAAGCCCTGGAGGTCTCCCTGGACCAGCAGCATATTCCCTTTGGACCAGTCGTGCATCAGACAAAAGCCACGCGTCGCATCCTCATGCTGAACACGGGCGACGTGGGTACCAGGTAGGAGCTGGGGCAGAGCGCTCAGACCCTGGGTCGGATTAGACACTTGTCTTACAGGTGTGGCCGCTTTTTATTTCTTCGCTTTGCTTTTTTCATCTCTTTCCTTCCTTCAAAATGTGACTGCGATGGCCTGCTGACTAAAATGAATATTCTAGAACATTTGCTCAGTGCCTGTTAGATGCCCTTTGCATGGCTCATCTCATTTAATCCCAACAATTCTACGAGACCAATGCTATGACTGATCCGTTTTACAGACGAGAAAACTGAAGTAAAAAGAGATTAAGTACCTTTTCCAAAACCCCACATTTAGCAATAACTTACCGGGCGCAGGTGCAATGCTGAGTATTCTTACCTAGAAGAGCCCATTTGACTGTCCCGGGACCCAAGGTAGGTACTGTGTTGTTCCCATTTCACAGGTGAATTTGCGGCTCAAGGAGGTCAGACAGCTTGCCTGGGGTCACACAGCCAGGAGGTGGGAAAGACAGAATTGGCGCCCAGGTGCACCTATGGCAGCTCTTCCCACTTCCTAGCAGGTGCCCACCCCAGTCACTGCTCAGGCTGCCACCAAAGCTGTGCGTGCGGGCTGCACACCGCACACCTGCAGGGCACCCCTCACACAAACTCGGTGTGAATGGAGCCCTGCGGGTGCGGTGTGGCAGCCCTTGCACTGGAAGCACATTGGTCTGCACTGTCCACCCTCTGTCTCCTGCCTGGACCAAATGCCAGACCACAGAGTGATGACCACTCAGAGCCATCGCATCCCAATGCCACCAAGAGCAGATGCAGCTCTCCCAGGAAGGGATCATCTGCACCCCCCTGGATCCAGCCGGGGAGGCCGTGCAGGGAGTGGTCAGGGCCACAGCCTGAGGAAGGTTCCAGTCCTAGCTCAGCCACTGACCTTGAGCGCACACGTGGAGACATGTTCATGTGTATGTCCCCGATGCAGCCACTTCCCACCCTGCTCAGCTCTGAGAGGGAGCCGGTTACCCAGGAGGGACCTGGACCCTGCCCACAGCCTCTGCTTTACCGAGCAATCTTTCTCCTCCCAGTCCCATGGAGTCCACAAGGGGTGACCCTCCAGTCTCTTGTTCTCAGCAGCGTTGAGGACACCCCCAGGACATCCCCTAGTAAACTGTCTTCCTTGTCTCCTTTTGTCTTGGAAAAGGTTTAAATGGGATGTCAAAAAATTTGAGCCTAATTTCTCCATCAGCCCAGAAGAAGGCTATATCACTGCAGGCATGGAGGTTTCTTTGGAAGTGACCTACCACCCCACAGAGGTGGGCAAGGAGAATCTCTACAAAAACTTGCTCTGCTTCATCCAGGGTGGCCCTCCTCTGAGCCTAACCCTGTCTGGAGTCTGCGTGGGACTACCTGCAGTGAAAGAGGTCAGTAAGTGCTGCCCACAGAAGGGCCATGGCCAGAGTGGGCCTAGAAAGCCCCACACGTGAACCCAGCCAGGCCTTCCAGAGACAGATGCTCTGTTCAAATAGTCCTCGGTGCCCACCTCAAATATTCAGACTTGCCCCCGCCCCCACAGGGCCTTTGCACATGCTCTTTCCACTGCTGGAATGTTCTTTTTCCCTCTTCATTCAGTTAATTCCTATTCATTCTTCAGCTCTCAATTCAAGCATCACATTCTCAAGGAAGCTTGCCTTGACATCTCTGGCTAGATCAAGTTCTGTTATAAGCCACGAGTGAAGGGTGAACGCCTTTACTGTGTGTTGTTGTTGTTTTTAATGGCCTTGGGTTAACCCTCTGCTAGCTCTGTTCCTAGAAACCTAACAGTGCACTGCCCACTGTGTTCCTGGTAACACTGCTTATGGTAAAAATGATACCTGATCCCCATCTCTCTAATTGTGTTATTTCAAGAATGGTATGTAAATGGAAACATACAGAATGCTATACACATGCATGAACAAATCTTGGCAAGAACACATGCTTTCATTTTCTTGGGTACTTAGGCGTGGATGGCTGAGTCATAGGGTAGATATATGTTCACTTTCTTAAGAATCTACCAAACTGTTTTTCCAAAGTGGTTGTGTCATCTCACATTCCCACTAGTAATGTCTGACATTTCTATTTGTATCACATCCTTATCCTTGATGTGGTCTTTCTTTTTTTAGTCATCCTAATAGACATGTAGTGGTATTTCATGGTAGTTTTTCATGTGCATTTCCCTAATGACTAATGATGTTGCGGATCTTTTCAGATACTTATTTGCCATCCATATGTATTCTTTTTTGAAATATTTGTTCACATCTTTTATTTGTAATTGGGTTGTTTGTTTTCTTAATATTGAGTTTTCAGAACTCTTTATATATTCAGGACACAAGTTTTACATTTAGATCATCAGTCTGTTCATTTTTGTATGTAGTACAAGATATGGATCAAAATTCTTTTTACTTATATGGATACCTAATTATTCCAGCACCATTTGTTGAAAAGATTATTCTTTCTCTACTGAATTGCCTTTGCACTTTGGTGAAAACCCAATGGATCATATATGTGTGTGTCTATTACTGAACTCTATTCTTGTCCATTGGTCTATTTGACTCTCTTAACACCAATACCACATTGGTCCATGTTGTTACATTCAATGTCCAGTTCTCACCCTCATCTTAGTTGACCTCCTGGTAGCATCTGACACCCTGAACAAGTACCTCCTTCTTCACACAGTTCCTTCAAATGGCTTCCAGGATGCCACCCTCTCCTGGTTCTCTTCCTGCCTGATTAGCTGCTCCTTCCCATCTCTTCTCATTCTTCTTAACATTGGAGTGTGCCAGTCAGGAATTCGTCCTTAAAGTCCTGCTTTTTTCTAAATGCACTTACTTCCTGATAATTGCATCCAGTATTTTCGCCTTTAAAAAAAAACTGCTAAACGGACAACTCCCAATATGCACCTCCAGTCTGAACTTGGCTTTGAACTCCGAACTTGTCAGTTCCACCGCCTGTGTAAGGTGCCGCTTTTCTTCCAGACGGTAAATTTCACCTGCCAGGTGCGCTCCAAGCACACGCAGACCATCCAGCTTTCAAATCGCACCAACCAGACCTGGAATCTGCACCCCATCTTTGAGGGCGAGTACTGGGAGGGGCCTGAGTTCATCACTCTGGAGCCCCATCAGCAAAACAAGCCCTATGAGATCACCTACAAGCCCCGCACCATGAACGTGGAGAACCGCAAGCACCAGGTAGGCTGAGCACCCCGTCAGTTCGTGTCCTGGCGTGACTGGAGGGAGCAGTGGTGTGACAGAGGTTAGGAGACAGAGCTTGGCAGCTCAGAGAATGTTCGAACGAGAGGGGACCCTACCTTCTGGTATCTTCACTCTCAACACTATGCAGATACAGCCTTGGCTGCCATCATAAACATACCCAGTTTTTTCATTCTGTTCATTTTCACTGTACATTCTATCATGAGCATTTTTTATTTAATTGGGTAGTCTTCATGATAATCATTTTTTTTAATATTTTTTTTTATTTCAGAAAGGAAGGGAGAGGGAGAGAGAGAGAGAAACATAAATGATGAGAGAGAATCATTGATCAGCTTCCTCCTGCACAGCCCCTACTGGGATCGAGCCCACAACCCAGGCATGTGCCCTTGACTGGAATTGAACCTGGGACCCTTCAGACCGCAGGCTGATGGACTAACTACTGAGCCAAACCAGCTAGAGCGATAATCATTTCTAATGGTTGCCTAAAATTTTGAATGAGGGTTTCATGATTTATTTAACATTCCCCAGGTGTTGAATATTTAAGTTATCTCCATATATTCCTATAAATGGTTCTAATATATATGCTTATGTATGTATGTAACATTTTCCCTGGAGGGATTTTTCTAAAGTAAGACCCCTTGCCTGTGATTCCTGGTTAAAACACATGGGAATGTTGTTATGAATCTTGAAACAGCTGCTTCCCCAAAGTGTTAAGCTCATTTGCAGAGCCTCCGTTAATCCCGGGTGACTACCATGCCTGAGAGGTGCCTAATAAAGGCCCCTCGGTATCATTCTGATTGCATTTCTTCCTCTCCTTAGGGCACCCTCTTCTTCCCCCTGCCAGATGGAACCGGCTGGCTATATGCGCTGCATGGAACTGCCGAGCCCCCCAAAGCCGTGGCCAATATCTACCGTGAAGTGCCATGTAAGACGCCCTACACTGAGCTCCTGACAATCACCAACTGGCTGAACAAGCCCCAGAGGTAAGGGAGTGGGGCAAGGGGTTGGGGTGGGGGAGACAGAAGGAGGACTTCTACTGTCTAGCCTGGCCCTTCCCCTGGTCAGGGCCTCTGGAGGACATTGGCTAAAAGGGCCAGAGACCAAGTTCCCTGATGTGGCCAGGCATTGCCTGAACTCTAAGCCTCCAGAGACATTCTCCTGTTCGTGCTCTCTGTGAGTGGCTGGTTACCTATGAACCTCCTAGAACAGTGCCTGGCCCAAAATAAGTGCTCAAGAAATGTTAGTTATTACTATCGTCGTAACAATAATCATGGTGGTTATTATTGAGTGTCCAGTCTTATTACCTAAGCCACTGGCCAGAGAAGGACATCCCTTGGACCTTGGACTTGCAGTGGAAGTAGAGAAGAATGCAAGGACCAGAGGAGCTTGAGGCCAAACAGCCTAGTCCCCTTCTTTTATAGTTCAGGAGCCAAAGGTTGGGAGAAGAGGCCCCTTGCTGAGCATTGTGGGTCAAGGCCCACACCTAAGTTCTGCCAATAACTAGTCATGTTACCTGCGCATGTTATCTCCCGTCTCTTGGCCTCATTTCCTCGCTAGTAAATGGAGATGGTAATGACATGCACCTCCTGCAGACATCACAGGGATTAAAGGCCTGTAACACATGCAGAGCACGGACTCAATAGCTGGCACATAATAGGTGGTCAGTGAATGGCAGTTACTGTTACTGTTAGAGACAGAGTGAAGGCAAGAACCCTGGACCCATGTGTTTTACCTAAAATCAAGAGTAGAGATAGCACCTTTCGTTCCTTTCTTTGGGCAAATATCTCATTTTCTCTCTCCTCCCTTCTTGTGCTCCTGTGGCTCCCCCAGGTTCCGGGTCATTGTGGAAATGCTGAAACCAGAGAAGCCAGACCTAAGTGCCTCCTTAAAGGGCCTTGATTACATTGATGTACTGTCTGGATCCAAGAAAGACTACAAGCTGAACTTCTTTTCCCACAAGGAAGGACTATACAGCGCAAAGGTATCCATATGTCAAAGGCATTGCCCTGGAACCCTGGAGGCCTGACCCTGAGGTTGACAGTCCTGGTGTTAGGGAGTGAAGAAGTCCTCCAGAGCCAGCCTATCCTTATCCTGTCGGGCTGACCATTTAAAGTGACCTGGCAAAGGCAGACAGGTTCCCCCGCCTCTTTAAGATGAGACCAGATTGCAAGGCCAGCCAGCCATCACGTAGGCCCATGCCAAAGCTTTCAAGGAAGAAGAGTCATGAAAACTCTTATGCAGTTTGTAACACTGGACTGGCAAATACCAGGCCACACAAATAAAATCCCATTTTCTGAGTGCTTATAGAGTGTCCAGCATTGTGCTGAGCACTCAACACACATAGCTAGTAATGTCAGAGCCAGGATTCAACTCAGAGTCATCTACTCCAAGACACCACGGGATCTTTCATATAGGAGCTGTTTTTCCTAATTCATTCATTAGTTCAATAAATATCTATTGAGCATATATGCCATATAGTAGGTGCTGCTGACACAGCAATCATCAAAAATAGACACAGTCCCTATTCTCATGGAACACACAGTCCAGTGAAGGGAGATGGACATTCAATCAAATAATTGCACTATGAATGCATTATTACAAAATGAGGTATGTGCTTTGAAGAAAGGGGGCATATGTGAACTCACAAGAGAGGTCAGGGCTGAAGATAATATATGGGAATTATCCATTTATCGATAGTATTTAAAACTATGTAGAGAATGGAATTACCTAGGGAAAGATTTTAATGTGAAAAAAAAAACAGAAAGTAGGAACACATCTCCCCTGCCAGAAGAGATAACAACAAAACCCACCCAGCAGCATGTCATCACTCCTACAATCACTGAGTTAGGCTGCTCCACTCAGATCACATTCACAAACAAGTTAAAAGAGAACCTTAAAATCAAGGAATCACAAAATATCTGAAGGGGGGGGGAAAGCCACCATAAAATAGAAATACCAGCTCAACAAAGAAGAACTCCTGAGATAAGAGGTATTAAAGCAAACAGAAGAAGACTTTCAGTGAATATTATCAACTAGAGGCCTGGTGCACAAATTCATGCATGGGTGGGGTCCCTTGGCCTGGCCGGAGATCAAGGCCTATGGGGGAGTGGGGGGCCGAGTGGGGGAGGGGCCGCAGAAGGTTGGCTGTGGGAGCTCACTGACCACCAGGGGGCAGATCCTGCGTTGAGCATCTGCCCCCTGGTGATCAGTGTGCGTCATAGCCACTGGTCGACCAGTTGTTCTGGTTGTTCCAGTCGTTTGGTCGTAACGGGCACTTAGGCTTTTATATACTAGTATATAGATATCCTTAAAGGAATGAAGGAAGATAATCATACCCATGAAATAAGAACAGACTGTTGTGGAAGAGAATCAACTGGAGACCCTGGAAATGAAAAATAGGATATTTGGAATAGAAAGCCATAAAGGTCCTGGCCAGTGTGTCTCAGTTGGTTGAGTGTTGTCCTGTGCACCAAAAGGGCACCAGTTCAATTCCAGTTGGTCTGACACATGCCTGGGTTGTGGGCTTGATCTCCAGTGTGGGGACATGAGGAAGGCAGCTGATTGATATCTCTGTCTCACATCGATGGATGTTTCTCTCCCTCTCTCTCTCTAGAATCACTCTAGAATCAATAAAAACATTTTTTAAAAGAAAACCATAGAGGACAGCTGAATAGTGTAATGAACTCTGGGGAAGAATTATTTGTAAGTGAGAAGACAGAACTGAGTAATATCACCAGGCTTTAGCACATGAGTACAAAGAAATTGAAAGGTGAAAGGAAAGAATAACAGGTGTTGGTGAGAGTGCGGAGAAATTGAATCCTTTGCTGTGGTAATATAAATAGTGCAGTCACTTTGGAAAACAGTCTGGCATTTCTTTATATGCTTAAACATAGAGTTACCATATGACTCAGCAATTTCACTCCTAGATATATACCCAAAATATAAACTACTTAGAATGATTTTCAACCTAGAACTCAAAACTATTATGAGAGCAAAATAAAGATATTTTTAAGATGCAAGGACTCAAAGTATCCCACCCATATACACAATCTTTGAAAAAAGTGCTACAAATTAAAACTTTTTAAATGAACAAAATTTAAAAAATAAGTAAATGAATCCAAGAGGAAAGTAAAAGGATATAATGAAAAAAGAATCTAAATTGATGGGTAATTTCAAATAATTGTTGGAAAGCAATCTGAAATACTTCATAGGGCTCAAGTTAGGAAGGGAAAGAATAAAATAAGGCAATGAAAATAATGTTCTCATTCTGTTGGAAGTAAATGGGGAAATATAGAGAAGCATAGGGAGAAAATAGAGATTTTCATAAACTGTAGGTGTGAACAGAAATATATAAATAAATATATGTATTAAAATGTAAGTGTAAAGACTTTTGAGTAAAAATGACAATGAGCCCAGATCACAGAATTTCTTTACAGTAATAAGTATTTAAATTGACAATGACAATAACAAAAAAAAGTGTTTTAATCAACAATAACAACAACATTTTTAAAAATCAACAGCACCTTTGGTTATGATGGAGTAACTAGGCCTCCCACCGTATAAACCATAAGCTGGACAAAATGTCTGGGGCACATCTTCTCAGTCATGGAAAACAAGCAGCACAATACTGCAATTCATCAGAGAGAAGGGGATGTATGAGCCCCATGATTGTCCTGGCTCTCCGCCCAGGGACAGTTTCCTGACTGCAGTGCAGTGAGCTGGAGTCTCAGTAAAGCGCAGCAGCCCCGGTGAGCTGAGGTGACAGAAATCAGAGTTTGGTGCAGCCGGAATAGCCGGTCCCTGCAGGGTAAGGCAGCAGAAAGGAGGGAGCAGGATAGGGAGGGAGTGGGCGTACAAAAGTCCATACAGGAGTTCCCCTCGAAGTCCTTGGCTGAAGGTGGACTGCCCATGCACAGGAAGAGACTACATGAAACAGCAGCTGCTACAGGGGTGATAAGGACTGAAGGTGCCCTACATGAGTCAGCGCCGGGGAGCATGGGAGGTCTGGCCCAGCCAGAGTGGAGAGGCTGCATGAACAACACCTCCTTAACCCTGGTAACGCAGGTGAAATCCCTGAGAGGCCAGAAGAAAGCACCGTGTCCATAGGATAAGATCTTCTGAGGGCCAGCCTGGAAAAGCCTTACACTAAAAAATTTGGATAGCAAACCCCACCAAGTTGGAAGGTCTTGAGGAACACCATGAGGTTTCCACATATCTGCTCTAACCAAGCATGAAACCAAACCTACACAAGTTTAAAGTGTCAGTGATTGAACTGCCTCCTAGAATAAAATCAACACTCGTATAAGGAAGATAACAGAATCCAGAATCTCTACAATGATCATCAACAGTGTCCAATACACAAACAAAAATTACTAGACTTGTAAAAAAGCCGTCAATGGAAGCTGATTCCAAGATGGGACAGATATTGGATTTAGCAGGCAGAGACCTCAAAGAAGCTATTATAAACATGTTCAAGAACTGAAAGAAAATATTTTAAGTAATTCAATAAAATATTATCTTAATGAGTGTACTGATAAAGAATCTCAGCAGAGAAATAGAAACTGAAAAAGAACCGAATGGATACTCTAGAACTGAAAAGTACAACAAACTGAAATGAAAAATGCATTGGATGTGCTCGACAGCTGATGAGAGATGTGAGAAGATACACTGAACATGAAACAAATCAATAGAAAGTTTCCAATCTGAAGAACACAGAGAAAAAAGATAGAGGAAAAACCACCAGAGCCTCAGGAACCTGAGAGAAAAATATAAGGTGGTCTAATACATGAGTAATATGAGTCAGAAGAAAAGAAAATGAGAATGGGACAGAAAATTATTTGAAAAAATAATGGCTGAAATGTCCCTGATTTGGGTTTTTTTAAATGATTTACAGATCCAAGAAACTTGGCAAACCTCAGGCAGGAAAAATATAAAGGAAACCATGCCTATGATCATCATAGAAACACTGCTGAAAACCAAACAGAAACAGAAAAGCTTAAAGCAACCAGATTTAAGATCTATTACATACAGGGGACAACAATAAAAGTGCCCCCTGACTTCTCTTCAAAAGGAATGGAAGCCATCTACGAAGTGCTGAAAGAAAACGAAATGATCAACCTAGGATTCTTTATTCACTAGATGGGAACTTGGGTCTGCTGAGAGTGAAATAGGCATTTTCAGATAAAAGAACACGAGAGAATTCATTGCCAGGAGACTTGCATTACTGAATGCATTAGACAACTGTCAGCTCATAGCAAATATAACATTGTAAAGTGGACGTTCTTCTATACGGAGAAGTAAAAGGTCCGATGACAAACGCACAAAGATGGGACGGACGGGTCAGTGAAGTTACAGGTCAGTAAGGCTGCCACATTGTGCCGTGGGAAATGTGAGGTAGGAGGCATGAACCGTCAGTTGGAAAGTGGAAAGTGGTGAAATGCTCACTCTAAATTTTGACAATTTAAAACTTCACGCTGTCAGCTCTATAGCAACCATGAGAAATCTTTCCTTTAAAAAGATAGCCAAGCCAAAACCAGTTTGGCTCAGTGGATAGAGCGTCGGCCTGCGGACCAAAAGGTCCCAGGTTCGATTCCGGTCAGGGGCATGTACCTTGGTTGCGGGCACATCCCCAGTGGGAGATGTGCAGGAGGCAGCTGATCGATGTTTCTCTCTCATCGCTGTTTCTAACTCTCTATCTCTCTCCCTTCCTCTCTGTAAAAAATCAATAAAATATATTTAAAAAATTAAAAAGATAGCTAAGAAGCCATTAGAGGAAATGAAATATATTCCGAAAGAGTGCATACTGACCCAACAGAAGACAGGAAGGTCGCAACAGAGGGATGAAAAATGAGACCAATGGAAGAGAAAGAGCAAGGAGGGCAGACTTCAACCCAAACATATAAATAATTATTTTAAATGTAAAGGACTGAATGCTCCAATGAAAAGACAGAGGGTGTCAGGAGCACTCTAAATCTAAACACAGGAAGAGGTTGAAAGTAAAAAGCCAGATACATTAAGAACTATGGCCACCTAATAATATGATAAACAACGGAAAGTGTTAAAAAAGGGCAAAACAATCAAATAGACTCTACTTCACGAAGTAGACATGTGAATGAGCAATCAGCACCTGAGAAGATGCTCACCATCATCAGTCATCCGGGAAAAGACCTTTAAAACATTTTTTTAAATATATTTTATTGATTTTTTACAGAGAGGAAGGGAGAGGGATAGAGAGTTAGAAACATCCATCAGCTGCCTCCTGCACACCCCCCACTGGGGATTTGCCTGCAACCAAGGTACATGCCCTTGACCAGGATCAAACCTGGGACCTTCAGTCCGCAGGCTAATGCTCTAGCCACTGAGCCAAACCGGTTATGGCCCAGGAAGAGAACTTTAAAAAGGTGAGCAGCCTGTCGATGACAAGTCAGTTGCAGGGGTGAGGGGACAATATACGACAGTTACAAGTGTGAGCTCCGGAACCAGTCCAACCAAATCCTGGTTCTGGCACTTCTCTGCGTGTGATGCTGGTCAAGGTACTTCATGTTGTTAAGCCTCTTTTCCATCATCTTAAAAAAACAACACAACGGTGAGGGGAATCATCATGTGACTTACAAACTGTGTGAATTAAACAATTAAGTACTGCTGGTGCCTGGCACACAGAAATCATTAAGTGTTAGATGCCATCGTCATCATCATCGTCATTGTCGTCATCATCATCGTCGTCATCTACTCTGGCAACAACAGGAATAGGAGTGAAACCCACTACAACACGAACCTCTCCAGGTCATGCTTGTTCTTGGGGCCAGTCAGCTGTCCCCACTGAGGAGACCTTCACCTGCAGCACTAGCCAGGGCTGCTGTGGCCTCCAAAGCAAACGCAGGCTGTGTAACGTCCTCTCACCTGTAAGAGCCAGAGCAGAGAATCTAAAGAGCACGGCCGGCTGGTGGGCATGCAGACAGGCTGGGAGGGCCCACGTCAGCCTGGCACCCCCGCTTCCCGTGCCCAGGCCTTGCTCGCAGAGAGGATGACCCCCGCTGACCCCTCTCCTCTGCTCTGCTTCCTCCCACTCCCCCGTGAACTCAGGTGATCTTCCGAAACGAGGTGACCAACGAGTTCTTGTACTACGTGACGAGTTTCAGGGTCATCCCTTCAGGCGTCATGAAAACCATCGAGATGGCGAGCCCCGTCCGGCAGAGCACATCGGCCTCCGTCAAGGTGGAGAACCCCCTGCCCTACTCGGTGACCTTCGCCACGGAGTGCAGGGTGCCCGACATCAACCTGCCCTCCCAGTTCGTGGTGCCCCCTAACTCGGAGGTAAGACCCCACTGCCGGGAGCCCCCGATAGCTGTGACAGAGGCTCTGCCCCCAGGGCCGCC
Organism: Myotis lucifugus; assembly: GCF_000147115.1. NCBI lineage: Eukaryota > Metazoa > Chordata > Mammalia > Chiroptera > Vespertilionidae > Myotis > Myotis lucifugus. The sequence goes on from NW_005871136.1 coordinate 3,666,357, forward strand.
GGATCCACGTCCCGCACCCCTGAGGTCGGGCCAGCCCTGGCAGGGGTCTGTAGTGTGCTTGACCCTCGACCTATTTTTAGATTCAAACAGATTCCAGATCTCGAAATACCTGGGACAGAAGTTGGGAAGAGGACAGGGGAGGAAAAGTGGGCTGGTTTGGGCAGAGGTTCCCGGGGCTCCAGATCAGTGTGAGCACTGCAGTGTGAAGCGCCACCCCTGCCACCCACCTGCTCTGAGGTGCCTGGGTGGCAGCATCACCGAGGCCCCTGTCTTCCCCCGCAGGGCACATTCTCATTCGAATTCCAGCCCCTGCGAGCTGGAGAAACCTTGGGGAGACTAGTTCTGCACAACAATGATCTGGGTTACTACCAGTATGAGCTCAGCTTGAAGGCTCTGCCGGCGCTGCCTGAAAAGCCCATCCACTTCCAGACTGTTCTTGGCAGCGGCCAGAGCATCCTTGCCAAGTTCATCAATTACACCCGGCAGAAGACAGAATACTACTGCAGGGTGAGCAGCCCGGCCCCACCCCCGGGCCCTGCCCTTGCCGGAAGGCTGACCTCAAGAACAATGGGAGGAGGACATAGGGGTGCGGCACTGTGAACCTGGGGGGGGGGGGTCGGTGCATCATAGAGCCTGGGAACTCCCAGCTAGAAGAAATAGTACATAGTACGAGGCCTGGGTTCTTCCTTAAACACTTTCTGTCTTAACAAGCTGGGAGGAGGGGTGGGGAGATTTGCTCCCCAGCGCATGCTCCGTAGTCAATCAAGGGGGACAGCAGAGATTAGTGGTCATGAGTATAGGCTGTGGGAGCCAACAGACCTGGATTTGAATCCTGGCTTTACTATATTCTTTTTTTTTTAATATATATTTCTATTGATTTCAGAGAGGAAGGGAGAGGGAGAGACAGATAAAAACATCCATGACAAGAGACAGTTTTAAAAATCTGCACGCCCCACACGGGGGATCGAGCCTGCAACCTGGGCATGTGCCCTGACCGGGAATCGAACCGTGACCTCCTGGTTCAGAGGTCGACGCTCAACCACTGAGCCACGCTGGCTGAACTTTACTATATTCTTTGTATGAATAATTTACTAAATCTCTCTAAGTTTCTCTCTACAGGGTGATAATACCCTGACCTTACAGGATTTCTATGAGGACTTTTAAATACATACACAAAACCATTTTCATAGAGCCTGGCCCACGGTAAATGTCCCATATAGGTTACCTAATATATCAGTTGGAATGTAGGCTTAACTCCTGAAACAGAAACCCAAAATGACAACAAAACAGATGTTTGTTCCTCTCAGATAACTGTGGGCATAAGCAGTTTGAGCTGGAATGGTAGCTCGACGACATCAGCCACCCAGGCTCCTGTCCCGATGCTCTTCCCTCTGTAGAGAATTGCTTTGGTCCACATGGACCAAGACAGCTTACGGTGACACCCACATTTTAGCCAGGTACAAGGGAAAAGGGCAGCGGGGGGCGGGGAGCCTGCATATATCATTTCCACTCACATTCCATTGAACAAAACTGCATAGCAACAAGGGGAGCTAGGAGATGTAGCCTTTACACTGGGTGGGTGTGTGCCCAGTCAACATCAGAGCTACAGTCAAGGGACATAGAGGCACTTGGTCAGTCCTATCAGTCAGGAGAAGCTAGATTATGCTGTAATATACAAAGAGCCTCAATCTCTCAGTGGCTTAAAAGCACAAAGGTTTGTCTCTCGTTTGCACTGTCTATGCAGTGAGGCTCAGAAGGGGACTCTGCTCATCACAGCCACTCAGGGATCCAGGCTGACGAGCAGCCACCATCTCACGTGTTTCCGGGCACAGTACCAGGCGGGTGAAAAGTCCCTACAGGGACTTGCATGGGCAACTGAAGACTCTGGTGTGGAAGTGACACCTTTCACTTCTCTCAACTGATTGTCTAGAACAGCGGTTCTCAACCTGTGGGTCGCGGCCCCTTTGGGTGTTGAACGACCCTTTCATGGGGGTCACCTAAGACCATTGGAAAACACGTATATAATTACATGTTGTTTTTGTGATGAATCACTATGCTTTAATTATGTTCAATTTGTAACAATGAAAATACATCCTGCATATCAGATATTTACATTACGAATCATAACAAAATTACAGTTATGAAGTAGCAACGAAAATAATTTTATGGTTGGGGGATCACCACAACATGAGGAACTGTATTAAAGGGTCGAGGCATTAGGAAGGTTGAGAACCACTGGTCTAGAACTAGTCTCACCCGTCCATGAGGATCTAGATCAGTGATGGCGAACCTATGACACACGTGTCAGAGGTGACATGCAAACTCATTTTTTTGGTTGATTTTTCTTTGTTAAATGGCATTTAAATATATAAAATAAATATCAAAAATATAAGTCTTTGTTTTACTATGGTTGCAAATATCAAAAAATTTCTATATGTGACACGGCACCAGAGTTAAGTTAGGGTTTTTCAAAATGCTGATACACCGAGCTCAAAAGGTTCGCCATCACTGATCTAGATGATGCGGTCTTCCATGTGTATGGAAGGAAAGAAGAGCCGGTTATGGGGGGCAACAGCAATGACTGCCACACTAACATAATCCAGCCACATGTCTTTGGGCCTCATTTTCTTTATAGTAAAACCAGAGGCCCAGTGCATGAAATTCATGCACCGGTATGGTCCCTAGGCCTAGCTGGCAATCAGGGCTGATCAGGTTCCCGGCCTCCCTGCCTCCCCACCTCCCCCTTCCCCTGCTGCAGCCACTAGTCACCTGCCATGTTCTGCACCGCCCCCTGGTGATCAGCGCATGTCATAGCGAGCCATCCAACTCCCATTCTCCTGGTCGAATTCCCGAGGGGACACTCTGCATATTAACCTTTTACATATATATAGATAGGAATAACAATTAAAAGTGCTACCTGTCTTCAAGGGAGTTATATAAGGACACACAGCTTTTTATACCCTGCTCGACCGAGAGTGGAGGGACTGGGGATGGACCTGGGCTGCTGCTATACCCACCAGGACCCCGTGTGAACCAGGTGTACTTGTTCTCCTTTCAGTCCGACTGTGTAGACTTCCACACGGAAAAGGTCATCAGCGCGGCCGCGGGGGCTCAGGGCGGCACGGAAATCAGTGTGGAAGTCTATTTCGAGCCCAGCCACCTGGGGGACACCAAGGGCACCCTGAGCCTGTCATCCGTTGCAGGCGGAGAGTATATCATCCCCCTCTTCGGAGTGGCTATGCCCCCAAAGCCGCAAGGTCCCCTCCAGATCCGAGCCGGGTCCAACATAGTCATCCCCTTCAAGAACGTCTTCTACCACACCGTCACCTACTCCTTCCTCGTGGAGCACCCAGCCTTCTCTGTGCGGGCCATGGACTCCGTCCGGCCCAAGAAGACCAACAACATCACCGTCTACTTTGACGGAAACCCATCCGGCAGCAAAACACCCATTACCAGCAAGCTGATCGTGTCGTGCCCTCCCGGCGAAGGCAGAGAAACAGGAGTTAAATGGGTTTATTATCTGAAGGGGATCACCCCTTAGTTGTAACCAGGGTCAATTGCATCCAGAAAAAGCCGTCTCCTCCGCTTTAATATCTATATATTGTTCTAGCCTGGTGAATAGAGGAAATTATCAGAATTCTAAAGGTTCTGTGGTATCCTCCTCATTCACTTCTGTCCAGATTATATGTATTCCGAATACATGAATGAAATATATATTCCATATTAAATGTGGTAACTATACAAAACAGAGCTATATTTTACTTTGCACGGGCAAGTCTCTGAATTTGGTTTCTTAATATAGCCGCAAAGCTCAAGTACTATGTACGTAATCCCCCTTTTTAATAAGACCACACGGGTGTCACACTCATGGCCTTCTGTTGCATAGAACTTGGCACCACAGCTTCTTTTTAAAAATCCATGATGGCTTTGAGAGCCCTTAGACCTGACTCTATTTTGATTGGGTATTTTATTTTGCTTTCACTATTTTCAAAGCCACGAACAGATAAGTGTAACAACAAGGCATCATACAGATGCAGATGAGTTACAACTGTGAAGTGATGGCCAGTGTGGAACCAGGAATATCAATTATCCACTGGTCTAGAAGCATCTAAGCATGGCAGGCCAGAGGTGAGCACAGAGAAGGCCATGGTGGCCATTGGGCTTAATTCTCAGCACCACTGATAGTCCAGTGATGAATAAATAACCTCATTTAGTTGGCATTTTCAAGATAGAGAAAAGAAGCCACCTCTTTCTGGGAACTGCTGAACTAAAGGTAGGACAAAGATTGTCTGGGGCCTTGAGTAAGAAGCTGGTTTCTTAGCAACCTAGTCCAAAATGTGATCTCAGGAGAAAAGAGTTCCTCTGGTATATTCTTACTATTTCAGTTATTAAAAAGTGTATCACATATGGCCCTGGGGAATTTGGTTCACCTTTAAGAAAATGTCAAACCAACCAGCCAAAGAAACAGATGAGATATTATATTACATATGGGTCCAGTGGAAATGAATTCGCACTGGAGAAATAAATCCAAACCATTCCCACTGATTTGATTTTTTTTCATTGTTTTGTATCAACCATCATCAGAATCCTAAAGACATCCACCTTGCAAGACATTTGGAAATGTCCTTATCAGTGTTGCTTGGTATCAAGGTAGGAGGTGGAAACCATTAAGTGATACATTTTCTCTGGAGGTGAATCTTCATTCATTGGACTTTGTTGGCAAAGGTTTTAAAAGCTGTGAAAACCCCACTAGTAAAGAAAAACACATTTTTCACAGATTTTTCTAGGCAGGGTTTTTTCATGACTTATTGAGTTTGGATTCGTTCCTGTATTTGTTTTATATAGCTGCATAACAGATTGCCACAAACCTAGCAGCTTAAGGCAACACAATTTCTTATCTCAGGTGCCATGGGTCAGGAATGGACTGAACCGGATTCTTGCCTCAGGGTCCCCCAGGCTGAAATCAAGATGCCAGCCAGCGGCATCCTCATCTGGAGGTTAAACTAGGGAAAGACCCACTTCCAAGCTCCCTCAATGTGTTGACAAAATTTATTTCTTTGCAGCCATATGACTGAAGTCCTCCTCTTCTTGGCAACTGACAACAGGGAACCACTCTTAGCAACTAGAGACCACCCTAAGGTCCTCACCACATGGCCCATCATAGACAGTTCATTGTTGTTACTGTTTATTCTTTAAGACCACAAAGAGAATCTCTCATTTGAAATCTCTTCTAACTTCTTTTAAGACCTCACCTGATTAGGTCAGACCCATCCAGGATAATCCCCTTTTTAATCAAAGCCAACTGATTAGGGACCTTAATTACCTCTGCAAAATCCCTTCTGCTATATAACATAATAATTGCTAGAGTGACAGCCCTTCATATTTACAAGTCTTGGCCACACTCAAGGGGGAGGGATTACACAAGGCATGTACCCAAAGGGGTGGGAATCTTGAGAGCCATCTTAGAATTCTGCCTACCATAGCCCCTTACTTGTGTTCCATCGATTCTAATCTATGGATTGAGGATAATACTCTATTTCCAGGATTGTTATAAGCTTTACAAGCGTACCTTTCACTCAGAAAAAAGTACCACCATGTGTTATGTTCATATTTAATACTCATTGGGCTCTACTGTGGTCTAGCCCCTTGTTCTAAGTTCCTGTCTACTGTAGAAGGTTACAATAAGGAACGCTGATGCATCTCCCTGTTACTGCATCTTTAGCCACGCTGCATCCAGAAAGTTCTTGTTAAAAGCTTACCACATAGCTTCAATTTCTGCTCCACCATTTAGTGTGACACTCACGGCTCTTGGAGGGGCTGCTGCATAGTGGCTCCATCTGTGGACCTACACCCAAATTTGGGGCTTCTGCTGTCTGGAATCGAGCCCTTTCAGGTATCAGCGCATGGTAAACACATTTCCAGTCCCAAATGGTGGGGCGACAGCCACTGTTGGTACCTGAGATTTTAGGTGGTAGACCGGTAGTTCGGTTTTTTTCCTGAGAATTTAATGTTTTAGAAAAATATACAACTATTCAAAAGCATGATTTTAGGTCATAAGCAAGGATAACGTAGGAATTTAAAAGATTTTAAGTGAGTTGATTTGAGAAAAATATTTTTAAAGTAAGTGGCTAGAATATGGCAAAAATCATGATGGTGTCACTCCAATTTGGGAATCAAATTGGCATATGCGAAATCCATGACTAAGTAGTGAATGAACTGGTGGATTCCGTGAGTATTGAATAAATTATGCTAAGTCATGCTCCAAGAGCCCCTGCCCTCTCACGAGCGTCTGCGGAAGCCCACCAGGCCCCAAGCCCACCACCTGCGGGAAGCTAAGGGCAAAGGATACCCACCCCGCCCAGCTGGTCTCAAACCGGACTCAGGCAATGGGGGGAGGAGGGGTAGAAGGCGGGAGAGTGAGAGGAGGAGGCGGGGCCTCGGGGGCGTGACCAACTCACGATGGGCTGCGCGAGGGGGCGTGGCTGGCAAGGGGCGGGGCCTCGAGGCGGAAGGCGGAAGCGGCTGCGGAGTCACGTGAGCGGTGTAACATGGCGCTGTCCTTTGAGCGCGGCAGGTACCGGGCTGGAGCTGGTCGTGTGAGTCGCTGGGGACAGGTGTACGGGGGCGGGGTCCAGGCCGGGGTTCCGAATCGGCGCGCGCGGCGGAGCGAGGCAGGCGGGCCGGGGCGGCGTGGCCCATGCGCCAGCGCCGGAGGCAGCGCGGAGCCGCAAACTCCCCTGGTCCCCGGCGCAGCGCGGGCAGTCGCGGGCTGAGGAGTCGCGGGGCTCCGGGGGGCACCCCGAGTTGCCACCATGAACCCGGAGAAGGACTTCGCGCCGCTCACGCCCAACATCGTGCGCGCCCTCAATGACAAGCTCTACGAAAAGCGGAAGGTGGCCGCGCTGGAGATCGAGAAGTGAGTGCCGCGGGCATGCAGGGTTGGGCGCGGGGGCGGAGGCGGGACCCGCCCGGGCTGCGCGGGCGCCCACTCCTCGGGGGAACGGCTCACGCCTCTCCGCCAGTGTGGCTGCCCCGGGGCCAGCCTTCAGCGCTGCGTTACAGGGCAGGCGATTGGGGGTCCCAGCTTTGCTGCTGACCGGCTGTGTGACTTGGGCCAAGTTATTTAACCTCCTGGTGCCCAAAGGGCTGCCGTGGGAATGAAGTGACTTAATGTATGTGTAGTGTTTAAGGCTGCAATGAGAATGCAGCGACATGACCTGTGCTCAGTGCTCAGCACAGTGCCTGGCACAGGCGTCCTCAGTGTGATGGGAGGGAGGTGGGAAGCATGAGGATTTGCTAACGAGTTGACCTGCCTTATTTCTCACTCATTCTGAGAAGTGAAAGGGACAGTTACGTGACCCAAGTGGAGAAATCAGGTTCGAAACCTCAAGATCTCAAGGTTCAAAGGGCCGTTTATTTTGTCCCTGTCATGTCACCCTTCCTTGCAAGTGGAAGTAGGAATAATTTGATCTTTCTTGCTTCTGCAGTCTTATTATATGTGTGTGTAACCATGATAGGACATTATGCTCTATTTCCCAATGTACAAAACAAAATCTTTAACTGGGAAGGTCTTATTATGATTTTTCTTCTACTCCTTTACATTTTTGTTTTCTTCCAGTCAGATCTTGGTGATAAAGTCAGGTGGTTGAGTGGGAGATTTCAGAAGAGTAGAAAGAAGCAGGCTGTGAAACTGCAAGACCACCAGTCTGGGAGTTACGGAATATGGATTGTATTTCTGCCCTGTCCAGTAGGGTGGCTAGCCACTGGCCATGTGTGGCTATTTCCATTTAAATTATTGAAGGTAAAATAAAAGAATGTAATCCGGTTCCTCAGTCACACTGCCCATATTTCAAATGCTCAACTGCCACATGCTATTTGGCTACCATAGTGGACGGTGCATATTTTAAAACATTTCATCGCTGTAGAATGCTGTTGGATGGCTCTAATCTAGTCCATAATGTGACACTCGTTCTCTTTTTTCTTTTTATCCTCACTCAAGGATATGTTTTCTTTTTTATCAATTTGAGAGAGAGAGAAACATCGATGTGAGAAAGAATGATCACTATGAGAGTGAAACATCGATCAACTGCCTCCCGCATGCCCCCCAACTGGGGATCAAATCCAAAACCTAGGTATATGCCCTGACCGGGAACCAAACCAGCAACCTTTTGGCGTAGGAGACAATGCTCTAACCAACTGAATCACCTGGCCAGGGCATAACACTCATTCTTTGACCTTGGGCAAATTCCTTAACCCTACCAGACCTGTACCGATTTTTCGGTAATTTCCACACAAAGGTGGAATATTGGCGCTAGATGAAAGGTAGATGAAAGGTAGACCTATTTCCTACAATGTCTCCAAGTTCCATCTTATTCTAACCACTTGTTTGCATGTAACTAACATTTTTCTATATCATGTTGGTTTTTTCTCTTTAATGCTCAGGAGCCCAGGTATAGGGGACAGTTAGGTTCAGGGCCTCAGGTCTGGTAGGATTAACTCACAGTTTCTTAACCTCAGCACTATTGACATTTTGGAACAGATCATTCTTGGGCTGCCCTGTGTATTGTGGGAATTTTAGCAGCATCCCTGGTCTCTACCCACTAGATACCAATAGCACTCCATCAGTTGTGACCACCAAAGATGTCTCCAGACCTTGCCAACTGTCCCCTGGGGGTGCAAAATTGCCCAGATTGAGAACCACAGCCTTAACTGCTTTGCGTTTTAGTTTCCTCTTCAACTAAAGAACTTGCATTCTGCTAAGAGGACCCTCCCATTCAGCTCTAACATTCAATATGTCCAGAACCACCTAGCTTCTTCTCTCATCAAGGACTAATTTCTTGACTGCTCTCTTTTCATACTGCTGCTTGATTATGCCCTGACTGTCACTAAGGCTGGCAACTCTCAATGATGAGTATTGAAATACTGAGTAAGAGAGCAGAGGTGATGTGTAGACATGCCTCCATGTCCATGGGTTTTATTGGCTTTGAAGATGCATTGACACCCGGTTTTGTCCATCACTCACTCTGCTTCTCAGGGATGTCTGGTTTTATCATTGCTTGAATCATCTGCTGAGCCCTTGAATAGAGGCATTTCTCTCAGCCCTGTTGTTGCCTCCAGCACAACCTGTATAAGTGCTTTCATTCTGCAAGCTGTCCTGTAAGGGTTTTGTTTTTAATTGGGTTCCACTTATATCTGACATTGCCCTTGTTTTGTGGAATTTAGAGAAACCCCCAATGACCTTAACTGGACTAGGAACTCCTTAAGAGCAGAAACCCTGTTGTATTTATCCTCAGCACTTAGCACAGCGTCTGGTGGTATTTGACAGTTGGCGTCTAAATGAATGGATGACCATACATTTTCCGTGGGGAAATAACATGGCAGTCTACGGGCTTTGCTACTCCAAAGCGTAGCCCACAGACCGGCAGTATGGGGCTCACCCCGGCGCTTGTTAGAGAGAGATTCTCCAGCCTTCCCCCAGACCTGTACAGTCACAGTGGGATTTAGGACTTCAACATATGAATTGGAGGGGGCCACAAAATTCAGTCCATACAGTGATTTTTTTTTAAAGTGATCACATGTAGCCCTAGCTGGTTTGGCTCAATGGATAGAGCATCAGCCTGCAGACTGAAGGGTCCCAGGTTCGATTCCAATCAAGGGCACATGCCTGGATTGCAGGCTCAATCCCCAGTAGGGGCCGTGCAGGAGGCAGCCGATCAATGATTCTCTCTCATCATTGATGTTTCTATCTCCCTCTCCCTTCCTGTCTGAAATCAATAAAAAATATATTTAAAAAATAAATAAATAAATAATAAAGCGATCACGTGTAAAGGGCTGTTTGCCTGATTTGTGGGGAGAAGGAGAGAGAAGCTTCCTTTTGGCCATTGTACACCCCTCATCTCATTTATTTTGCATGACTGCCCTATGAGCTAGAAAATGTTACCCATTTCAGGAATTTGGAAACAGACTCCTTGAGGTTAAGTAATCTTGAAGGTTTCACAGCTAGAACCTACATAAAAAACTCTTAAAAGTTTTCCCAACCACAATGAGTAGTTTTTCCCAAAAAGGGAAGCCAGCTCCCCACAGAGCCTAAGGACATCAGGAAAAAGCTAAGAGACCATGTGATGGGAGCTCGTGGGTGAGAGCAAGGGTGGAGTGAGAAGCAGATACGGAGGCAGGCAGGGCCTGGAAGCAGGTGAGGATCCCGGGCTTTATTCTCAGTGCAAGTGGAAGCCAGCAGAGTGTGTTAGGAAGGAGAATGACTGACATTTTCACGATCTCTCTGGACACTTGTGGGAATGTGAAAAGGGAAACCAGTTAGGAAGCCTGTGCCGAAGGCCAGGTGAGAGACTGCAGGTGGCCTGGACGAGGGTGGTAGTGGCAGTGTAGACGGAGAAGTGGATGCACAGGAGACACACTGGGAGAGGGAGTTGACAAGACTTGGGAGGACTAGATTGGAAGGGAAGCCATCAGGAAAAGGGGGGAATCAAGGATGATTCTTAGGTATCTGTGGGAGCTACTGGGTGGAGGGTGACATTTCCTGAGAGAGGAATCTGAGGGGTGACTGGAATCAGGAATCTAATGCTCACCTAGGGATAGTAGCACCATTCGTTCATTCATTCATTTACTCTGCATTGGGTGACTGCTCTGTTCTTAGCACTGGGACATCAGCTACACACAAGACTGCCTTTAGGGAGCCTACAGTGTGTGCAGAGCAAGATATTGTGGGTTGGGGGCTGAATGGGGATTAGATGGAGGAGACCTGGCTTAGTGTGTATGTGTTGGTAGTGTGTGAGTCAGAGATCCCAGTGTGAACACATTTTGACGACCAAGTCTGAAGATGGGTGAAGCCTCACCTCCAACCGAATCGCCTTCTTGATGCTGACGGGTTTGGAGGGTTGGAAGTGCACTTGCAGGGGATAGTCAGCCTTGGGGGGGATGGTGCCCTGCAGCATGGACACGGAGAAGTCATCCCTGGTGCTCCAGGCCAGGCCACGGGCAGGGCCGTGACTGCGGGGAACTACTTTGGATTCTTTTCTCAGCGACCAAAAGACATTTTGTCAGTTTCTAATGATTTTGACATATTATGGCAGGTCAAAGGAAGTACTTCTGGTTATTTCAATTATAGCTTAGTTCACTAATTAATATTTATCAGGGAATGGGGCCTGGCGGTATTGTTCAAAAAGGGGACATATATTTCATGTTAAAATTTTCACACTTGAGCCCTGGCTGGGTGGGTTCAGTTGGTTGGAGCATCGTCCCATTCCAAAGGTTTCGGATTTAATCCCAGGTCAGGGTGAGTACGGGAGGCAACTGATCCATGTTTCTCTCTCGCATCGATGTTTGTTTGTTTGTTTTCTCTCTCTCTCTCTCTCCCTATCTCTCTCCTCCTCCCTCTTTCCTCTTACTCTAAAATCTATTTTTAAAAGCCATATCTTTGGGTGAGTATTTAAAAAAAATGTTTTCACACTTGAACATCTCCATGGTTGTTTTAACTGCCACGTTCAGTTTTCCAAAGTCCATCTGCTCAGGTGACAGAGCCAATACTGCATATGGCATTCCAATGAGGGATTGAAATTCTGAATAAGAGAGGGTGGTGGCAGACCTCTCCAACACTAAAAACGCAGAGAGGGGTGCTTGGCTCAACTGAAGGACCCCTGGACTCTAGAATCTCAAGACCAGGCTGTGTTCCGTGACCAGGGTCAGGTGGCTAAATGTGTGAGCCTGTTGTGCACAGTCCTGGAGAGCTTTTACCCCCACAGGCTCGCTCTAACGTGCACCACACAGTTTTCTAAAGGATACGGCACTTAGGCTAAGATTTTGGAGTGGTCGTTTCAGGGTTTGTGGGCTCTCAATTTCAGGGAATATAGTCTGATCAGTCCTGACAAAAAGTTGGTCAGACCCACACTGTGCTCTCTAGGAGAGTTGAGTGTGGGGAGAAATACCAGCAGGCACTCAGGCGAATGGGATGATGCTCGCTCTGTTGAGGGTGCTTCTTGCTCCGCTTGGGGTACTGTGTCGCACAGGGTGATGGAAGGGCCCCCTCACTGCAGGCTGGGGGAGATGGTGCCCTTCTTGGTAACCAGGAATGCCAAGTCTCTAGTGTTCCTGAACTTTGAGTTCCAAAAGCCAACAGATGGAGATGCTCAGGCCATGCCCTTTGAGAACACTGAAGCCCAGGAGTCGGCTTGTGGGATTAGAGATTCGAATCGTGGGTTCTTGCCTGCTGGGGATGACGGTGGGGGTGGGGAACAGGAATCCCTGGCACTCTGTGATCAGATAAAGGTTGAACTGTTGAATTTGACCGGCTCTTTGGAACCTACTCCCTCTGTGGGGAGACATACTTATTACCAAGTGGCTTAAGGCAGTTTTTGGAGTGTGGGTCAGAACTCCACCCAACTCAGCTCTGTATTCGCGGTGGGATTCTCAGCAAGCCTGTTTGATTTGGCCTGGATCACAGGGTATTTTAAATTGAGAAGTTTCGCCCAGCTAGTGTTGCCCAATGTTGAGCATCGACCTATGAACCAGGAGGTCACAGTTTGATTCCTGGTCAGGGCACATGCCTGGGTTGCAGGCTCCATCCCTGAAAGGGGACATACAGAAGGCAGCCATGATTCTCTCTCATCATTGATGTTTCTCTCTCTCTCTCTCTTTCTCCCTTCCTCTCTGAAATGAATTTTTCTTTAAAGTAAATTGAGAAAGTTCTCCATTGTGGCTCTGTGGGGCCCACATTCCCACATAGCGGATCTGGGAACCGAAGGGCCTCCCCTTCCCAGCCAGGGCATGGGCTTCCCAGTTGGCTTCCTGGGTGGGCAAGTTCACACCCTGTCTTACCTCCCTTGGCCTTTGCACGTGTACCTTCTGCCTGGCCCCTGCAGGCATTTGAGTTGGTGACCTCTGGTTTAACCTCCCTGTTCCTCAGTTTCCTCCTCTTAAATAAATGCACCTTGAGAACATTATGCTAAATGAAAGAAGCCAGTCACCAAAGGCCGTATATTGTATGGTTTTTTTATGTGAAATATCTAGAATAGGCAAATCCATAGGCAGAGTAGATGAGTGGTTGCCTGGGGCTTAGGGGGGGGGCTTAGGGGAAAATGAGGAGTGACTTGTAATGGGTACAAGGTTTCTTTTTAGGATGATAAAAATGTTCTAAAATTGTGGTAGTGGTTGCACCACTTTATGAACATGCTAAGAACCACTGAATTGTACATGTTAAAAGAGTGGATTTATGGTGTGTCGATTGTATCTTAGTTTTAAGAATAAGAATGCCTGTCGTGTTTTCTTACAGTGTGAGGGAGGCACTCCTTAAGTGTCCCAGTTGTCGTGTGAAATCAGCATGTCTCCTGCTGTCTCTGCGTGGCTCTCCTTCATGGTTTTCCCACTGATCATGTCCAGTGGATGCCTAGTACATGTGGTCAGTTAACTTAGGCCTTTCCAGAGGCCTTTGGCCCTTCCTCAGAGGCAGGTGTTCTGCTTTTCCCGTTCAATTACTGGAGACTAGTGAGCAGATGGAAGCCAACGCACTGAAACGATCAGTAGATGGAGGCGATATTTACCTAGGTTCTCTTTGGGAAATTGCTGCCTGGATATGCCGTCTGGGTACAGCATGTTACATAGAGAACTGGGGTGGAAAAAAGGCAGCAGCCCCAAATCCATGCTGTAAGTTTTATAACACAGGAATAAGCACAACTCTGGATTTATCCTTTTCTATCATTTTTGGAACCAGGAGCATAGCAGGTGCTCAGTCAACATTGAGTGAATGAGCCTGATCTTGTGTGGTGTGTATACGATCACAGTTTGTTTCTTTAATTCTTTTTTTTTGTTTGTTTGTTTGTTTTTTGTTTTAATTAAATCTTTATTGTTCAGGTTACATTTATTCCTCTTTTTTTTTCCCCATAACTCCCCTCCTCCCAGTTCCCGCCCCACCCTCCGCCCTCACTCCCCACCCACTGTCCTCATCCATAGGTGCACAATTTTTGTCCAGTCTCTTCCCGCATCTCCCACTCCCCTTTCCCCCCCAAGAATAGTCAGTCCATTCCCTTTCTATGTCCCTGATTCATTATAATCACCAGTTCATTCTGTACATCAGATTATTTATTCACTTGATTCTTAGATTCACTTGTTGATAGATGCATGTTTGTTGTTCATAATTTGTATCTTTACCTTTTTCTTCTTCCTCTTCTTAAAGGATACCTTTCAGCATTTCGTATAATACTGGTTTAGTGGTGATGAACTCCTTTAGCTTTTCCTTATCTGTGAAGCTCTTTATCTGACCTTCAATTCTGAATGATAGCTTTGCTGGATAAAGTAATCTTGGTTGTAGGTTCTTGGTATTCATCACTTTGAATATTTCTTGCCATTCCCTTCTGGCCTGCAAAGTTTCTGTTGAGAAATCAGCTGACAGTCATATGGGTATTCCCTTGTAGGTAATTGAGTCTCTTTCTCTTGCTGCTTTTAAGATTCTCTCTTTGTCTTTTGCTCTTGGCATTTTAATTATGATGTGTCTTGGTGTGGTCCTCTTAGGATTCCTTTTGTTTGGGGTTCTCTGCGCTTCTTGGACCTGTAAGTCCATTTCTTTCACCAGGTGGGGGAAGTTTTCTGTCATTGTTTCTTCAAATAGGTTTTCAATATCTTGCTGTCTCTCATCTTCTGGTACCCCTATAATTCTGATGTTGGTGCGTTTGAAACTGTCCCAGAGGCTCCTTACACTATCTTTGTATTTTCGGATTCTTTTTTCATTTTGCTTTTCCGGTTGGGTGTTTTTTGCTTCTTCGCATTTCAAATCTTTGACTTGATTCTTGCGCTCCTCTGTTCTGGTATTGGGTGTCTGTATAATATTCTTTATTTCAGTCAGTGTATGCTTAATTTCTAGTTGGTTCTTTATCACAACATCGAGGGTCTCATTAGATTTCGTGAGGCTCTCATCAAGTTTATTGGCAGCTTCTAGCACATTATTGAAAGCCCTCAAAAGTGCGTATTTTAGCTCTATATCCTCCATTTCTGTCATGTTTTTTTGTCTCCACATTTTTTATGCTTTCTTGGTGCACCCCCTTGTGGTCTTTGTGCGCAGTCTTGTTCTAGTTAAGCCTTGATTGTTGTAGTTAATACTAGAGGGATTTGACCACCAGGCCGACTGGCTGTGAGAATCAGCTGTGCCTTCAGTGGGAAAACTTCTGTCCTCTGGGGAGGTGCTAATCTAGCCTTTGCCTGAGGCTATCTGGCAAATGGCTCTGCGCAGGGCTTGGGCGGGTCGGGTCGCAGGGGATCAACAGGGCGGGTGGAGGGAGCAGTTATGGCTGCTCTCAGTCCCGTTCCCAGAGGCTCTGCTTCTCAGAACCCCAGCAACCGCTGCAAACCTCAGAGAGAAAGCTGCCCTCACATTCCGACCGACGCCAGACAATCCCGCCTCTCCCGTCTGAGTCTGAGTCCCTAGAGACTCGCCCGGATCTGGAGCTCAGAGTCTGAGACTCCCTCCTGATTGAAAACGACAACCGCGCCCTCAGCCATTAGCCGGCTCCACGCGCACCTCCATACCTTTGTATTTTCCACACTGCGCCTCCTCTGAGCCTCGGTATGCTGTTCTCCTTCCTTCTAGTTGAAGAATCTCTCCTCAGCCAGCCTTCCTGTGGTTCTGGGTGATGTCCGTTCCATCTTTTAGTTGTATTTTTGAA